>NC_085857.1:35973332-36313332 GCF_034702125.1 Engraulis encrasicolus
CGACCGGGCTGTTTTTGAGACTAATCCGACCGAGCGGGGTCATTTATGACCCCAAGGAGTTAATATAGAAATACCACTATATACATTATATTTTGGGGATCATTCGAATGTATTTACATCCAAGACATAGGCTATGTCCTCATCTAAAGCAAACAAATATAAATTTGAACATTTTTTTGTTTTGCTAAAAGGTTGTAAAACTTACATACGTACATTGCTAATGATGTATGCTCTCATTTGCATATTTAAACATAAAAATACAAAAAAACATCCAATGCATTTTTTTCTTCTCTCAAAGTGCAACTCTGGGAAACCAAGCTAAATTCTATCAATTAGGCCCATAGATGATAGGTTTTTTCTGCAATAAAACTTTAGGGTAGGCCTACTCAACATTTCCGGGTTCATGAAATCACGACTAATAGAGAATATGGTAATTTACATAGACAAAACCATGTCTCAAACATATAAGCTTGTGCGCACTCAAAATGTATCTAAAACTTTTTCGGGTCATTGTGGCTGTGAAAAGGCGTCTTCCATATATATTAGAGCAGGGGTGGGGAAAATTTTTCATTCAAGGGGCCACTTCAAATTGCTCAGAGGGCCGTAAAAGTCCAGAAAAAATCCCATAGGCTATAAATGGGCCAATCCTCACAAAATTCATTCACACCATGCACAATATTGACCAACCCCTAAAAGGACAAGAAACGGTGAACAAAAAATATTGTGCCCGGGGTCATAAATGACCCCACTCGGTCGCTTTAGGGTTAAAGACTGAAAATGTTTGAAATTACAGTATTCAAAGGTTCATATTTTTGTCATTTTCAAAGGTGTTTTCCTAACCATTGATTTCATCTGCATATCTATATGTGTTTAAAGGGGTTGCAGGTTTACCAACATTCTTAAATAATTTGATTATGACATCATGTTTTGGACAGAATACTATAATGTCTATGGCAGTCCTGAGTCCCCAACCTATTGTCATAAACAAATCATTTAAGAATGTTGGTAAACCTGCAACCCCATCTTTAAGAACGCCATCATTATCCCTTTGAGGAGTAGCATCACAAATACCGGTATGTGATTAGAATTTTGCCCAAATGTTGAGTTCTCATTATAATGTCATAAGGATTTCAACTCTTTTTTTGCTTGTTTCTTTGTTTTTTTTTTATTCATGTTCCTCACTGAAAACGAGGCCACGCCAGTGAACTCACTGAAAACGAGCCCACGCCAGTGAATCTCAGTGTGAAAGAATAATACCTGATACTATTTTTCTCAAGCTGCAAAATGACCTGGACACCTTACAAGGGTTAAATGGGTGTTCCTTGGGCAAATTTAAAGCTACCCCAGAGGTAAGGGGGGAATCGTCTTTTCTTTTTTTCCCCAGAAATGGACATATTCATTTGGTACAGGGTTCCAAGTTCAATATTACCATTTTGTCATACCATATGAGATTGTAAATTAATACATAAATAAAAGCTCCATTGCATTTTTCATGGCTAATATTCAGATTTGCTTGATATTTTGATGCTCTAAAACATTTCAGTGTTGCATTTGTATTATTCTTCAGACACAAATATATCTTATATGAATTCATAATAACATGCTTCATTTTATAATTTAAATGCTTCCAATTTCTTTTATTTGTCTATTTATTTACTTTTCATCTAGATTAAGATTGTACCAGGTGGATGGAGATGGCAAGTAAAGAAAGAACAAAGAACTACAGGGAGACATTGCTGATCCTGTAAAGAGAGAGGCGGTCTTGAGGAAAAGAATAGAGAGAAGAAGATACAAATATTCAAGTTATTTATAGTAATTGTAGGATATAATGATGATGAAAGTACTGGTCGTACACCCGCTGGCCTAATTCTTCGGTCAGAAAGAATGCAGCTGTTCTAGAGGTTGAGTCTTGCCATTTATTACTTAAACAGAGATGAAATAATGTAGTGGTGTCGTGTGGTAAAGTTGTGGAAGTTACGTTGTGTGGTTTTCTATACAAAGACAGAAATAAAGGGAAAAACAGGACAATGCTGAGTCATTCACATTACAAACGTCCCATCCACAATATCTACTCAGATAATAATTACAGGGAAAGTACTGCACACACAGTAGTAATGACATAGTGATAAAGCATTAAAACAGCACAGGAAATCGTACAGCATTAAATATATTAAATGCTAACAAAGACCACCGTGTACAAGATTGCTAATGCGGCATTGCTGAGTCACGGAACATTCTAGAGATTTCCAATTACACAGAACGATTGTCTGGCTTCAATACAAAGTTAGAAAGGACTGTAGAAACGAAATAAAGGGCTGCACAAACGAAATAAAACCTTACAAAGAAAATATGTGTACTTACAGTTACATTCACGCACAACAACACAGAAACACTTCCAAACGAAGTCGGAGAGTCCAGAAATGCGACTGCATGAGAGAGAATGTCCGGGCATGTCTCATATCACGCAGCTATAACATGCATTCAAAGCGTGATCAGTCTCTTAAAGCGACAGCGCCACATTTCTTACAGGCAAGTAACTTGCATAGGAAAATGCACACATAAGGAAATAAGGCATTTAAACATATGAATGTAGGGAATTTACATCTGAAAGCAGGGAATTTTGTACAGCCGCCCCCAAATTTACCTAGTAAATTTGTAAACAACATAAATTAACTGCCCATCAGTTAAACTAGTTAGCTACATCACTGGGCATTTCAGGGAGCTCAATTAACTTGGCCACAGGGCGTAAGTAAGTGTTACCTTTAATGTCCACTGCGGCAGTCCGGACCTTACCGTCATCACTAACAATGACCTTACTGACCCGTCCTACAGTCCACATGGCTCTCGGCAGTTGATTGTCCATAACCAGGACAACCTGTCCAACCTTGAGGACTTCTGACGATTCCTTCCACTTCTGGCGCAGTTGAAGATTGGGAAGGTATCTCCGGATGAACTGGTTCCAGAAGTGGTCGGCAATGACCTGGCTGTGACGGTAGAGTCGTCGCCCCAGCAGAGCTTCAGGCCCATACAAGGCCTGTGGCAGGGAGGCATCCCGCCGCCCCATCAGGAGTAGGTTTGGCGTGATCGGGTCTGGGTCCGCCACGTCAGATGACACGTAGCCCAGAGGTTTTGAGTTCAGGATCCCTTCGACTTCCACCAGCACGGTGGCAAGGACGTCCTCTGGAAC
Source organism: Engraulis encrasicolus (assembly GCF_034702125.1). NCBI lineage: Eukaryota > Metazoa > Chordata > Actinopteri > Clupeiformes > Engraulidae > Engraulis > Engraulis encrasicolus. The sequence continues at coordinate 35,976,520 of NC_085857.1, forward strand.
AATCTGGTCGCGTAGTACAACCTGGAGAGAGGCCTTGACAGACTTGATCTCTCTTTCCCACGCACCTCCGAAATGAGGTGCATGAGGTGGGTTGTATCGGAAGGAGATTTTCTGTCCAGCAAGCTGCTCCCTCAGGGAAGGTTCAAGTTGGGCGAAGGCTTCCTTGAGTTCGGAAGTTAGTGCCCTGGTCGCAGAGAATCTCGAATGGCTTTCCTCGTCTTGCTACAAACCTCCGTAGGGCAAGGAGGAAAGAGTCACTGTCCATGTGGGTAAGGAGGTCTAAGTGGACACACCTTGTAGTCAGGCACTTAAATATGATGCCCCACCTTTTCTCATGTCTTCTGCCTATTTTGACTGTGTAGGGGCCGAAACAGTCAACCCCCGTGGACCAGAAGGGAGGCTTATTCAGGCGAAGCCGTGCAGAGGGTAGATCGGCCATTTTGGGGATCCCCGGTTTCTTGCGCCACTTGCAACACTCTGTGCACAGCCTCTGATGCTTGCGGATGGCTTGTCGTCCACGCAGTATCCAGTATGATCTGCGAATCTCTGCATAGACTCTCTCTGGTCCAGGATGAAGGAGACGATTGTCATAGTCTCTAATCAGTAGGCGAGCGACCAGGTGATCAGGTGATAGTACAATAGGATGAAGCGTGTCGTCCTCTAGATCCTCTGCCTTGCGAAGCCTCCCACCGACTCTTATCAGTCCAAGTTGGTCGAGCGTTGGTGAGAGTGAGCTCAGTCGGCTACTGGTTGATACGGCCTTTCCATCTTTGAGAGCGGTCATCTCCTCAGGAAAGCTCTCTAACTGGGTCCTCTGTAGGAGAGCTAGCTCAGCTGCAATGCGCTCAGAGGCGCTTGGCGCTGTGGAGGCCGCCCCGTGAAGGGACTGGTGCGTGGTAAGTATGAGGTCCTCCCAGGTCTCGCAGGCATCCAAGTCAGGCAGTGGCATGTTTGTGGTGGAGATGGTGCCACAGAAGCTGCCATGTCTGAGCTCGGTCGCATCATCCAGGACAGTGGAGGGACAGACAGGCCAGTGATCTGGTGAGAGCTGAAGGAATGGAGGACCACAACGCCAGTGACCAGGCTGTGAGAGCTGGGACAAGGTTAGACCTCGGGTTATGTCATCAGCCGGGTTATTCTTTGAATCAACATATCTCCAGTTGCTAGTCCCGACTAGGTCTTGGATTTCTGCAACACGTGTTCCTACGAACACTTTGTATTGCTGGGACTCGGACTGAATCCATTTCAGGACAGTGGTAGAATCAGACCACATGACGGAGCGTGTGAGGGGTACTGTGAGCTCAGTACTCAGTACTTGGGCAAGCTGTGCACCAGTTAGGGCTGCACATAATTCCAGGCGTGGGATTGATAGCTGGCGCTTGGGTGCAACACGAGACCGTGCCAGGACAAAGGAGACATGAATCTGACCAGCTGGATCTACCACTCGGAGGTAAGCTACAGCTCCATAAGCTTTCTCGGATGAATCACAAAACACATGTAACTCCACGTCTTCAGTTGTGATGTTGAATGGGGTGTAACGGCGAGGAATGGCAACATCCTGGAGGTCAGTTAGCTCTGATTCCCATGCTTTCCACAGTGGGAGCAAGTCATCCTGTATGGGGTCATCCCATTGTCGATCGGTTCGCCACAATGCCTGCACTAGCACTTTAGCCCTGGTGGTGTATGGGAGAATGAACCCCAAAGGGTCATACTGGCTTGCAAGTACACGGTACACTGTTCTCATGGTCACTTCGGTGGTAGAGACTGACCTCTTCTTGTAACCGAGGACATCAGATAGGCAGTTCCACTTCAGGCCGAGAGTGGATTCTTGGGGCTCTGTTTTGTCTGCGGAGAGCCAGAGCTCACAGGCCTCTGATCTGGCCTCAGAGGGAAGATGAGCTACCACTTCTGGCACATTACAGGCCCACTGTCTGATGTCGAAGCCACCTTTGGCGAGCACTGCTCTCAGCTTGTCAAGGAGTGCTGTAGCCTGCTCAGGACATGGTAAGGACTGGAGGCAGTTGTCCACATAAAAGGCTGTCAAGACTGACTCCATCACATCTTCATTGCCCTTCACATGGTCTCGGACGTGCCTCTGGACTGCATAAGTGGCGCAACAGGGGCTGCATGTTGTCCCGAATGGTAGTACACGCCACTCATAGATGTCCGGCTGACGGTCTTGTTCCATGTCTCTCCACAGGAAACGCAAGAAAGGCTGGTCGGAGGGCAACAGCCTAACTTGGTGAAACATTGCACGAATGTCACCACTGATGGCGACAGCATGCTCTCTGAATCGGAGTAGTACTCCGAGTAAGGGAGGACCTAAGGTAGGGCCAGGTAGCAGGTTGTTGTTGAGGTTCTGCTCTTGATGTGTGAAGAAGCAGTTAAAAACTACTCTCGCCTTCCCATTGTGGAACACCATGTGATGGGGAATATACCATGAGCCAGCGGTACTGTCGGCCTCCTCACGGGTGATCTTCACAGCATATCCCTCCTTCTCCAGCTTGTGTATTGCTGTGTTGTAGATGGTGGCCTGCTCAGGGTTGTTCGACAGCCGTCTCTCAGCCCTTCGTAGGAGAGGCATTACAGCAGAGGGCGAAGCTTGGAGTAAGGTATGGTTGTCTTTCCACAGGAGAGGTGTTGCATATCTCTCCACGCCATCCACATTGATCCGTGCCGTGTCACTTTCCAGCAGAGCCAGTGCGGCGCTGTCCTGCTTTGAGCGTGTGATCTCTTTCTCATTGCGACGAGGCAGAGTGTCGAGTTGCCATAATTTCTCCACGTTGTGTCGTAGCTCTTGAGCAGGTGACAGGAAGGAGGTGTGTAGGCATGAACTCTGATGACAGGGCTGTTGCAGGAACGTCGCAGGCCCTTGGATGGCCCATCCTAGCTTTGTGCATACAGCTACAGGAGAGCCAGGTGAGCCAATGCGGACTGGACATATGGCAGTGATCAAATGTGAATTGTCTGACCCAATGAGGATCATCGGCTTGGCTTTGTGGAAGGGCTCAACTGGCACATCCCTCAGGTAGGAGTATTTCTTCTTTAGAGCATCAGCTGGACAGGACTGCTCAGCGAGGTTCAGCTCTGAAGCAGTGAAAACATTCTTGAGCTTGTGTCTGATACCCAGGTTTGACATGGTTGATACCTCAAGTGTCACAGAGGCTCCCTTCAGATGCACTATGTCCTGCCTGACAGTTCTCAAAGTCAGGAACTCACACTCCCTCTTGAGGCCAAGCTTGTCCACTGCAGCGGGAAGTATGATTGTCCTTTCAGATCCATCATCGAGCAGGGCATGTGTATCCAGGATCTTGTTCCCATTGCACAAGCGAACAGGGACAACTTTGAGCATCACTCGGCGTGAGTGACTTGCTTGATCCAGGTAAACAACTGTGGATACAGTACTGACGGTAACACTGGGCTGTTGCGTTGTTGCAACTTCATGCAAAGTCAACAGGTGCTGCTCTCCACATGTGGCGCAAGGCTTCTTCAGAGTGCACTTGTCGGGTTTATGGCCTCTTCCACACCTCCAGCAGCGGTTCTGTTCCTTTATCCAATTTGACTTCTGGGATGTATTCATGCTGGTGAATTTAGAACATCCACTCAGGTAGTGCTCGTTGGACTGGCAATATGGGCAAAAGGGCTTGAATCGCTCACGCTTGGATTTTGGTGATGTGGAAAGTGCACTTGTGTCAGGTGCAGTTGCCTTCGGCGTAGCAGCAGTGTTTAGCAACACAGTGGAGGTCTTCACTTTGGTCTGTTTGAAGGACTTGGTGTCTCGACGTGGAGGCTCTCCCTGAACGCCTTCAGCGGCCCGCCGAGACATTTGTAGGGTTTGCGACTTAATTTCCAGCCAGGATGCTAAGTCGATCAAAGTGTAAGTCGTAGCAGACCCACTGGCAATGATGCCTCGCTTTAAGCAGTGTTCAACGAAGGAATCTCTGTAGTTCACAGGAAGCTTGCTTAGCAGGATGTCAACATGCGAACCACATTGCAGTTCATACTGGGCTGGCCCACGTGTCTACTGTAACATTCCCACTAGTGAGCTAGCTGCTGTGCTGAAGTCTTCAAATGCCTGGGCGTCACCCATGCGGACCGGTGGAGCTTGCTGCAGGGCCTTCAGCTCACTTTGAATGAGTGACCGTGGCTGGCCATATCGTTGTTCCAGAGCCTGCATCGCAGCGCTGTAGGGCTGTGGACTGTTCAGGTGCCTCTTAGCTATCTGATAAGCTGCAGGAAGTTTCAGAAGGTCAAGGAGAACTTGAAACTTGTAATCCTCTGTCAGATGTCGATGAGGCCCTAGGACTGTGTCCAAACCTTTTTTCAGGAGAATAAAGTCACTCTCTTTGCCTGATGAGAAAGCAACTAATTTAGGCTTCGGTATCCCATAGGATGAGGCAATGGCCATCTCCATCAAGTTAGGTGCTCCGGTATCAGGAGCAGGGTAGGCCGCAGGTTGTGGAGCAGGATATGGATATGGGTACCAAGGATAATGCCCCGGTTGCGGTGGCGCTATCCCATGAGGAGGGTACCAAGGCCCAGCAGGTGGCTGCACTGGCGGATAAGTTTGAATGGGCGGAGGCTGATTTGGCACTGGCTGCCATGGAGGATGCTGTGCAGGCACTCGCTGACCTGGAGGAGGTAGCATGGGCGCTCGCTGGGCTGGCACAGGCGGCGCGGGTACAGGCGCTAGCTGGACTGGCAGGGGTGCCGCATGTGCTGGCACTGCCTGGCCTGGCGGCGGTAGTACTGGCGCTAGCTGTCTCTGCAGAGGTGGCGCGGGCGCTGGCTGGACTGGCAGAGGTGGCGCATGTGCAGGCTGGCGTGGCACAGGTGGCATGGGTGCAGGTGCAGGCGCTAGCTGGACTAGCAGAGGTGGCGCATGTGCAGGCTGGCCTGGCTGCGGTAACACGGGCAATGGTTGTCCCCGCAGAGGTGGCGCGGGCGCTGGCTGGCCGGGCGTGGGTGGCATATGTGCGGGCGCTAGCTGTCCCTGCAGAGGTGGCGCGGGCGCTGGCTGGCCGGGCATGTGTGGCGCATGTGCTGGCGCTGGTTGGCCAGGCGGAGGTAGCGCGGACGCTGGCTGTCCCTGCAGAGGTGGCACGTGCGCAGGCTGGCCGGGCAGGGGTGCCGCATACGCTGGTTGGCCAGGCAGGCGTGGCAGACGAGGCAGGCGTGGCATGGGCACCGGCGCTGGCTGGGGCACCAGAGGTGTGGCAGGTGAGGATGCCCTCTCTGGAGAGCCATAAGATGCTGGTGTAGCAGTGCCATCCGATTGAACATTCTCTGCTTGCTCAGTCAGGCCTACCGATGCTGCGAGAGGCTTATGTTGTGCCATGTCTAACCAGGGTCCTACTTTGGAGGCTGCGCCTTGAAGTGCCGATGTGGAGAACTGAACAAGTGGCTGAGGCATGACTGGATTCAATTCTTGCACATAAGTATGACTAGGGGGTTCTGGCCATAATGTTTGAGGAGCTAACATGTAATCTGAGGGAGGCCTGTCTGCAGTGTGGGTAGTAGTGACAGGTGCATAGCCGAATGTGTCTGGCAAACTGCTACTGTACTGCTGATGAGGAGAGGTTGATCTTGGATACTCATGAGAAAAGCCCACAGTACTGGAAGGATAAGAGGCACGCTTTGTTTCCATAGCAAGCTGTTCCATTGCAGTGCTTAAAGTTTTCCATCTCTCCTCTAGTTGATCTAATGCAGATGCTCTAGCAGCGGTAGCACTCTCAGATGGGAAAGAAATGTTGCTCTGACTTACATGTGTTGCATGCCCTGTTGATGGCATGTGTGGTCTGGAGGGGGATGATTGGCGAGGGTGGCTGAGCACATAGTCCTCTAGGTAGGCTGGAGGTTGTCTTCTCCGGCTGGGGCGAGGATAAGGCTGATGTGCTTCACCCTGGACATCTCTAGAAGCAGCCATGACGCAGATGATGTACAATCCGGCGATAAGAAGGACCAATTTTGTAGGATATTATGATGAGGAAAGTACTGGTCGTACACCCGCTGGCCTAATTCTTCGGTCAGAAAGAATGCAGCTGTTCTAGAGGTTGAGTCTTGCCATTTATTACTTAAACAGAGATGAAATAATGTAGTGGTGTCGTGTGTTGTCTCACAGTGTGGAAGTTACGTTGTGTGGTTTTCTATACAAAGACAGAAATAAAGGGAACAAACAGGACAATGCTAAGTCATTCACATCACAAACGTCCCATTCACAATATCTACTCGAGGATAATAATTACAGGAAAGTACTGCACACACAGTAGTAATGACATAGTGATAAAAAGTAGTAAAATGGCATAAATAAAGCATTAAGCAGCACAGGAAATCGTACAGCATTAAATATATGAAATGCTAACAAAGAACACCGTGTACAGGATTGCTAACGCGGCATTGCTGAGTCACGGAACATTCTAGACATTTCCAATTACACAGAACGATTGTCTGGCTTCAATACAAAGTTAGAAAGGACTGTAGAAACGAAATAAAGGGCTGTACAAATGAAATAAAGTCTTACAAAGAAAATATGTGTACTTACAGTTACATTCACGCACAACAACACAGAAACACTTCCAAACGAAGTCGTAGAGTCCAGAAATGCGACTGCATGAGAGAGAATGTCCGGGCATGTCTCATATCACGCAGCTATAACATGCATTCAAAGCGTGATCAGTCTCTTAAAGCGACAGCGCCACATTTCTTACAGGCAAGTAACTTGCATAGGAAAATGCACACATAAGGACATAAGGCATTTAAACATATGAATGTAGGGAATTTACACCTGAAAGCAGGGAATTTTGTACAGTAATGTATGCCTTAATATTTCTATAGTCCTTGTCCTGTTTCCCAATGTGAAATGAATAGGCCATGACAATCATTGTGTGTACAACATGTGTGTGATTAGCCTTGCTATCCATTCTTTTGTGTATGATGAATAATAATCATAAAGCAGAGAATGAATACGAAATGAAATGGTAGTATTATGGGATGGTCAGAACCAGGCTAGGAGGTGGCAGGTTTTGAGACACGAGGGGCGGACTGCATAGGGACACCTCAGTTACATACATGCATACTGCATGTGAGTTATGGTGGGGGTTTTAGCAGGAATCAGATCTGCAGATTTTTTTTCGAGATTCATGCAGTGTGACTAGTGACTTCAAAAGTGTGTGTCTGTGTGTGTGTGTGTGTGTGTGTGTGTGTGTGTGTGTGTGTGTGTGTGTGTGTGTGTGTGTGTGTGTGTGTGTGTGTGTGTGTGTGTGTGCTAGGCCAGTGACAGCCATGACTGTGCCCAGGACAAAGTCATCTGAAAGGGCCCCCCTCCCCACTACATACAATGTAGTGAGGACCCAATTCTGGGCCCACTGTGTCCTTGGGCCCGGGACAACAATCCCCTTTGTCCCCCTCTGTCAGCTTCCCTGTGTACGGAGTACACCCACTTCTAAATTTCAGGGATTTCAGTATACCCACTTAAAATTGATTGATCCATGGTTTTGAATAGCACAAATATATACAGTATACCCACTTCAAAAAATGCTCAAATATACAGTATACCCACCATAATAAAGTAGACTACACCACTGCCTACATCGTCTTCTCCGGTCTGTTTGCCAGTGTGCTGACTGTCTCTCTGATGAGCCTCCACAGGTACCTGCTGGTGCTGCACAGGAGACTCTGAGAGAAGCTGGGCAGGAGTGGAGAGCAAGCTTTTCTTTTGGGCCTTTGGCTGTGTGCACTCGTCTTGGCTGCTCCAGATGTGTCCTTGTTGGACATAGTGGACTACGACTCCAAGCAGGTCTGCATGCGGGTCACAGAGTCTCACAGGGAGAAGGTGGCCCTATTATCCTATGAGACCCTGCTATGTTTTGCTGTTCCATTTGGCATCCCCATGGTGTCCTATTACCACCTGCACAACCGAGTCAACCAGAGCATCTACTTCAGAAGCCCCAAACTGGCAAGGACTGTCACTTTGATCGTCGTGACGTTCGTCGTGTCGTGGCCACCACTTCACGCCATGAACATTCTGGAGATGTCATCTCCCCAGAGCTACACTGGTGGTGGCAAACAGAGATATGTCTACATGAGACCAAGGGCTCTCGGCATCAGCCTTGTTTTCCTCAACTCCTGCCTGAACCCGTTCTTGTATGCCCTGGGGTTCCGAGGTCTGTGTGGACACTGCAGAATACAGAGCAAGGAGAGGAGCTCGGGTGAGGCTAGTGATTGATAGTGTATAACAGTGGTTCCCAACCTTTTTCTTCAGGGACTAATGGTTTTTTTGGTGACCCAATCGCTTGAGCGCCTGCAGGAGAGGGAGTCACATGATGCCCTCTGTTTCCTGCGAAAACTCATTTTAGTTATTTTATTCCTTTATTCCTCTTTGGTCAGAATAAATGTTCACATTTACATGGTGTTGCTTCTATGCGTATATTATTGAAATACATGCTTTGTCATTTATTCAACATCTGCTATTTAAGGTATTTCAATTTAAACCCCTTAAAATCAAGAAGGCTTCCCGACCCTCTGTGGATCTTTGTGGATCTTTTATATTAAATATTAAATCCAGGATTTCATATCAGCTGAGCCTCCTACACTTATGTCACATGCATGAGATATTGTAAGCATTAACCAGGAATAATAAAATATTTCCCTCCATGTATGTATGTATGTATGTATGTACGACTCATTGGATTTACATCTGTCGGTCTATGTTAGTCCTATACAGTTGTGACTGCAAATTATAAGTGTAGAGGTCAGGGGTGGGGAACTTTTTTCATTCATGGGGTCATTTCAAATTCATCCAAGGGGCCATAAAAGTCCTCCCAGGGCCATGCACAAACACAAACCAGGATTTCCCCCTGCACTTTAAGCCTTTATTGAAGGCAGCCACCTTTAAAACAGACCTCACTTTCTCTAGGCCCCCTGAATATAACTCAATTGTGTTGAAAATGCAAATTCTAAGATTCCTTTACAAAATATGTCATATTTCATGTGAAGCTGAATAATATAAGATTATATTGTATCGAAAATGGCCCTCGAGGCATATGTTCCCTACCCCTGTTATAGGTGGATATAATGCTCAATATGAAGAAGATAACGCTTGTAAATGGGCAGCATCAATTCCGGGTTCATCCGGGTAATAGTCACATGCGGAAAAGTTCAGAGCCCCCCAGGCAAGTACTTTAGAAAGTGCCAAACGTAACTGGTGTGGACACAGGCAGGCACCATTCTGACAGGCCTGAAAACAGTTCCAGTGAAAATCCTGAAACACTGTACCCTATCAATATGCTACAATGGGATGTCATGTGGGCAATTTAACATAATTTCTGGGCATACATTACAGTGACTTTAGCCATTTCTTTCGCCCCAAAGTTAACGGTCAAGTGTAATGTCAACATTTCCTGACTCTGTTCGCATCAGTTCATAATTTCAACACAATCAACTCTGTGATAGTAGGCTACAAAGTCGATCCCTTTGGATGTGCAAGGTAAGGCCAGGAAAGTTGGGAACACACTTCACAATAATGGTGCATGAACGATATAATGGAACAATGGCCATAAGTAATGTAGGCCTATGTACAGCACATTTCATACACAGAGGCAGAACACATAAAAACCCATAGCGTGTCATCCAAGATGGTTATCACAAAACCTGCACAGGGTAGTAGCTGACAGGAAACACATTTCAACAGAGTTTCAGCACAGCATGACCACTTTTTTTTACATTGCTTTTAAAAAAACACAGGCCATGTTGGTCAGACTGCCAGGCGTTTAACACCGAGGTAATTGCATGGTTGCATGGTTGCAAAGTTGCCTGGGTCTTCAGCATTCTTAGTAGTAGAGAAGGTACTCTTTGGTTAACTTAGTTTAAGTATGAAGAACATTCAAGGCACTCTTTGCCTTGTGAGTGCATTTTTTTTTTTTTAAAGAACCAGCTGCTTTATCTGGTCCCATTGGGCGTTTATGGGGTTTCAGTCCTCTTTATATTCACACCCATACCTGTAGTCACAAGTGTAAGTTGCCAGAACACTGATAGTTGAAACAGGTTTGATAACGTCAGCACAATTGGTAGCTAATGAGCATTAACTCATGACCCCCTGCATGCGTTCGCATCCACCCTGTGCAAAAATGTCTTCCTTAAACTTTCTCGTTTCTCTAATAGGATACACAGGCTTTACCATCAGACCTCACAGTTGAGAAGGGTACGGTAAATTGAAGTAGCCTACTTATAGCCTACTTCCAAATTCAACATATCCTTGCGTTCCTTTGTTCACAACTTCAAACAAGATTATTAATTGAAGTAAGTGAACAGAGTATGGGGGGGGGGCAACAAAGTTCTCAGTAGGCTATGGTACATACATATGCAGAAAATGCTCACAGGTCCCAGGTCTGAGTTCACTTAAGTGGCTGAAAGGGATGTGAAGTTAGCACTGGTCTTTGTGCTGTGCAAATCTGCAGTTACTAATACCCATAGTATGCAATGTAACAAGATGGTAATCACAGAACCAAGATAGTCTGAAGGAACACTTTTTACGACACATTTCCACACAGTTCAACAGGACGTGTCGTTATGTCCTCATTCTCTAGAAAATAGATAAAATACAGAGCAAGGAACGGCCCATTTTGCATTTTTTAACCCTATCCAGACCGGGCTTTTTTGGCATACTTGGGACCGGGGGGGCTCTTTTGACACCCCCCCCCCCATAACTTAGGAACCGAATGGCGTATGACCACCAAACTTGGAGGGGATGATCTTCAGCCAAATATCTATGAATGACATCAGTTTGGTGTCATTATTGGATATTATGACGTCATTATGACATCATTTCCTGATTTTATTGCCCAAAATGTCACCTTAATGTATTTTCCATCTAACTTGGGTAATGCATATCAATGTTGGTTATTATGTGCATCAGACCACTTCAAATGTTCACAAGGGTGTCTGATGCTAATGAAAATGTAAAAAAAATATGAAAAGTGATGATGATGAGACTTAGATCAGTGATCTTTGGGCAGGTGTACCCGTCAGAAAAACGTTGCCATGGCAACAATACAAATGATAGACCTAATCTTTTGGTATCACATTGTAGCCAACTTCATTTTAGGAAAAGTCACAAAGTTTCGTAGTCATAGCTTTAGTCATTCAAGAGTTATACGACATCCCCCCGGTCTGGATAGGGTTAATAGTAACACCAAGTATAATTGTAGTACTTTTCCATCTTTGACAGCAGAGGTGCTTCATGATTTGACCGTACTTTTTCTAAATAATGAAATGTGATTCTCCCAACATTTACATGTTATTTCCAGAGATATATATATAAAAACACTATAGAAAATGTACTTCTCAGGACATTACATTTTGACATAGTTTCCAGCCACAGTTACAGTACAATACAAAACATGTACAGCTTGTATTTATTCTGTAGTACAGTATCACAACAATTAAGTTGTCTCAAAAAGCTTTTTTAAAGTCAAGCAGACCAACAGATGTGAACCAATGGATGGATACGGAGTAGAGAATTTTTTATACAGAAATGCAAGCCCTACAGAGAAACTGACACTGACACAGCTGATATAGATCTGGTTTATGTAAATAATTATGTAAAGTGCATCAAGTAGGCCTACTGTATCGAGGGCCATCATTCAAAAACACTAGTATGATCAAATAATACAAATAGATTCATCAGCAGACACTTTTATGGTGAAATGTATTTGCATATTTGCACCCATCTCGTGTTCGTTCCAGCCTATTCCCCGAATGCGTCGAACCTTTGCAGATCAGCTAATCAGTAGCCCGTGTTGACAGCATGGGCAGAAATGTCTAGTTTGTCCGCCTCTGCCCAGTACATTTACATGTTGAATTTTCAAACTTTCAGGTCTTGTTTTTTTTCTTTTTGGAATTATCTCAATATCCAGATAGAGCAGAGATGGCCAACTGGAGGCCACATGCGGCCCGCGATCTCACTCAGTGTGGCCCTTAGATAAAACATAATTAAAGAAATAAATAAATAATGACTAGATTTTCCAGAACACTACTGTCCGTGGTTCCTTGTAATTATCCCGAACTCTGCAAGTTACAGTCCGATCCCTGGTCATGTGACCCTCCGATGGTGGCGATGAAAAAATGCGGCCCTGCTTATCATGAAAGTTGCCCACCCCTGAGATAGAGTAAAACAGACTTTCAGTTGCCAGTCTCCGCTCCTGATACGCCCTCTTCACTCTGTATCCTGCAGTTTCCACATAGGCCTCGGAAGCCCAGGGCATACAAGAACGGGTTCAGGCAGGAGTTGAGGTAAACAAGGCTGATGCCAACCAACCTCTGTGTCATGTAGACATATTTCTGTTTTCCACCACCAGTGTAGCTCTGGGGAGATGACATCTCCAGAATGTTCATGACTTGATACGGTGCCCACGACACGACGAACGTCACAACGATCAAAGTGACGGTCCTTGTTAGCTTGGGGCTTCTGAAGTAGACGCTCTGGTTGACTTGGCTGTGCAGATGGTAGTAGGAGCTCACAATAATAGCAAAGGGAACAGCAAATCCTAGCAAGGTCTCACACATCAACAGCACAATCACCTTCTCACCATGAGACTCTGTGACTTGCGCACAGACCTGCCTGGAGTTATCCTCCTTCACTATGTCAAATAAGGCCACATCTGGTGCGGCCAAAACAAGAGCACACAGCCCAAGATAACAGCCCGCTCTCCCCTCCTGCCCAGCTTCTCCCAGAGTCTCCTGTGCAGCACCAGCAGGTACCTGTGGAGGCTCATCAGAGAGACGGTCAGCACACTGGCAAACAGGCCGGAGAAGACGAGGTAATTGATGGCCAAGCACAAGTCCCTAGAAAACGCCCACCCATACAAGATCTCATAAATCCACATTGGAAGTGCGCTGAGGCACAAGATGTCCGACAATGCCAGGTAGAGCATCAGGCGAAGGGTGAAGTTGTCCTCCTTGAAGCTCCGCAGTATCACGACCATGACCACTATGTTTCCAGGGACACCTAGACAGAAACACAAGGCCATCACACTACAGCCGATGTGGTGAGCCATGGAAGAGCTGCTTGCATTGACGATGGTGTCGTTTAAACGCTCCATGATAATGGAAATGTAAAAAAAAAATGAATGGTGCAAGGTGTGTCCAACAGAAAATTCTAGCCGACTGACAGTTCACTGCATCTATTCTACTCTACTCTAAAAACTCGCCCCGACCCACGAACAGCATGCAAACAAGTGCATGATCATGCGCATGAACAGGCGAGCACACACACACATTGCTTTCTTGAGGTCTGTACTAATGGTGCATTCCCCAGAGGTAGGAGCTTCCTAGTAGGCAACAAGGAGGCAGCTACCTCCCACTTGAAAGCGTTCCAACCAGCAAGTCAAACAAACTACAAACATGGAGGGACAAAAACTACATATCCACTTCTCAAAGATGTCAGCAATGTAAACAACATCATGCGTTATTTTCATTTAGCCCATTTCATCTTTGAAAGACGCAATGTCAATATAACTACACCTTAGAAAAGTTAACAGGCTGTTTTGCAACCGTTAACCTGTCCGAATCAACTTTATTTGTCCATAGAATGGTGATGTGCAACATAACACTGTGCGCTGCCATTGCTGTGATGACATCACGATAGTCAATGGGGCGAAGTCGGTTTGCTTCGCTTTTGCCCCAGCTCGCGACTTGAACATTCCGCTTTAACAGGCGTTCCAATGCATTTCAGCAAGTAGGAGGTCAGAAACATCCCATCTCCCAACCCTGGGGAACGCACCATAACTGCATTGCATACCCAGCATGATGCGATTAGATTAACAGATAACACATGAAGTTGTAATTGGGTGAAGACACCTTAGTCTCAAAATAGACTTGCTTGCTTGGTTGCATGACTCTCTGTGTTAGGTTTTTGTGACCAATTATATTCTCAGAAACATCTCATGTCACAGACCAGACCTGAAAAAAAAACTGAAACAAAAACTTGACTTTATGCAGTCCACAACACACACACACACACACACACACACACACTCTCTCTCTCTCTCTCTCTCTCTCTCTCTCTCTCTCTCAGTACTAACTGCATCTGTGAAGGGGAAAAACATTGTTCAAAAGTAACGTATCTAATCAAATCTGGATACTGGAAGTGAGACTGGCTGAAGAGTCGTTTCTCAACACCACTCTAAACCAACATCCTGCCAGGCATTCACTTGAAATTTGTGATGACTTTTCCCGTAGTCACCAACTTACAAAAGATTCAATTTTGACAGTTTTACACACACACACACACACACACACACACACACACACACACACACACACACACACACACACACACACACACACACACACACACACACACACGCTCTGCAGTGATGACATTTTCTGTATAATTGTTATTTGTTTAACTGGTCTTTGAGCACTGCATCTGTTTTTTAAGGTGTTAGGTACAGTATGTTTTTGTTCATGTATCTTTTATCTTCCCTTGCCAACTGTGAATTTCAGCTCAACTTTTCTTGTGAGCGAACAGTTTCTTCATGTAGTGATGAAATGTGACTCACTCAAACAAGACACTTTGGCATTTGCTGTTAAAGTAATAAGAAAACATTTGTCATATTTTGTTGCTTATGTGCAGCTCCATCTTCTTGCTTTTTTCCAATTAGTATTTATTTCTGGAATTTAAAATATGCTGGAAGTATATGAGCTGGACAAACCTGATTTGTCATATAATATAGCTTCTCAGATGGCACAAAGCCTACACTGAATGACTCACTCTGCCTCCTTTTAGACATTATACTGCCATCATGGCCGCTGATAGCTTTTTCTGGGCCCAGGACAAAGTCATCTGAAAGGGCCCCCCAATACATACAATGTAAGGGAAACCCAACCTCCCCCCCAAGACTTCATCTGACCAAGAGCATTGCAAGTAACATTTACCAAACGCCTGGTTGACCTGCCTCTTTTGGTGTGCTACTGGTTGTTGCTTCCCGAAAAAGTGGGAGGAGTTCCCAATTTTTCTGGAGCTCAGAAATGATATTTGTATTGCTGCTGGCCTGACTAGAAGCAATGCTGAAGGTGTTGTGTCACTAGGAGGGCACGGCCTGGCTGCCTATGAGCCTGAAGACCATGTGCCAGATTTTTACCCTTCACATCCTGGCATTGTAATCCCCATGGCTTTGTGTAGGTAGGGTAGTGTACTTATGGAGAGTACGTACACACACACACACACACACACACACACACACACACACACACACACACACACACACACACACACACACACACACAGTTTAGTACTTTTATTTGGATCTCCCCAAGACACACACACACACACACACACACACACACACACACACACACACACACACACACACACACACACACACACACACACACACACACACACACACACACACCTGGTGCTTCCTTATGGGATGGAACAGGAACAGGAGTTTGGAATTGGGTTGTGGTTCCAAACACTTACCATATGCACAGCAGAAGCGTTCTTCCTCTTAGGGAGATGGAGAAGACGAGCCCTTGACTTTTCTCCCTAAGAAACTTCTGGACACAGTTGGGCAAGACTTGGAGGCGGTTGTGTGGAGACCAGTAGCAAATAAAACAATATTACGCAGATACGGTTCAAGAAAACGTTCTTTGTAATGCATCTGCTAATTTGAATGTGCTTTACATACAGCCAGAGCTAAATGCAACCCACAGTGTAGGAAAAATGTTAAAGTGGCCTACATGAAATAGCCACTAATGTAAAGGCAGGAATGCCAGGTACTCAACAATTGATACAGCAATAGATGGCTTTAACCACCACTGTTGTTTTTTTCAGAGGCAGAGTATACTCTGTATACTCAGGCAGAGTGTACTCTGTATACTCTGTAGGCCTACTGTATGCGTTGGCAAGGGTGAGAATCTGGAGAAATACCAATTGTCTAACTATTGATAATAATAGATATCATGCCAGATGCTTCTACAAAGTGCTCAAGGTTTTTGGAATAAGAAAATTACTTTAAAAGAAATAATGAAACAAACGTTGTGAATAATAATAATAATAATAATAATAATAATAATAATAATAATAATAATTATTATTATTATAATTATAATAATAACTCAACATCGTGGACACTAGAGCATTATGCATACTTAACTAAACACAAGTAGGCCGACTGTATTAAACTGCAGGATTAAATGTTCCCCGTGCGTGTCAGTGACTCGCTAAATAGGCTGCATTGCAAAAAGATCTAATCTAGAACTATATCAGTGAATCTAGGAGTATTATGTATCTATCTATGTATTAGAAGGCCTATCTTATCCAGTCTCATTGATAGCGTGTCAAGAATATGCTTGTCGCAAAATCCAACCCCATTGCATAGGGTATAGACTACTCGGGTATGTAGGACAGGAAAGTGTAGGACAGGATGGGTTGTGTTTTACGCACTCCAAAAACGCTCTATTTGAAGAGAAATACACTTGCTGAGAACAATTTATAACCTATTATGCGGGTAGGCGACATTGTGAATTTCATCATTTGGAACTTGAAGTGAACGTTTGACAAATCTAAAACCCATAAAATTACAAGTTTTCAGGAGAATACGCACACATGTCGCCAGAAGTCTCTCTGTACCAACCAGAATGTCGATTAATTTGTACGCCACAAAACGTTGTAAAGACAGTTTGTTCGTATTACTCTGGAAGGTACAGTGTTTATTTCAACAAGGGAATAGTTCTAGTATGTATCCCCCCTTCCATTCAGTCATATTTGAACATATTTCGAATGCGGAAAACACAAACGCGCACGACCTAGACAAGCGAGGCGAATACCCTGGCTGGTTGACTCCCTGCGGCTCTCATGTTGCATTTAAGTACTGCCCACTCATTCTTCCAATCACTCACTTGTTGAGAACTCATAGAAAGACGGACAATGGCAGATGAAGCAGCTCCCGCAGCCGCCCCGGCAAAAGCAACGAAGGCACCCAAGAAGAAGGCACCCAGGCCCAAGAAGACTGGTCCAAGTGTCGGCGAGCTGGTTGTGAAAGCAATCTCTGCTTCCAAGGAGAGGAAGGGAGTGTCCCTAGCCGCTCTGAAGAAGGCGCTCGCAGCTGGTGGATACGATGTAGAGAAGAACAAGGCTCGCGTGAAGGTGGCAGTGAAATCACTGGTCGCCAAAGGCACACTTGTCCAGACCAAAGGAGTCGGTGCGTCCGGATCTTTCAAGTTAGCCAAGAAGGCGGCAGAGCCCAAGAAAAAGCCCGCTAAGAAACCAGCGGCTAAAAAGCCAGCTGCCAAGAAGCCCGCCGCAGCAAAGAAGCCCAAGAAGGCAGCAGCCAAAAAGCCCGCCGCCGCCAAGAAGTCCCCGAAGAAGGCAAAGAAGCCCGCAGCTGCCAAAAAGGCAGCAAAGAGCCCTAAGAAGGCAAAGAAGCCCGCGGCTCCCAAGAAGGCAGCAAAGAGCCCGAAGAAGGCTAAGGCAACCAAGCCCAAGGCAGCTAAACCTAAAGCCGCCAAGCCCAAGAAGGCAGCCCCCAAGAAGAAGTAAATCTATCTTTTAATCCCTGCGTTACAAACAAAAGGTTCTTTTAAGAGCCACCCAATTTCCCTATTAATTGCACATGTTCCAATGAAAAGGTCTTAAATGTCTCTGAGGTTGGCATGAATGGCGTGGTCTGTCACCAAGCATGATTTGCACCTTTTCCCAGAAGTCATTCAGTGTTAACAAAATCACAACCTCCACTCACCTTCAGATTCTAAACAACCATGGTTGAGGCTTTCTACCCAGCCAAATGCACGGTTGCACTCTGTACAAACACAATTTGTTTAGCTATTCTGTATTTTTGTACAGAACTTAAAAGGCGCGCAATGGACGATGGACTGTTAGTGCGCCTGGGCACAAGTTGCAATACACAACAAAGCGCGGAGTGGGCTATATTAAACGCCGTCTTACTATATAGTTTGCAAAATAGAAAATGTGATTGTGGGGAGAACAGAGCGCCACGGTGTCTGGACTGCAGTTCCCCGTGGGTCGTGTCGTGCGCACAGGCTGCTGTACAAAGGTAACAATGCTGAGCTCGTGGGAGCTGTCGCATCCGTCTATCTGGCTGCAGTGCGCGAGTAAACCACTGAAATCCTAGAATTGGTCGGTGTTCTGTCGAGATATGGCTGACGACTTCTCTCATTTATTTATTCGACTGAACACAGAAGTATGGCCATCTACCAGTTGGGTTGAGCCCGGACAAACTGAATGTAATACGACAATAAATGCCGCTTGCTCAGACGCATGACGCAAATTTTGATTTGCTGGTTGGAACGCTTTCAAGTAGGAGGTAGCTGCCTCCTGGTTGCATATTGGGAAGCTCCTACCGCCGGGGAATGCACTGTAGGCCTACACTGTAAGAATATCAAGTTGCCAGCTGCCTCAGAATTCCAAGTTAATGTAAATACTAGTGCTGTAAGGAAACAGCATGGTTTAACTTGATATCAAGTTTATCAGCTTGATAAGTGTATCAGCTGCTACAGAATTCCACTACATTGAAAGTTGTGCGTGTTGTTTTAACACAACGCTGCAATTCAAAGCTTAACACAATTGACAATGGTACAGGAGTTATTCCACTGTACCTACTGGAATATGTAGCACATTTGCTAGGCACACGTGATAAACTTTACTAGCACAGTCCATCTGGTAGTGCGGCCTTACATGATAGTTTAATGTAATTTTAAGACGAGCCTGTAAATTATCAACAAGAGATGGAATAGCTTTTGGATGAAATTTTGGGTGGCTCTTAAAAGAGCCTTTGGGTTATGAAAAGGTTGGCGAACACTTTACTTGGCGCTGGTGTACTTGGTAACGGCCTTGGTTCCCTCAGACACTGCGTGCTTGGCGAGCTCACCGGGCAGCAACAGACGCACTGCGGTCTGAATCTCCCTGGAGGAAATGGTGGAGCGCTTGTTGTAGTGCGCAAGGCGGGAAGCCTCACCAGCGATACGCTCGAAGATATCGTTGACGAAGGAGTTCATGATGCCCATGGCCTTGGAAGAAATGCCAGTGTCGGGGTGAACCTGCTTCAGGACCTTGTACACGTAGATGGCATAGCTCTCTTTCCTTGTCCTCCTACGTTTCTTACCACCCTTGCCGGCGGTCTTGCTCACGGCTTTCTTGGAGCCCTTTTTAGGCGCTGGTTTGGTTGAATCAGACATGGTTGAATAGTAGAAATGTCGTGCGCCCCGAATTTATATACTGGCGCTTGGGCTTATGGTAGGCCTACACTCAAACCAGATATTGGTCGGTTTGTCCAGACCTTTCCTCCTCAGGCGTGCATTGGTTATTTTAAAGAAAGGGGGACGTCTTCGTATCCACCCACGAAACGTTTCTTTCCCTGCCCTTCCCCCCTTAATCCCTTCCCGCTCTTTTCGTGCACTGGAACATTTGAAATGGCAAAAAAGAACAACTACATTTCAATTATTCATCGGCCTAAATAAGTAAAGTGTTTTAACAAACTGGTTTTGTATACGAATGGATACGTGGAACAATTGGATAATGGAGCACTTTGTTTCCTTCACCTTAATTTCCATTAGCCTAGTTGTGCCCTTATATAGAGGTTGGGGTACATACAACTAAAGGTAGTCCCAATGAAAGTATGTATATGTACTTACACTAGAGTAGGAATATATTGGCACGCAAAGCCGTAGCAGAGTTTTTAAATGTGGAATTCTAGGCTGGATGGAGGGCTGGGCAAGCGACTGTGTTAATGTGAATTGTTTTACTATTTGCTGCTTATTTTGCTGCAAGGGCGTCGGGCACAAAAACAGTGATAACGGTACCAGACAGAAAAGGTAGACAGTAATCGAAAGGTCTGCATACAGTGAATAAACCGTATTTTATTTCATTAAAAACGACAAAGCTTCGGTTCACCATTGGGATCTTCCTCGGGCGGTTATTTGGCTCAGATTGATATTTGATCGCCGCCATGACTTGAATATTATGAATAATGGCCATGGTTATTCAATTAAGAAATTAAAGACAATAACGATGGAATCAGAATGAAACTAATGTTAGGATTCTATTATATATTGTATTGGAATACACCTTCATAGTTTGTGTGGGCGGCTCTTAAAAGAGCCTTTGGGTCATGTCAGAGAAAAGGAAAGATCTAGCCGCCAAATCCGTACAGAGTACGGCCCTGGCGTTTCAGAGCGTAGACGACGTCCATGGCAGTGACGGTCTTCCTCTTAGCATGTTCGGTGTAGGTGACGGCATCACGGATCACGTTCTCAAGGAACACCTTCAGCACACCACGGGTCTCCTCGTAAATGAGCCCAGAGATACGCTTCACACCACCACGGCGAGCCAGTCGCCTGATTGCAGGCTTGGTGATACCCTGGATGTTGTCGCGAAGAACTTTGCGATGACGCTTAGCGCCACCCTTTCCAAGTCCTTTACCTCCTTTGCCACGTCCGCTCATATTGTCAATGCAGCGAAAATGTAGATGTGATGCAAAGCAGAAGTTGTTCACTGAATTTATAGGAGAGCAGAGGACCTGGTCGAAACCACACAAGTCCTGTCCTGGCTCCTCCCTTTGCGATTTGGGAGCGCCAGATGCCTAGCAGCCTAGTGCGTCACCATGGAACGCCCCTTGCCGTTATGAAGATCCAATCGGCACGTCTGGACCGCCCGCCCCGCGGACAGAATATTCATAGGTGAAAACATGCAGCTGCGAATGACTGTTATAATAGGCATACCAACATTCATTTATCATTACAGCGCATACAAAACATTGTCAGAGCCAGTGAGATTCCCCCACTTAGGACTTTACATGACAACGAATGGTGCATTCCCCAGAGGTAGGAGC
Source organism: Engraulis encrasicolus (assembly GCF_034702125.1). NCBI lineage: Eukaryota > Metazoa > Chordata > Actinopteri > Clupeiformes > Engraulidae > Engraulis > Engraulis encrasicolus. The sequence continues at coordinate 35,997,369 of NC_085857.1, forward strand.
TTCCTAGTAGGCAACCAGAAGGCCGCTACCCCCCACTTGAAAGTGTTCCAACCAGCAGGCCAAACTACAAACATAGAGGGACAAAAATACATATCCACTTCTCGAAGATGTCAGCAATGTAAACAATGAGGTGTAAACAACACCATGCGTTTTTTTTCAAGTAGCCGCATTTCATCTTTGAAAGAGGCAATGCCAATAACTGCACCTTAGAAAGGTTCATGGGCGGTTTTGCAACTGTTAACCTGTCCAAATCAACTCTATTTGACCATAGAATGGTGATTGCTGAGTAATGTGCAACATAAACTATTCCTAACACTGTGCGCTGCCATTGCTGTGATGACATCACGATTGTCAACGGGACGAAGTTGGTTTGCTTCGCTTTTGCCCCAGCTCGCGACTTGAACATTCCACTTCAACAGGCGTTCCAATGCATTTCAGCAAGTAGATCAGAAACATCCCATCTCCCAATCCTGGGGAACGCACCAGAATACGTCGCGGTAGTGCCAGCTAATGGTTCACAAGGGACATTAAAAAAAATAGGTAGTCTGATCACATTTATATTCAAATAGTAGCTATTTAGAGAACAGGAACAGCTTTCATGGGAAATGGTGGGCGGCTCTTAAAAGAGCCTTTGAGTTGGATTAGATAGGCGTCGTTTACTTAGAGCTTGTGTACTTGGTGACGGCCTTGGTTCCCTCGGACACGGCGTGCTTGGCGAGCTCACCTGGCAGCAGCAGACGCACTGCGGTCTGGATCTCCCTGGAGGAGATGGTGTGGCGCTTGTTATAATGCGCCAGGCGTGAAGCCTCACCAGCGATGCGCTCAAAGATGTCGTTGACGAAGGAGTTCATGATGCTCATGGCCTTTGAAGAGATACCGGTGTCGGGGTGGACCTGCTTCAAAACCTTGTACACGTAGATTGCGTAACTCTCCTTCCTGGTCCTCTTACGCTTCTTGCCTCCCTTCCCGGCGGTCTTGCTCACCGCTTTCTTGGAGCCCTTCTTGGGCGCAGGCTTCGCTGGATCAGGCATGGTTTTTAGTGTTCCGAAAGATTCGAATGACGTTTCAGGGACGTCCCTGTAATATATAGACTCTGACATGCAAATAGCTCATGTGCCCTAGCTCAGCTTTACGTTCTCTGTTGATGCCTATCGGGTTGTGATTGGTTGCCTTGAAGAGGACTTCGGCAAATAGCAGCACGCATTGGAAATACTGCACTCACGAAGCATTCCGTTTTTCTGCCCATCCCCCCTCCCGCTCTCTTTTGCTGCATTCCCCAGAGGTAGGAGCTTCCTAGTAGGCAACAAGAAGGCAGCTACCTCCCACTTGAAAGCGTTCCAACCAGCAAGTCAAACAAACTACAAACATGGAGGGACAAAAACTACATATCCACTTCTCAAAGATGTCAGCAATGTAAACAACATCATGTGTTATTTTCATTTAGCCGCATTTCATCTTTGAAAATATGCAATGTCAATATAACTACACCTTAGAAAAGTTAACAGGCTGTTTTGCAACCGTTAATAAACTTTATTTGTCCATAGAATGGTGATGTGCAACATAAACTATTCCTAATACCGTGCGCTGCCATTGCTGTGATGACATCACTATTGTCAATGGGACGAAGTCGGTCTGCTTCGCTTTTCCCCAGCTCGCGACTTGAACGTTCCGCTTCAACAGGCGTTCCAATGCATTTCAGCAAGTAGGAGGTCAGAAACATCCCATCTCCCAGCCCTGGGGAATGCACCATATGGAAGTGATTTCCATTTTCTTTGTTCTCAGCACTTTGTTCTCAGTGTCCATACTTCTCCCATCCCCCACTCTGCAACGTGAAAGATGGCAAAAAAAATTTTTTTAATTTAAATAGGTAAATTCTTCAAATAGGCCTACAACACAATTCAATACAAAATATCAGAACATATTGAATGCTATGTTTTCACTGTATGAAAACAAAGAGAAAAGAACGTGTGGGAGTTTTTTGGGTGATGTCTGGCATTAGTTAATTAACTTATGTGTGGTATGTTAGATTAGACTTTAGTGCAATGTATAGTGTGTGCAGCAATGAAACCAGTTGTGGAAGAAGTAGGCCCAATTCCACCGCCTGTGCCTTTGCTGGAGAAGTAGGCTCAAAAAGGCCGCTTGTGCCTTGCTGACATGAAAGACAAACAGTCCAGACTGGATGGTCAAGAGTGACAAGGGTAGGCGCAACGCTTGAGCACATGTACTCTGAGCACAAATGCCAAGTGAGGCACAGACAGACACACACGCACACACAGATAAATGTTGTTATAAGCATTAAAGAAAACTTAAAGGGATAGTTAAAAGACAGAACTTACACTGAAAAAGATATACCCAGGTGCATAGGGCATGGTACTATCCAAGGTGCTGAAGTCTGTACATGGTCTGTAGTAATGTAGTGATATAGTAACACAGAAGTAGCATGACCATGACCATGAGGAAGATGCTCAAGGGGGAACATAGGTATACACACACCACACACACGCACGCTACACACACATACCATGTCCACACACATACATGTTTTTAACTATGCTATATTTATATGAAATCATGTACTGACACATGGATATCTTGATGTCTTGCCAAGGCGTAAGATGGGATGCATGTACTGATGATGGAAATGTACACGTGTGTCACAGACATGGAAACTTCCAATCCATAGTTAAATGTTAACCCGAGTGCATTAACGTGTTCTAATGTGTTTACTTATGACCAGAAAGTGTGCCTTGTGAGCCGGTGTGCTGTAGACGTACCCACGGAACCGAGAGAGAGGAGATAAGCATATAGTATATAAAGGGTCTGATCCAGGGTCTGATCCCAGTTGGGTTCAGTTTGGGAAAGTCCTCTGGGACGCACTACCTACTGTTCTCTGGGCGACGCGGCTCTCCGTGTTCCGGTGGCCTCCTGCAGTGCATCCACATCAATGTACTGTACTGAGTGTATTATTTTATTTAAGTGTAGGCTACATCTCTTTGTGCAAGCTGAGCGAATAAAGTCTTCATCAACAACGAGTAGAACGGTTTTGGGCAGCATTTCTCTCTGATCTGGTCTACCTCAATCTGACTGTGCCTGGGGGCTGACTTCTCCCAAGAAGAAATCCACGACAAACGTAAAGGGAAATTAAAAAGTATAAACTCCATTACAAACATACATTAGCACCTCAATTTACACATTGTATGCAGTTATCAGTTCTACTGTTAGTACAGTAGGCTATAGGCCTACTGTGTCGAATTTTAGAGAGCACTGAATCAGCATAAACACTTTGTGGTGTTGTGTTTATGTTGCTATATTGTCCTGTCCTCAGAAACCATTAGCATCTGATACCTCTTCAAACACCTGAGCAGAACGCTGGGGACCCAGCACAGCTGACAACACCTGAGTCGCCTGCTGAACCGCCGCCTTTGTCACCTGCCGTGACACCTCCGGCTGCAGCAGCAGGGACCCCCTCTCTCAGAAAAAAAAATATGTTACAGTGTGTAAGACTATTCTGTAACACTTTATAGTAAGTGGTGCATTAAAAATATATAAAAATGTAGTAAATACTGAACTAATGATGGACAAAACCTTAACAGATTTTTGTGGGGAATGTTATGTTGATATTTAATAGTTAAGTTTTTTTTTTAAATCAAACATTTACCTTTTTTTTGTAAGTGAATGAAAAAATACTTTATTCAAAGGTTTGTAAAATCTAAATCATATCACGCCTGCCTGTGCCATGCCCCTGGTGTTAACTTCAGGCAGGAGACACACGAGAGGAACATGCCGGAAAGCAGCAAAGGAACCTGTGGAGAGAAAGCATAAGGGGAAACTTATTTACAACATAAATCACAGTTAATTAACACTTTAATATAACACCTCCATGACTGAGGTACCCTGAGCATGGTACGGTTTCGTCTCACTGCTCCCTTGGGGCGCCATAAAGTGCAATTTCGATGTGTGCAGTGTGCAGTGAACACTTGTGTGATGTGGAGTGCTGTGTAACATTGACATTGACAGTGACAATGACATTGGAAGTTGGAGTTTCCCAGGTGGGCTTTCAAACTGGCTGGTAATAATTCTACTTTGTAGTCTCACTAGCTATTTTGGCAGGGAGGCTTTTTTATTGTCGGGTATGTCATATTACAGCAGTTGATATTCTTTTTTTTGTATTTAAGTTAAAGGAAAATGATACTCAGGTATTTGTCTTATTTGTTATCTTATAATATAGGAAGCAATGTGCTATTTTAATGGATCACCATGCACTTCAGAGCACCACAGTTAAAAAAAAAAAAACAAAAAAAAAACAATGGCTTGTTGGATGGGGAAATCCCACGCTGCTTTGCACAATCATTCTGTTCTGAAAGACAGCATGGATTCTGCCCTCAGTGAGGGTACCAGTCAGATCATGGTCTCTGTCTCTCCAATCAGAGCAGGGAGGCGTGGAATGGTGATGATTGCAGTTTGATTGAATAGATACAGCTGAATCTGTTGGCTACACATGCCAAATGATACACATTCGTGACGCCCAATAAACAGCAGTCATCAATCATAAACCACACACCCCCTACGGGATTTACAGAGGTCAGGTATCCAGACCATATCTCACTTCTGATGAGGTCTGGAGATAACCAGGCAAATGGCTTGTAGAAAAGCTGAAGGAATCAAGAAAACTAGCTAAAGTGACGGATGACCAAAAATGTTAATGTCAAGCCCTGACTATGATTATTTTTTCATAATGCAAAATAACACAATACACCCCCCCTTCTCTCTCTCTTTCTCTCTATCTCTATCTCTCACACACACACACACACACACACACACACACACACACACACACACACACACACACACACACACACACACACACCAGGCTTGTACGAAATTCCGAATTGAATGAATTTGAATTCAAAGTAATGCCATAATATGAACACTTGGTGGTGGTGTTCTATGTACTCTCACAGAGCCGTATATAGAGAGAGTCTGGCCAACTATGGGTTCGAACGTTCAAGCTATCCCGCTATTTTGATTGGTTCTGGGCTGGTCACATGTTTTATGGACGCCATTTTTGTTCCCCACGCTACCATTAATGACCATTATCAGATATAAAAAAAAATGCTTCACTATAGTATTATTACATTATTATTATGACAAAGTGTTGTGCATATGGATGTAGTGCAGGGCCGGGTCAGGAGAAACAAACAGCATCGTTTAACCCTTGACAGAAACGGAGGATTTGGGACATACACGGATATATAAACTCCCCTTTATGGAATATAAAGGTCAGAATTGATAACCGGAAAGCAGCAGATTTATCCGTGTTGTGTGAGGTAAATGTATTTTTTCCCCTTCGACTTTTGTTAACAATTACTTTTGAAAGAAATAGTCATGATAATGACATGCTCTCAAAAACTCCTGTCCGCACTTTGAAAACGAATGAAGATAGGTTTCTGTCATAACTTGAAATTAGCTTGTCAAATCTTAATTGCCACCTGTAATTATGCTATACTGTGAAAACATAACTTTGCCCACCAAGTTATTATTTCTGTCGCGCTAATAAGGTCCTTTCCCCCTGCGATTTAAACTCATGTCCAGTCTCATACTATGAAAATCCAGACTCAATCTACGAGCATCCAGACTCATCCTACAGTTCTACTGTCTGCAATCGCGATTATGCACTGCTGAGCACATTGTTATTTTTAAACTACTAAATCTCGACACAACGTGAAACTTTGGCGCAAGTATCACCAGGGTCCCTGTACATGAACTTGACCATTGATGTGAATATTATTTCTGTACATTACTTAAATATAAACTTTGACTTTGGCCCTACCTAGGCAACAACAACACGCAAGTAACGCTTGAATGCACTGCTGAGCACATCAAAACTATGCTGACAAAACCCTCTTGTAGGCAAACCCCTTCTATACGAACAAACATGTTAACGTTTGTTTTCATATGTTGGGATCTTGGTAATACTACAACCGAAGTTTGATGATATATTACGCCGTATTTGTATTTTAAATCCAGCGATTTTTACGGCATGCTGCCCATAGGATTACATTCTACACTGTAGAATCCTGGCCGTGGGGAGCGAAAATGGCGTCCATGATTCGAGTTGGCCAGCCTCTCTCTATATACGGCTCTGTACTCTCAATGGGTGGTGTAGCTTAAATTCAAAGAAATTCAAGGTAATGACACCACCTAGTGTTCGTATTATGGCATTACTTTGAATTCAAATTGATTCAATTCAGAATTTCTTACAAGCCTGACACACACACACACACACACACACACGAGCACAACACACACACACCTCTTGAGGGTCCTCCTCTTCCTTAACCTCATTCCCAGCGTCCTCAGGAAGTTCCCAAGGTGACTGGTCCTTGGAAACACCTCCTCCTCCTCCTCCTCCTCCTCCTCCTCCTCATGCTGCAGTCTCTGCTGTAGGTACAACTGGTGCCTCGTGCATTTTTCCATCTCCTGCATCAATCACACAAGGGAGTAAGATTGGTTTAGAAGCTGCCATTTTGGTTCAAAAGTGGCAGAATGTTTTGGAAAGAACAGTCAGAGCTTGGCCTTGATTTAGGCAATAAGTGGGGAGGAAAATGTAAGGTCCCGTGTTTCACAGTTAAAAAAAAAAAAAAAAGTGTAGTGTTTAGTCTTTGATTTAACACCTTCTAGATTCCATTTGGTCCCAGAGTACTCTCGAGTCAGTGGTGGGGAATCTATGTCTCGAGGGCCGTTTAAGGTCCTTGAGGCCGTTTTATCCGGCCCCTGGTATAGTTTTAAATGCAGCGTCACATCAAATAAGACATATTTTATAAAGGAATCTTAGAAATTACATTTGCAATGCAATTAAGTTATATTTCAGGCGACCTAGAGAGGGTGGGGTTTGATTTAAAGGTTTTTGCCTTCAATACAGGCCTAAAGTGCAGGGGGAAATCCTGGTGTGTGTTCATAGTACTTGGAGGACTTTTACTAACCTGGTTCTCATGTCACAAAGTTGGACGGAAATGCACGAGGGGAACCAGGCTAGACTTTTCCACGCCTTGGAGGAATTTAAGTAGCCTGGTTCTCACCAGAATAAATGCTTTGTCTATTTTCTGGCTGAAGCCATCACATGCTCTATGGCTGTGTACTAGAAGGTAGTGTGTGTAGCTCTGCTCAACCAGGGGACATCGGAGGTACACACACACACACACACCATCTGGTGAGAACCAGGCTAGAATTTAAGTGGCCCATCGAATGAAAAAGGTTCCCTACCCCTACTCTAAGTGTTGACTTAACACTGCACTGTTTAACTCACCACTTTAGATTTTCTTTTACTTAAGACATGTAAACGTTTTATCTTTTACCTGACATGTTTCGACAGTATTACTGTTGTCATCAGAGGGTCCCTGGAAGTAATACCATCAAAACATGTCAAGTAAAAGATAAAACTTTTACATGTCTTAAATAAAAGTACATCTAAATTGTTGAGTTAAACAGTTAGACATAATGAACGTAATACATACATACATTAACCCTCCTGTTATCCTTGGGGTCTATTTGACCCCTTTCAATGTTTAACACCTGAAAAATACATGAAGTACATATTTCTTCTGCCTCATCTTTGATGACTTTTCCTAAATAGATGGAATGAATGTGAAAAAAGTGAAATTTCAGCAAAAATGTTTTCCCTAAGTGCTGTACACATTTAGGTTACATCCGTGTTCCTTGGGGTCAATTTGACCCCAATTGTTTCAAGTGTATAAAACATAAATGGAACATTCATATTTTGCAAATAAATGTTAAAATCTGTTTAGATAATGTGAAATACATGAAAATAAGCTATTCAGCCATGTTTTTTCTGAACATTTTGCTTTTGTTTGTAATTCACAGCAACATTTTGGACATTGGTGGCAAATACAGCATTGACATTTTGACAAAATACACCAACTGAACCTTGTTGTACCCAAAGCACCATCATGGCACCCACCGCAGCAACACCCCCCCCCATTCCTGTACCCTGGGAGCTACTTTTGCACCCTCCCACTACACACAAACATTAGTATAAGAAGGGTCACATATAGTCAGCATTGCTGTGCATGCTGTTCTGTGTCCAGCATACATAATTATAAGTGATGGTATATTTGAAGAGAAGCTTTATGATTGTGATCCAAATATTGACTGTTCTGATGGTGACAAGCCATTGTACTTCTTTAGATGGAGACAATCTCAAGGTTGTTTGCTATGTTGAGAGATATAATGGAGCTATTCTTCTCCTCATTTCAGTATTGTGTTCCAAATTGACATCTTTGTCTGCAGCCTTGGTTATAAACTGGTGCTACCTGACATAGAGATGGCAGGAAAAGCAACAGCTGTAACTTTTGTGAAGGACATACACATTGACATCCATACCACAAGTTCTCCAGTGGGCATACATGGTGAATAGAAGTAAACATACAAGTTGCTAGCCCTGTTCCTTCAAACATTACCCCACAACCATGAGCATGTAATATGTCTTCAAGGAGCACATGCAAACCTTTTTTCCTTATATGCACACTAATTCAAGCGTAGAAACAATGTAGAAAACAATGATTTTCTATGTTGTTCCCGAAACTATTGGTTGGCAAAGTATCCATGTTCTTACCTAACTATTATACTTGTGCTATAAATACACATTCACACATAAAAAAATGACTGTTGGACTTAAAAAACCTTCTGAATGTTTGGAAATATGTCTATTTCTTTTAGGGTCACATTGACCGATATGGTAATAGATAGATAATATCCTTGATAATCAAATTTGTTTTTTCTTTTCAAATGTTATAAGTTATAGAAATTCATATTTAGGGAGTATATGGAGACATTAAAATTAAAATAATATGTGTCCATCTGTTTTTAGACCAATTAATGACATTTTATTGCTATTTTTTCTAATTTTCGCCTAGTCATGGATTAAGTTTTTTTGGTGTGTGGGCTATGTGTGGGGGTGCTAGGATATATTGAAAGGACTTTGTATGTCACCAATAGAGCAATAATACATATCTGAAACATAAACATGTGCCAAAGTGTTGTTTCATACTGATTTTGTAGACATTTAAGTGGTTGGGGTCAAATTGACCCCAAGGATCACGGATGTTCCAAAATTTGAGGGTAACAGGAGGGTTAAACTGCACTGTTGCATTTCCACTGTGTGAACAAATCAAAACGCGTGTACGGTAATCACGCGCCTCCATGCAGTGATCCGGTTGTGTAAGAAGCTCCTCCACCCGGTCCGTGCACCTACTATTCTCCTCTCTCCACCAACTCTCTCTTGCGTCTGAGGCGTAGTAGACTATGGCTGCCTCAGTCTCAAGGGCTCCCTCCCAGCACTGCGACACCCTCTTGAGTGGCAGCGGCCTGCAGGGTTGCTTTGGCACATCTGAGATCTATGAGCGCGCGTGCGCACACACACACACACACACACACAAGGAGATACACCAATGGTTCTCAACCTTTTTTTGGCCCTGGACCCCATTTTGACATCCAATATTTCTGGGGACCACCGTATACACATTTCACAACCCAAAAAAAGCATACTGTATGCCAGTGGTTCTTAACTGGAATAGTCTTAGGACCCACAAATTCCCCAGTCATTATGCTGTGACCCAATTTTTTGTCGTGCTGTCGGAATCTTCAAATAATTATCAAAATTAAATCCAATTATTTGATAATATGCATCAGCATTTGTATACTGACATACAGGATGTCTATCAACTAGTGGAGTGGAATATGAATTGTTTCACTCTCTTTCTGACATCACAGTCAATGCCACATCTTGTGACAGTCAGTGAAAGGGAGAATTCATATACATTTTACACCATAGCTCCGCGACCCACCCAGGACCCCTCCGCGACCCACTTTTGGGTCCCGACCCACCAGTTGAGAAACACTGCTGTATGCTACAGTAGCATAGGCCTACTGTATGCATTACACCTATACGGTAGATATTCATTTAAGTGTAAGATGGTATATGTTGTTTTAGTCAGAATATTAGTTATGTAAGGGTTAACGTTCGGCGAGAAGGTCGCTACCGTGGAATAGCAGCACGACAGAGAGGGGTCTTGTTCTCTCTGAAGTGCTGCTATTCCACAAAGCGACCGACTCGCCGAAAGTTAACCCGCTTATTATATGGATATACTTAAATGATTCACACATGCGGGGACATTTCTTTAGACCTATTTAATGTTAAGATTGTTGCTGCGCAAAACAAAACAGTGCCGTTGTGGAACACCGCTAGGCGACAGCTAGGTAGGCTAGCCAGGACAACAGGTGTTGTCTATCACAGCAGCTGATTAGAGTGACAAAAGACCGGACCCCCTGCGGAGTGATATGAAACATTCGCTTTAGCCACTGACTTGTATACAAGCCAGTGGCTTTAGCAGTGAACGTCTTGTTGCTATTGACAGCGGTAGCCAGGACAACGGGTGCTGTCTATCACAGCAGCTGATTAGAGTCTTGTTGAAAAGTCGCTTTAGCAGTGAAAAGTCTTGTTGCCATTGACAGCGGTCTGTTATAGACCAACCCGTCCGTTATCGAAAAATAACAGACGTCCGAACGTTGGGGACCCCCGTTGAAATGAATGGAGCATTCGACAGATGACGTCACAACCATATAATAAAATGTAATAATGGTTAATTGTCATGTTTAGTTCCCCAATTGCACAATGTACTTGCAGGTTTTATCTATTTATTCATATGCCTTTTGCACCTCAATTGAATCAGGAATGTAATGGTCACTTGTGCCATAGTTCATGAAGCACTATTTGTCACTCCACCACATCTTGTGTGCATATGCCGTATGTTTTATGTCTATGTCAGCACTGTCTCTGTATTATTTATTTTTGTCTATAGCCTATATGTACTCTTAGATTCCATGTTTTGTCTGTATCACGTGTCTTGTACCCTACTATATGTAAGGACACCCATCTTTCTTTTAAACGGCAAAAACAGTTTACCTACGGGTACTAATAAAGTAAACTGAACTGAACTAGTTAGGTCGTCTTTTCACTGGCTATCAAAATGTTCTGTACATGGTGGGGCGGTGCTCAGTACTATGAGGCTACAACGTCTGTGTCTCACCCCGTTGATGCTACGGCTCTCTCCGTACATGTCCTTGTCATCAGGGGTCCTCATGTGACGCCTGCTCTTGTCATCCTCAGGGACCTCCTTATCGTAAACACACACACACACACACACACACACACACAGACACGCACGCACACTCACACACACACACACACACACACAAATTAGGCTTGCACGTGCAATCTAGAGTATAGGCAGTATTTGATTGGATTCTCTCTTTCTCTCTCTCTCTCTCTCTCTCTCTCTCTCTCTCTCTCTCTCTCTCTCTCTCCAAAATAATATCTCACCTCAAGGAGGCTGACTGCATCTCCCAAGCACCCGTCTTCAGTCTTCACTAGAGAGGACACGCTCTCTCTCTCAACCTGGTCCCCCTCACACTGAAAACACACACACACACACCTTACTGTTTTAGCGCTATCATCTCATAAAAATACATAGGTGTTCCTGCACAGTTTGTCTCCCTTGGGGCACGAACCTGCCACCTCGTCAACTACATCAGTTCGGCAATGGGAGTCACAGTGTGAGTGCGCTGAGATAAAGGGCCGGTTCCAATAGCCCGATAGATTCTGGGCATAGGGGCATCGTCAGAGGCTAGACCCACTCGCAGGGCAGGCAAAAATAATTTTGGCCGCTGGTGGGTGAGGCTAGTTTACTAGGCTAGCTATGTATGTGACCAATGCACAATACTTGCATGCTTGCATTACCGTGAGGTAACAACTGCTGGTCCTGTAGTAGTCAGGGAGCCCCGTGTTCACACTGCTGGTCTCAATGAAACACTGCAGCTCATCATGCGTCCAGCACTGCACCACTCCATTCACTGGAGGAGGGTGATCCTTTAGCTGCAAAGCATGCACGCGCACACACGCATGCGCGCACACGCACGTACACACACACACACACACATGAACAAGGAAAGGGAGAGGAGGGCGGATGGGGGCATCAGCTTCTTACCATGGAACACTACAAAGTCAAGTTGGGTAAGTATGTGAATTTAAAACTGAGGAAAAAATAAACAAAAAATATATAACATATAACAGTGGTTATGATTTTACACAATATAGGTAGGCCTAATGATTTTAATATAGCAGGAGGAAGCAACAGCAGTTAGAAAGTCAATTGCTGATATACAATATTTTGGCTTTGTTGGGTAAATGGTATGTTGGTCATATTTCAAGTTGGATATGGTAGAAATAAAGAAGAATGTCCGCACACTGCTCCCGTGTTGCTTTTTTTATTGTTCTCAAGTTGGATATGGTGTCATCTGATCTAGGCAGGTGAGTGTATGATCTGCCCAGTGTGGGAGCTACTGTCTGTCGGGGACTTTATTTCAGTAGCGGTTCTTACCTGGGTGGGGAATCCACAGATGGGGCTGGAGAGGGAGATATCGCTGAGGGATTCTCCACTCACACTCTCCAGCTCCATAACCTACACAAATGGGCTAAAACAAATCAAGCAAACAAACAAGCAAAATAAATAGAGAAATACAAACAACTTATCATACATAGCAGCAGGGCCGCTGACAGCTTTGGCTGGGCCCAGGACAAAGTCAGTGGTGTAGTCTACGTAGAACGCGGGTATACGGAGTATACCCACTTCTAAATTTCAGGGATTTCAGTATACTCACTTAAAATTGATTGATCCATTGTTTTGAATAGCACAAATATATACAGTATACCCACTTCAAAAAATGCTCAAATATACAGTATACCCACCATGAAAAAGGAGACTACACCACTGGACAAAGTCATCTGAAAAGGTCCCCCCACCCAATACATTTAAAGGACAAGTCCAGTTTTTTGAACATTAAGGCCATTTTCTGAGTGGTCTGCAATGTTTTAGAGTCCCCCTCACCGTTTATTTCATGTTTGCTGCAGTCTCTGTTATTTGGCTGATTTGGACTTGATCTCAACCAGCTTTAGAATGGCCATCTATGAGCACCTGCAACTCTGTTCTTAAAATCACCTTAAACATTTATTTTCAAAAGTCTACAGCTCACAAAGTGGTTAGGGGTGTTCACTATCAGTCCCTAACAAGTTTCAAGGCGAAATATGGCTTCTGTCATTTTTTATTTGCCATTTTGTGAAAGAAAGTGAAAGTGAAAGTGAAACTTAATTTACAAATTGCTACATAAAACACACATAAAACACGACAGATGTCATATTTCGCTACAAAAATTGTTAAAGAACACCAGTGAATACTGCTGAACACTTGGTGAGTTGCATATTCTTGAAAACAAATGTTAAAGGTGATTTTAAGAACAGAGTTGCAGGTGCCCATAGACGGCCATTCTAAAGCTGGTTGAGATCAAATCCAAATCAGCCAAATAACAGAGACTGCAGCAAACATGAAATAAACGGCGAGGGGGACTCTAAAACATTGCAGACCACTCAGAAAATGGCCTTAATGTTAAAAAAACTGGACTTGTCCTTTAAATGTTAATGAGGACCGAAATATGGGCCGCTCTCTCCCCGGGCCCGGGACAACAGACCCCTTTGTCCCCCCGTGTCGGCTTCCCTGCATAGCAGTCTACTGTTCGTTCAAAAATTAGCAAAACTGAAAATTGATCTAGTTGGCCTACCGTCTATTTTTGTTAACTGTGTCGCCACCTGCAGGTCATCCCAGTGCCTGCCAAGTTGTAGCATACAAATCTTCCATGTTTCCCAATAATGATCTAAGCTTACTAACTTCAGTACTGAAATATAAATCAAAACCTTCTGCCAACAACTGAAAGAAAATAGGCGTTGTCTAGGATGTTGCCCAGGGGTGGGCAGGAACCGAGGGACCACTTAAAAAATATCCAAGGGCCGTAAAAGTTGTCCAATGTCCGCACTATGAACAAACAGATTTCCCCATGCATTTAAGCCTATATTGAAGGCAATCACCTTTAATAGGCCTACCCCACCTTCTCTAGGTCCCCTGGATTGAACTTAATTGTATTGCAAATGTAATAATTTCTTTCTTTAAAAAATATGTAATATTTCATGTGCAGCTGCATAACATTAAAAGTACATGTAATAAACGACCGTCGACAGGAGTTCCCCACCCGTTTTGGCTACTGCGCCATACAATTCTGCGCCATACAATAGTCCGCCACTGACATTATTTCTCCCCATAAGCAATAATAATGGGGAAATACCAAAGGTAGGCCCTGCAGCTACGTGAGTAAACTTTTTGATAAAACACAACTGATGGACTAACCTAATCAGATGGCACAAACGCGAAAAGCGCACGTGAGAGGACTCCGCGGTGCCACAATCCAGGGAGGCATGCAGACGAGCGTAATTGATTAACTCGGCAGTAATGTGCTTTAGCAACAAAAAACAACAGTAACGAAAGTTGGGTAGAGAATCTGTCGCTCTAACAGACTACAAGTGAAAGAACTAAGAACAGCAGGCTGCATCCATCGATTGGAACTTTATTAGCAGGGTCATTCTCTACCACTCTATGACGAGGTCACGACGATAAATTCTAAATTGTTCTAAATTGACGTTCTAAATTGCTGGGTATGAAAAATAGCCTATGCCTAGACTAGCCTATATTATTCTGCAGTCCAAAAATGAATAGGCCCCAGCCCCAATAGGCCTAGATGCAGTTCACTAACATAATGTTGACCTCTGACTGGCTATGGAAGTCAAGGTGGTTACTGTACATTGGCCTACAGGCTACAGGCCTACAATGTACGTGTACATTTTGCTATTTTATTTGCTACGTTATTAATTGGTTTTCATGTGAAAAATTCACAACATTGAATTGTGCAGTTTGTGTACTTTTGCACATGTTGATGCATATTTGTATTACTTGACAAACAGTTAAAAACGTGTTTATTATTTCTTTGTAGCCTATGTTTACATGTATCATTCTATGCGTTTACATGAGACACTTAAGTCCGATTTAACTGACTTTAAATCTGATTAAAACTTAATTCCACTCTAAGAATATCATGTAAACACTTAGGCTACCAAACAGGATTTAAGTTTATTCCGATTTAAACTTAAGTCCGATTAAAGTGGGTGGTTTATTCCTCTTTTAAATCCGATTAAACACGTTCCCCTGTCATGTAACCTTTTATTCAGAATTACAATAAATCCGGTCGTTCCACGCATGCTCGTTGGCCACACGGCGCCAAGACCCCGTGCTCTTTGATTCAGTGAGAAAACATGGCGGACTTCTGGTCCACTTCCTACATGAAAGTTTTGCTTAATTTAAAGTCCCTAAGCGACTATACATGTTGTGGCTTCCATATATTGATGTAAAAGTGCCCCACGAAGTGATGAAGCACAACAAAGTTACTCCACATTACCATTTGACCACTCGTTTTTCTATGCTAACAGGGTAGCTAATGTAGCATTGTAAATGATCCAGGGAGAAAGGGGTAAATGTTGTGATTTCAGTCCGCCTGAGGCAACGACTTTCGTGGGGAAGATGACCTGCTTCTCGGTGGCATTGGACCACGCCCCCGTGCCTTATTTGGCTCGCTCAGCACGTGTGTCCTCAGTCCAATCACAATGCTTTCTGTTTCCCAGAGGCTTAATCACATTTACAGTAATAGTCTGGAGGGAATTTGTGGATTTTCATAACAATTGTTCACTTTGTGACAAGTTTCTGATTTTTTGCAGGGTGTTAGGTATGGGCCTAAGGTTTCCAAAAATCATTGGAGGCAAGTTGGCGGCGCCCCCTATTGGCCGGTATCCATTACTTTCAAAATGGCCCCTGCTGAAAAGAAAACGGGTTGTATCCTGCCTTATTATGGTCTGAAAATGTTGTTGCAGCTTTTCCCATTTCACTAAATAAAATGATTGTTATGTAAACACCATATTACTATTTGAAGGTAATTTCTTGAGAAATACCTGGTCATGGTCAATTTTTGCTCTAAAAATGGTCCATATTACCAAAATCAAGGTAAGCTGTGTTCAGAAACCAATGGTCAATGACTGAATTTGTAGGTGTGGTATTGCAGCTGGCTATCACAGGCAATTGAAGAATGAATGAGTTTCGATTGCGCCGCCTAAAATAATGACTAAAATACAAGTCATAATACAATAAACAATATACTGTGAACAATAAAATACTGTGAAGTCCCAGTAATATCTAAACGAACAAAAAATACACTCCTTTACAGTGTGGCTGTGTACTGTGCACTGTGCACATTACAGTAAACATGAAATAATTGACAGTGATGTGCTGTGAAATTTTACAGTTAATTACTGTGACACCACGGTAATTCTTAACAGCGTAATATAAACAGTTTTTTAAGTAAAAAGTGACCACACAAATGATATGAAAATGACCTTAAAATAGTAATAAAGAATTGCCATAACAAC
This sequence comes from Engraulis encrasicolus, assembly GCF_034702125.1. Classification (NCBI taxonomy): domain Eukaryota; kingdom Metazoa; phylum Chordata; class Actinopteri; order Clupeiformes; family Engraulidae; genus Engraulis; species Engraulis encrasicolus. The sequence continues at coordinate 36,013,801 of NC_085857.1, forward strand.
TATTTCATTGAATGAAATGGGAAACAAAAAAGGTGAAATAAGGCCATTTCTCTCCACTGATATGTATCCACTGATTTTTGAAAACCTTATACATAAACACCCTGCCAAAAACCAGAAACTTCTCAAGAAGTGAACAATTTCATGAATAGGGACATTTTCATAAGAATTGTTCGCTTCTTGACAAGTTTCTGGCCCCACTTGGCTTCGTCCTCCAGGTATCATTAGCATGCAAATATTCCACCACACTGTTCTCTTGAAGTGCTGTTTGGGGCTCTCGTTAGCGTTAATGACATTTTAGGGGATGCAGTGCTGTGTTAGAAAGATGGATGGGAGTTTAACCAATGGACATTCATGGGAGTTTTGCAGGTTGGCTCTAATTTATCAACTCTGAGGTGGGATACAAAAGAAAACATGATCCACTATGGGGTATCTAAGTCTCCGCCCCTTCTGGGCAGCTCATGAGGCTGTGAAAGTCAACAAGTTTGACTGGGCTGTAATGGACTGATCAAACCTGTTTTCCGATCCGCCTTACATTCCCCCCTAGATCACATGCTGTGCATATGCTGTACTTAATTTGCTGCGAATTAATTTGTCAAGCGATTTGTGAGATAAGTGCATGCAAAAATATGTAATTATTTGAACTACACAACAGAAGTCGCATGTCTGACGTGCAGGCACTTCAGCCGCGGTGCAGCGGTTGGGCTGCATATGCACCTTCAGCCTCTGTTCATGTCAAATACTTGAGGCACAGGTTGTAGTCTTTTACTCAGTTTCGCACAAAAACTAATATCAAGAAAATGAGCGGTCTTACGACACCAATTGAAACCTTTAAAATTCACTGCTATCATATTATGTGAAATCCACAGCACATGCCAAACTTCCATTCAAAATGTTGCTAGTTACAGCCCCAGAAGAAGGGTGTGACTTACATAGGTGCCCCATGTTGATTGCGAAAATGACATTGGTCAGTCTTGCTTCAGCTGCATGAAGTAGCCTAACGCAGCAAGCACTAGCAACACTAAAAGCTAGCTCTCAAAGCAAAACATAATTTGCAACACGCAAGTCATCAAGTGAACTTCATTGTCAAAATCTATGTAACAGGGTTAACACAGAAGTGCCCTCTTGGAACAGTGTGAAGTGTACAGTTCCTGGATGGCTGGAATGGGTGATCTGATGATCTTTTGTCAGCCTCTGTATAGTACCTACTTGTCTAGCTAGACAACTGCCATGCCAGATGGAGAGACTGCTGGTCAGGATGATCTCAATGACACTCCTGTAGAAGGTGGTGAGTGCAGATATGGGGATGTTGGCTCTTCTCATCCTCCGCAGGAAGTGGAGTTATGTCTGCACCTTTTTGACCAGGGCTGTGGTGTTGGTAGTCTATGTGAGGTAATTTGTGATGTGCACTCCCAGGAACATTGTGCTTTTTGCTGACTCCACAGCACTTCCATTGATGATGATTGGTATGTGTGTTTTCCTGAAGTAGTTATTTCTTTTGTTTTGTTGACATTGAGAAGCAGGTTGTTCCTCTCACACCAGTTGATGAGTTGCTGTACCTCCTCTCTGTACTCTGAGTCATCGTTGTATCTGATTAGGCCCACCACTACTGTTGTTTCATCAGCAAATTTGAGGATGTGATTGATTTCAAATCTGCCACAGCATTCGTGGGTCATCAGTGTGCTCAGCGGGGGAGATAGCACACATCCTTGTGACACCCCGGTGTTAATGATGGTGGTCGCTGAGGAGTTCTTGCAATGCCAACTCTCACTGTCTGCGGTCTGTTTGTGAGAAAGTCCAGCAGCCAGTTGCACAGTGAAGTGCTGATGCCTATTGTACTCAGTTTGTCCATCAGATGTTGAGGGATGACAGTGTTGAACGCAGAGCTGAAGTCGATGAACAGCATCCGTGCATGACTGTTTTTGTGTTCCAGACGAGCCTGGCAGAGGTGGAGTGCGAATGGATCCAGAGTAGGGGGAAGGATAGCCAGCAATATGCAACAATACCAGAAGCAATGGAACATGCCTTGCAGAGCAGAGCAATAAATAAGCCATCAAAGCAAGCTTTCACAAAGAGGTGGTTGAGAGTCCAGGTTTACAAGTGCGAGGTTACCCTGTGACCAGAGTGATCAGGCAGTTTGCAGGTGAGGCAGTAATTGAATCATGGCATAACATCTTTTAGTTTTCAGGGAAACCAAAGCACTAAGGGGTCTTACACACCAAGGCGGTAAAGCGTCGCGGAACGGCAGCGTTTTTTACCGGCGTCGGTGAAAATACATTAAAACCTATCTGTCCTTACACACCAACCGGCGGTAGTCGAGCGTCAGCGGCGCGGGAGCCGGATCCGCGCCGCGCTGCATTTGGAAAATAGAACTCGAGCGTATTTTTCACGCCGGCGACCGGCGGTGTCTCATTCAAATGAATGGCAAAGTAGCATGCTAGCTTTGGCTGTGGGGAGGGTTTTGAATAGGACTGGCCGCGCACGCCGACGCTGTCAGTGTGAAAGGCAGAGAAAAACACGCCGGCCAAAACTGGCAGAAAGACCGCGTTCGTCCCGGTACCGTTCCGTTCCGCCTTGGTATGTTTTGGCCCTAATATTGAATATTTATTGGGATTGGGATGCTTGTTGCCAGCAGGAGTGTTACAGGTTCTTAAAATGTTTCAATCATTCACCCTTTCATCAATTTCACAAAAATAGCATAGTCTATCAAAAGGTATGTGCAATGTGCTATATTTGTTGTTGCATTAAAAAAGGAGCCATGTACACCATCCTACACCAATGAGTATGGTCAGTGACTGAAGTTATAGCGGTGGTATTGCAGCTAGATGGCAATCACAGGTAATTGAAGAATGAACGTGTGTCAAACAAGCTACCAAAAATAACTTGCCTAAAACACAGGAACAATGGAATACTGGGAAGTTCGAGTAACATCTAAATGAACAAAAACAACAATAATACAGCAATTTACTGCACACCTGCACAGTGTGGTTGTGTACTGTGCACATTGCCGTAAAACACTGTAAATCATTGAGCTAGAAATTTGGGATGAGATTTTACAGTTAATGACTGTGATAACCTGGTAATTCTCAACAGTGCACCATTTTTCAAGCAAAAAACTGACCACACATTTGACATGAAAATGAGCTTCAAATGGTAATATGGTATTGGCATAACCATTTCATTAAATAGATTGTAAAATGTCGAATTATAGAACAATTTCAGGCAAAAATCAGGCAAAATAAGGCCATTTTGCATTTTATGGATAATGGTCAATAGGGGGCGCCGCCAATTTGCCTCCAATGAAATGGAAAATGGGAAAAGCTGCACCCTACAACATTTTCAGACCATAATAAGGTAGGATACAACCCGTTTTCTTTTCAGCAGAGGCCATATTCAAAGCAATGGATACCGGCCAATAGGGGGCGCCGCCAACTTGCCTCCAATGATTTTTGAAAACCTTAGACCCATAGCTAACACCCTGCCAAAAATCAGAAACTTGTCACGAAGTGAACGATTTTCACGAATTCCCTCTAGACTATAAGTGAAAGTGCCATGTAGGCCTATGGGGCACCTAAGTCTCCACCCCTTCCGGGCGGCTTATGGGGCTGGCAACGCAAAAACTTTTGACTGGGCTGTAATGGACTGATCAAAGCTATTTTCCGACTCACCTCGCATTTCCCCGTCGTCACACATATGCTGTGCCTCAGAATTAATAACAACCAATGGCGTGCTTGTTGACTTCACTTGGCAAGCGATTTTTGAGTTGTGTGTGTGCAAAAATATGTAATTATTTGGACTACACAACAGACGTTGCATGTCCGACGTGCAGCCACTTAACCCACGGTGCAGCAGTAGGGTTGGCTGTGCCTCGGTTCACGTCAGATATGCGAGGCGCACGTGTAGTCTCCAACACAGTTTTGCACAAAAGCTAAAATAATGTTTCAAATTCACTGTCATCATATGTGAAATCCGGAGCACATGCCAAACGGGATGAGGATTTAGCTTGACTCGCTCCATTAACTCGCATTCAAAATTTTGAGAGCTCCAGCCCCATGGATCGGAAGTAGAAGGGCGTGACTTAGGTTCCCCATACACGTCGCAAAATAACTCTTAATCCGATCTACTTAAATCCGATCTATTAGATCCGATTCAAAAACATCAGGAAAACGTAGCCAATGTATGTACAGTTCATGGCTTTAATTTCAAACCGTGGAGGACAGCATGAATAAAAATATAGCCTACATTAACAGCAACAACAACAACAAAAAAATCAATGTTACAGTAATGTACAGTAAGTGCATGACACAGAGAAAAATGAAATAAAAACTAGAAATGCATTCAGAGAGTGTAGACCTCTACCAAGGAAGTTGTTTGATAGGCTAGAACATTTGACTGTTAGGCCTACAGCCTAATTTCTTTTCTCCAAGTCTTTCTGCCTTGTTTTTGTGGACATAGAAACGGGAATGTCAAAATTCGTCCTATCCTGCAATGGTGAAGAATCGTTTAAAAAAATCCTGGATCCTGATCTTGATTGGGATCACCACCACAATTCAATCACTTGTTCCTTTTGTCATTTCAAACAACTCCACAAAATTTCATCAAAATCTGTTCATAACTTTTTGAATTGACAAACTAATGTGACCAAATGCGACCAAAAACACAACTTCCTTGGCGAAGGTAATAAACATTTAACATCACATAAATTGCAGTTAATAGGCCTACCCAGTTTCTCTCTCTCTCTCTCTCTCTCTCTCTCTCTCTCTCTCTCTCTCTCTCTCTCTCTCTCTCTCTCTCTCTCTCTCTCTCTGTGCGTGCGTAGTACCTTGCTTTACATTATACATAGACATTCACCCCACAATTTGTTTGTCCAATAACAGGTCCTTTAAAAGCATCAACAAACACGTTGGCAAGTATTCATCACAACACCTAAAATTACAACAGTGCATAAGTAATGTAATTACAGGTGCAATAGATAATGAAATGTACAAAATATATTTTCAATACAATGGTATGACTATGTGAAGAAAAACGCATCATTTAAGGCACTGTGGCTAAGTTACAACACTGGAAATGGAAATATCATAACAGATAGTTCTGAACAAATCAATGCAGACAAAAAAAGACACATAAACACTGTACACACTGATCGTAACATTCAGTGAGTTGATATGGGTATCAATACGTTAGACATCATCACAACGTTACAAATTAACTGACATTTTTCCGTCCAAAACAACCTACTGACAGGGTATTGTCAACCGTCCCTGGATCTACTGTATGTGGGGTTAAGTGCCTTGCTCAAGGGCTCCTCAGCTATGGATGGCCTACAAGATCTCGAGCGAATTGCGTCAATAATCTAACGCAAACCAAACACCGTTTACAACGCATTCCCTTTGACACACATGCACAGAGGTCATGCAGCTGTCTGTGACAGGTTAGGTTTAGGGAAAGTTTTGGTCAGGGCACACATTTAGAACTCAGAAACATGGTATTACTGACAGGTTAGGTTTAGGGATGGTTTTGGGAAGGGCACAATTGTAAAACTCAAAAACATGGCATTAATGGCAGGTTAGATTTAGGGATGGGTTTGGGAAGGGCACAGCTAGACCAATCAGGAGCTACCTATGTGCTCTAGACAGCAGGGGAAGCGTCGGAATCAACATGATCTCCAAAATTTCTGTGCTCCTGGACACGGACGTTAAGGACATGAAATCTGTGTCCAGGAGCACGGATTTTGCCAAAATTCCGTGCTCCTGGACACAGAATTATTTTCCGTGATGGACACACGAAAGTGCTCTCTCTATACTCTCACAGCTCTACGTTTCCACAGTCTTGTGTTTTCCCAGGATTTTTCTAATGTCAAATATTATTTCTCAAAAAACATTTCTTACTGACAGGTTAGGGTTAGGGATTGTTTTGGTCTGGGCACAGCTAGTATTCTTTCATTCATTATATGAATTTGATAGCCCATCAACCAACTGGAAAAGGTATTTCTCAAAAATATGTCTTTAATGCTAGGTTAAGGATAGGGAATGTTTTGGTCATGGCACAATTTAAATTGCTATAGCATTATTTTGTTTCGAATTAGCATTTGGTATGTATTTTCAAATGATAGAGTTAACACAGTGCTGTGGAAATATAGAAAGCACTTCCGTGTGTCCATCACGGAAAATAATTCCGTGTCCAGGAGCACGGAATATTGGCAAAATCCGTGCTCCTGGACTCAGATTTCATGTCCTTAACATCCGTGTGCAGGAGCACGGAAATTTTGGAGATCAGGCTGGTCGGAATAAATATGCAATGTTGGATGTTGGTTTGCTTGAGAAATTGGACGCAATTTCTCGAGATCAGGCTCGGATGACGGGGTAGGGAGACCACACACATGTGGTCTGGTAACAGTGAGATTTCTCCTCGTGAAGCGACCTTTGGTTCCATGAAAAGGCACTGTATATAGTTTAACTAAGTTATTATTATTAATATTATTATTTTGCATTTTTTCCATCCTCCCACCCTTTTTTATTTTTCTGAGGAGACAAAACCACAATAATTTGTACTCTTTTATAGGCCTCAAACCTATAATGAGATGTAATAAACAAATCTTGAATCTTGAATTATTATTATTTTAAGAACCTGCAGCTTCTGACCCCAGCTACAACTTGTGCACTGTGCTGGACTGTCTTTACTCATCCACGTCGCCATCTGCTGCCTTGGAGTCTGCACTCGGCGCGGCAGGGTCATCCGCTGGGGAGGAGGAGCCGTTGGTTTTGGGCCCCTGCTCCTCCTCATCCATAAGGGGCTTGCCTTCAGGCATCGGGGACGACGGCGACAGCTCGCCCCCCTGAAATTGGAAATCGTCTTCGTCCTCTTCGCACCCTTCTTCCCCAAACTTTTTACGCTTGAAAAAGCCACACTTTTTCATAGGAGAATGGAAAAGACAAAAGCAAGAGCAAAAAAGGACAGTTAAGTGGAGGCAGTAAGAGGGGGAGAAGAGAGAATGTGGAGAGAGAACAGTTAGCGATTAACATCTGATACCATTACAATAACAACAATGTAGAATATTCAATACCTTTTTAGTTGTCACATCCACATATCCCAACCACACACAATCATACAAATCTCAAACCTAACACACTCACTCACATATCACTGTATGTGTACATCTACATTCATACTGATCGTGTAGGTATAAAAGTAGGCCTACTGTTTACTTTGGTAGCCTAATTTAGTCTAATGATGGCTGTTGGATAAAAGCTGTTGAACAGTCTGCTGATCCTTGTTTAATCAGTATCTACTATATATTTATAGCGAGGTAGCAGACAAAAGTTTGTGCTCAAACCTAATGTTACCTTATATAGTGCCACAAATATAAGAATCAGCAGTAACAGTCCTCCAGAACTTGCGATGCCGATGACCATTGGCAGATGAATTGGGATTATGAGTTCAGCCGTGGTTTTGCCCTAATAAACAAAATGGTTTAGTACGGTATACATTGACATACAGGTCCTGTCCATATAATTAGAATATCGTGAAAAAGTTCATGATATTCTAATTATATGGCCAGGACCTGTACATCACAACAACAAAGTGGTTTAGCAGTAAGCATTACCATCCATTACATATGGTCATATTTTTATTTCAAAATTACAATAGATGCTCCCACTGATTAACTACAGATGATGTGACCTTTCATTAAAACAAAAAAAAACCATGAGTGCATATTCTGCAATTGGATTTTTTAAATTTATTTTTTACCAGGGGAGTATCCCAAGAACCTGGCTCAGTAGTAAACCAGGTTAACCTTGAGGTAGTGGTAAATCATCTAATAGAAGAGCCTGGCATGCTCATTTTCTAAATAAATGACACTTGTGGACTATCTATTAGCAGGTTAACCACTTCCTGTAGGTTAACTTATGATTTAAGCATGTTCTAAACAATAAACGGAAATAAACACAACTTTACGAAGATATTTTAAGTCTCGTCCCAATAACCATGTACAGGTAGTGACTGATTATGTGTTAGAGCAACCTTTGTTAAAATAAATTACATTACGCTTTTGTCCACAGTGATTTACTCTTATTTTAGTTTTTTTTAATGAATAGAAATGGAGAGTCACCTGCTGCCTAGGGAAGTAATCAAGTTGCTTTTGGTCGTCCCCAAATTGTCTGTAACGTGTTTTGTTGTAAGTGATCTCGGCAGATGTTTTGAAGGTTCTCGGGAATCTTAGTTCAGAGAAAGTGTATTCCTGAGAACACACGCACAGAAAGAGTTAACAGCCAATTCAACGCCCTTCTTAGTTGTGCTGTCATTTTGTTGCTATCATAAACAGGTGAAGTTCAACAATTCTGGCCAATGTCAACATGAAATTGCATTGTTCATGTGTAAACATACTTCGGTAACACTTTACTTCACGCCGGTGTCATACGTATGACATAAGAGTGTCATAACAGTGTAATAGTTTCATGAACGAGTCATAAACATAATGCCAATGTCATAAAAGTTTTATGGCCATAGAAAGTTGACATTGTTCGGCCTGTCTTTGTCATAACCGAATTTCACTTAAAGACAAAGTCATACAATGTTTATGACATTGACATAATGTTTATGACACATTCATGACTGCATTATGACAATGTTATGACACCGTTATGTCAGCCGTATGACGCCGGCGTCAAGTAAAGTGTTACCCTTACTTCAAATACCATTTCAAAAGTTATGATGAATCAGCAGACGTCGTACAACACAAATTTAACATGGATAGTTGGAGTATGTTAAGACTTAACAAACTACATGCAAACAAACCCATGCCCCCATTAATTGGCAATAGAGATGCACATTATCGATTAATTCATTAATCGTTAGCTGATCGCCTTATCCATCGGACTTACGATTAATTGATAAGCGGCATTTTTCCCCCGAAATATCAACATTTCTGAAAAAAAACCTACCAAATCTAAAAATTAAAAATGTGATAAAATACTAAATTTTAATTAATTCTATTTAAATTCTTTAATCCAAAGGTGATTTAAGTATTTGCGGCCACTAGGGGCGTCTAGATTTCTTGGCTAGGGGATACTCACACTTGGACTCAGGTCGAGGGCTGCTTTGACAGTCAGAGTAAACAGAATATAATCATATTTCTTTAACATGGGAATGGAACACTCAATTTTCAGGCAGCTTTCCTTCAGCGAACAGTTCTGTCGAGCAAATAAGAGAAAATGTTAAACACCATTAGATACACAAATAGTTTTAGAGTCAGTGCCTTGCCTCTTCAGGACAAGTATACAACGGAAAAAAAGTGTTGCAAATTGTTCTTACCTGGGTTACTACGCTGTGAGGCTCTGTGCAGTTTATTGTGGCATTGTCCTTGGAAAAGAGAAATAGCACACAATGTCAACAAAACTGAGACAGAGCAGAATGGAATACAAAGGAATAGAATTGAATAGAACAGAAAAGAAAATAACATAACATTTTTCAGACCTCTTTCTTGTGTGAGATCGTGGGATCAGTGATTCGGAAGTTCTCTTCAGGTTTTGTAGGGAAGATGAAGCTCACACTAACAGGAAGAGGTACCGGTCTCGTGTTAGCAACCTGGAATGGTTAAAAAAAAACGTGAACAGTAGCACAGACTAATTGCCATTTCAAATACATACACCAACAGTAATGAATGCCATGGGTAGTACCACAATGCCTTCTCTATACCTATCTAGATAGATAGATAGATAGATAGATAGATAGATAGATAGATAGATAAAAAAACATAAGATTGATGATTATAATAATGATTAATGGGACGATGGATTAACTATTTTAGCCTAAGCCCTTTTTGGGAAAAGGTGCCCTCTCTCTATCAAAACCTAAATATCTCAGCCTCCGAAGCACGTAAAAACATGAAATAAGTTGCATTTCAAAGCTAGAACCTTCATTTTGCACTAGAATGTGTTCATTCAGCTCTAACATACCCACATTTTTAAGAAAACAGCTCAAATCTCAACAACTTGAATGCGTATATGTTGCTCCAGGACACAATGGGTTAATGGTCAAAGTGAAGCGCAAGGCGAAACGCGTTGTTCACCTAAATAAAAAGCTGCAAAATTAAGTCCACCAGTGTGCGGTGATCCCTCTTTTTTTACTGTGGGACGATGGATTACCTTGTAAACGTGCTTCAGTGTCTTGGGTCCTTTGTCCTCCAGTGAGTAGCTCACATATGTCGTAGAAATGGTAGGAGGGCTGTACAAACATCCACAAACACATATGTTAGAACAGTGGTTTTTAAAGTGGGGGCCGGGGACCCCTGGGGGGCCGCGAGAAGTTGCCAGGGGGGCCGCGGCAGGCTGGCAGGAAAATATAGCAAAATAAAATGAATAGCTTAGTAAATTAAATACCTTAAGTAAGCCAAAATAAACCAAAAATGAGCTAAACTATCCCAGTGAAATCATTCTCTTCATTACAATGTTTTTGTATTATGCTTTCTGTAGTAGGCCTAATTGAATGGGTTTAGGAATGCACAAATTTTTCAGATGTGAAACCGCGTCCACAGAAAAAATAGTGCCACACGGCCCATGTTAGGGGGGCCTTGGCTAGAATCTATTGGTATATGGGGGGCCTCGTTATGGTAAAGTTTGGGAACCCCTGTGTTAGAATGATAGCATCATGATACATACAAACAGGGATGGCCAGCATTCCTAATACATGTATTTAAAAATACACATAAAAAATACAAATGACTAGTATTTTGCATTTGTGTTTTGTTGAAGTAAATTAACAGCACTGTATTAATGTAAAGACATTCTATCTCAGGCCACTGGTTTCACGGCACGATATTTGAGTGAAAAAAAAAATGTTTCTGTCTAAGTGTCAAAGAGCATGTGTAGGCTATGTATAAAAATAGAAAACACAACTGAAACTGACCCTTGCCTCAGTCATTAAAGGGCAATTCCGGCCAGTTTGGATTCATATCCCATCTTGGGTGGACCCAGGAAAAAGGATGAAAGGGGAAACCGCGAGAAATTTTCATGCGTGCTGCGCAAAGTTGTTCAATTGCGCTGTTTTCGGTTAAACCCTGGCCCGTCTGGCAGGTATTTGACATGTTTTAAAGCTCCTAGCGTGCATTGAAACCCTTTTGAACGCTTTGCCCGTGGTGTGTGGGTCCATACAAGTCGATCTAGTGGTTCACAGTTCCATTAGGTAGCCCCGTTACGATACAACAGGAGTTTTCAAAAGTGGCGCACCTACCTCTTCCAGCTTCCGCCTTCCAACTACGTCCGCAAAATGGTTCTCCAAAGTGATACTTCATAGTAATCCATTTTAATTTTGTCCACCAAAGACGAGCCACAAGAAACATATTCACACGTTTCCACGTCCTGTTGTTATTGTCTCGCAGATTCACTTCTCAATCTCTGTCACTGAACGCAGTTTAGTGACGTCACGGTGTCACATGACTCCTGGAAGGAACGCACATTCGCTCATCCAGTTATTATACAGAAGCGAGAGAGAGAGGCGCTGTCATAATATACTGTTTGATATTTTGAGATGGATCCTTCGTTGGGGTCTGGTGGTTCAATTGAAGAGTTTGGTGGCCATGGTTATCTTTTTCAAACCAGAATATTTGTTACAGATAAAGAATTGTGGCAATGTGGAATTGCACATGAATTGAATTGAATTGAATTGAAGAATTGCACATGTGGCAATAATTCTTTATCTGTAACAAATATTCTGGTTCGAAAAAGATAACCATGGCCACCAAACTCTTCAATTGAACCACCAGACCCCAACGAAGTATCCATCTCAAAATATCAAGATATCAATTGAACAACTTTGCGCAGCACGCATGAAAATTTCTCGCGGTTTCCCCTTTCATCCTTTTCCCTGGGTCCACCCAAGATGGGATATGAATCCAAACTGGCCGGAATTGCCCTTTAAGAGGCCTACATATGACTAGAGCCTTAACGGCTTATCTCAGTCTTGCCCGAGGATCGCTTGCAATGGTCCTGCGAGGTAACGTTCCACCGATTGTCGTAGAGAATCGGGTCGATAGTCATGTAGTTTAAAGGTGCACTGTGTGAGATTTTCAGTTGCTTATTTTCATGTTAACCATTCACTAATGTTACCTTTTTCATGAATACTTACCACCAGCATCAAATTATAAGTATTCATTAGAACTGGGAAAATTGCAGTTTTCATACATGAAAAAGGGGATCTTTTCCATGGTCCGCCATTTTGAATTTCATGAATGACATTTTTAGCTGTAAAAATTACTGTACTTTGGCCATACTAGTAAATATTAGCTTTGTTACTTTGAAAATATTCATGAAAAGAATCATATTTGGCAATAGGCAGCACAATTTCAATGAGCAGCACAGTTGCAGTAACTACTTTGGCCACATCCTACACAGTGCACCTTTAAGCCTGGCTTTAGTGTGGCCATTATCCAAGAATATTCCTGCAGTAGAACGCTGTTCTACACATGTAAAAGAAAACAATCTGGAGCTTGTTTTAAACGAAACACTCACAATATTCAGTTTGAAACCAAATCTATCTGTCTGTACATGTAACTAAGCTCAATAGTTGTATGTATGTGTGGTTTGGTGTGGAATTGTGCATGGAAGTGCTTGTTGCGACTTACAATGCGACTGCTAGGCCCACAGCGAAGACAACGGGGAGGCTCTTCGTTACACTATAATCCTTGAAGGTACTGCCCATTGTCCCATTGCCACTGTCTCCATTGTCACTGAAGAAAAGAATATGTGGGCCATACATGTCAGTTACCAGGATGCAATAAGCCATTTGTTACTTGTTGACTTTTATGAGGAATCCTTGAAAAGACCACCCGGTAACACTATACAATAACTACCCAAACAAGCTTAATAAACACTTTATTAACACTTAATTATAATTAACATTTAACAAAGCATTTACAAATGTTTGGAAATGAGTAAGAACCAAACTACGACAGCACAGTGGAGTGGGAATCAACTTCTACTGTGTGAGTTTTATGTGGTTTCATGCCTTCTGGTCTTTGGAGGATAAACTTCCAGGACGGATAAGACTGTGCTGTGTCTGTTGTTTTTAACATAGTATTTCTTGCCCATTCATAAACATTTCTAAACATTTTGTTGATAGTTAGTTCATCATTTATTAGGTGTTTATAAAGCTTTTTTGGGGTAGTTATTGCAAAGTGTTACCGACCATCCTTAAAACCACATTGTTCATATTAATTTTTATTCATATCATATTTATTCATATTTATATTCATCTGTCATTGAACAAAATAATGGGTTTTTTTAGATACAATTATTGAATGCAGTTCATTGGGATTTCTGAGACATAACAGTATTAAAAAGATGTTTTTTGTCCGGATGTGTGAAAAGGAAAGATTTAAATGTAACACAATGTACCTGTGTGCTATGATGGTCATCGTGATAAAATCACCCCAGTTCAGACTGTCTTCGATAAAGGTAAAGGACACATTGAATATGGCCTGGGGGGTAAACGTTATGCAAAGTTGATTAAAAACTGGACAAACAAAATGTAGCCAGAATGGGCAAATCACATATTGTGGTTGTACGCTCTTCATAGGTACAAACAATAACTTCAAAAGAACTTGTTTTTTATAGCACAACTCATACAAACATGCAGCTCAATGAGCATTAACAGTTTGTAAGAAAGAATGCCAGGTATATTGGTCAATGACTAAGAAAATATAGTAAGTACAGCAAGTTCAAAACCTTGCCTCTCTGGAAATGATGTTCCAGATTCATAAAACTTGGTTCATCGTATTGGTTGTTATCAAATGCTTACCGATTTGTTACTGCGGAACACAGGAGGGCTCACATCACATATGGTATAATCAAGTGCATCTTTGTTTTCCGGACAGTTGGTTAAAGTTTTCCTCTGCGGCTACCAGAAGAATTGAACAATTAAAATTCCTTTCAAACGACAATACATCGCATACATCAAAAGTGCATATATGTGTAGTGGACTTAATTGTCAGTTTCTACACAGGTCATACAAGGAAATTTAAATTGTTTTTCTCTCTATCTCATGCAAAGACACAGACATACACAGGGCTGACATGAACATACATTTACATGTAAGTGCAAGAATAATAACACAGTAGGTCATAAGAGTAAAAGTAAAAATAAATTAATTACATAATAAATAGCATTTTGAAACCTTTAACATTTGATTGAGAAGGTGGCCTGTACACCTTGATAAGATTTTTTTTTCTTCCCAGGTGCAGTTGTGACAGAGGTCATCTTGCACCCGTTCGTCCCCCTCGGGGCGCGAACCTCCAACCTCGTCAACTACATCGGTTCAGAACTGGGAGGCACAGTATGATACCGCTGGACTTAAAGTGATACTGTCCCATGTTTGGAAATAAGCTTATTTTACACCTCCCCTTGAGTTTAATAATATGGTTTTACTGTTCTCCTGTACTTTCTACCGTTCTCTTGATGACTACCGTCCTGTAGCACTGACGCCCATAATCATTAAGTGCTTCGAACGGCTAGTCCTGTCACACATCAAAGCCACCCTACCCCCCACCCTGGACCCCTACCAGTTCGCATACCGAGCCAAGCGATCCACGGAGGATGCAATTTGCTCTGCCCTCCATCCAGCCCTCACCCACTTGGACAATAAAGACTCATATGTGAGAATGCTGTTCATTGACTTCAGTTCAGCATTCAATACCATAATACCACAACAACTCATCAGAAAACTGGACAAACTAGGTTTCAGCACCTCCCTCTGCAACTGGCTGCTGGACTTCCTGATGCAGAGACCACAAGCAGTATGGGTAGGGAATAACACCTCAAGCACCCTGACCCTGAGCACGGGGGCTCCGCAAGGTTGTGTTCTCAGCCCCCTGCTGTTCACGCTGCTGACACATGACTGCACAACGACCCACAGCACTAACCATCTAGTGAAGTTTGCGGATGATACAACACTGGTGGGCCTCATCACTAAGGGCGATGAGACTCACTACAAAGAAGAAGTAGACCTGCTGGCCAGATGGTGCAAAGACAACAACCTCCTGCTGAATGTCAACAAGACCAAGGAGATTGTTGTCAACTTTCAGAGGGTCCAAAAACAACTGCCACCACTGACCATCGACGGTGATGCTGTGGAGAGAGTGAGCAGCACCAAGTTCCTTGGAGTGCACATCAGCGACGACCTCTCTTGGACCACCAACACTACATCACTGGCGAAGAAGGCCCATCAGCGTCTCTACTTCTTGTGCTAACTAAAGAAGGCAAGTGCTACACCCTCCATAATGACAACATTCTACAGAGGAACCATAGAGAGCGTCGTGTCCAGCTGCATCACAGTGTGGGGAGGAAGCTGCACGGAGAAAAACAGGAAGACACTCCAGCGTGTTGTGAACACAGCGAAGAAGATCATTGGAGTACCACTCCCGTCCCTGCAGGACATTTACACCGCACCCTCACCACCCGGAAAGCACTGATGATCATCAAAGACACAAGCCACCCTGCACACAAACTGTTCAGCCTCCTGCCCTCTGGAAAGAGGTACAGGCGCCTCCGTTCCCGTACCACCAGGCTTGCAAGCAGCACGATGCATCAATCAATCAAGATACTGAACACTCAACCCACTCTCCCTCCACTGTCAGCCTCTAGCCAGCCAGGCCACTGACAACTCCCCCCCCCCCAATCCCCACCACCATATCTGCGACTGAACATTCCACCTGCACTACTACATCTGTGACTGAACTTTCAACCTGCACTAACTCAAAACATGCACACACACACACACACACACACACACACACACACACACACACACACACACACACACACACACACACACACACACACACACACCGCACTTTCTGCACTAAACCCAAACATACACACACTGACACACAACTCATACCCACACACACACACACACACACACACACACACACACACACACACACACACACAGACACACAGACACACAGACACACACACAGATGCACACCGCACTTTCTACCTGCACTAAAAAAACACACACACACACACACACACACACACACACACACACACACACACACACACACACACACACACACACACACACACACTGCTGCTGGTGTACTTGATAGACCTATTTTAATATTTATTTTTCTTCAAATGCTACTATTACTATGTCAGAACGCTATAAAGGACTTTTAGAAAAAGCACAACAAAATACCTCCTCTTAATGTATGTTCTCTACAAGTCTTCTGTTGTCCAGTCTTGAACTTTAATTGTCTCTATGAGCACTGTCTATGTCCATACTGTCTATGTCCTTACCTAGATTAGTCTATGTCTGCATGGGAAAGCAAGAAACGTAATTTCAAATTCTTTGTATGACCACTGCATGTAAAGAAATTGACAATAAAACCAACTTGAACTTGATATGGCTTTGCAAATTTCACCTCCAAGCTAGCAGTTAACATTGAGTCTATGAGACCAGTTAGCCGCCAGCTGGTCTCATAAGACTCAATGCTAACTGCTAGCATGGAGGTAAAGGACCAGTCCCTTAGCATCGACACTGTATGAGGCTTTCGGGAGGGAGGTTTACCAACGTTCCACGGCAACTCTGCTAGTTAGCCTCCGTAACACTCTCCCCTTAAACCTCAATCCCATCCCGGGTCAATCGGCACCACTGTGACGGAGGTCATCATGCACCTGTTCGTCCCCCTTGGGGCGCAAACCTGCGACCTCGTCAACTACATCGGTTCGGAAATGGGAGGCACAGTACGATACCGCTGGACTAAAGGACCAGTCCCCCAGCCCAACGGCATCGACACTGTATGAGGCTTTCGGGAGGGAGGTTTACCAACGATCCACGGAAACTCTGCTAGTTAGCCTCCGTTACACAATTATTTCAAGAGGAATCACTTTTAGACTGTGGAAACTGTGGTAACTATTTATTTCGAAAGCTGACATATCGGTCGGAGACATTTGAAATGTATAACACTAGACATTTAACATTTAGTGTATAGTTGTTCTCACCGGAATTTCTGTTAGCTTTGAGTGGGAGATTCCTAGGGGGTACTGGAAACGGAGACTCGTGTTATAGGAGTCATCCCCCCAATTGGACAGCGCCAGTTTCAGAAACAAATTGTTCTTCGAAGTAAACACCACCATCTCTGCAGAGCTTTGAAAACAGAGATATTTCCATTTTTTTATTTTATTGTCCATATTTTACACACAAGACCACAACAAGGGTGACAGCAATGTATAGAGACTGAATTACTTTTTTATTAGCAAGTATTTCGCCATCGGGTGACATGCCATTGGCTGTGTGTCGAATGCTGCCAAAGAATTCTCAAAAATCAATAAGTAAAATGCAAATTGTTACCTAACTGCTCTTTGAGTTTTTACGTGAATTTTCTTTTAATTTGAGAAATGCTTTGTGAAAGTGCTATCAGTAACTCACGTGAAATCAAAATCCATGTGCAGGTCTGCCACGCAGTCGTCACCTTTACACAGTCTCTGAAACGGCACCTGCCAAAGACGACCAACAGCATGAAATGACAGAAGTGCAAACGTACATTTCAGTTGGACTTTGATATGTGCATTAAAACAGACATAATTTGTTTTGTTCTACATGCGAAAGACACAGTAACGCAACATCTCAAGCAATGTCATCATAGAAACTAGAAAAACTAGAACACAGTATAACCATAAATTCAAAAGCTCAAAGTTGCATGCACAGCGTCTAAGTAACAGCACAGCAGGAATTCTTATCACTCAAATAAAGAGAACAAAGCATGTACATTTTTACCATCCATAGAGGCCTAATCCTGTTTAGAACAGGCCATCCTAGGCCTATTTTCTATCCATAAGCGATATGTGTTTTTATGATTTGTCAGTAGGGCTTGGTAAAATAATCGATTTAATCGATAATCGATCAATTTAATCTAAAATTCACATAATCGATTTACAGGGCACAAAATCGATTTTTGGTTCTTTTTCTTTTTGTTCTTTTTGTTTAATTTAGGTCTATGGAAAATACCCAGTAGGTATTAGTCAATTAGGCCTAGGCCTACTTATTACAAATTACCAATCTGTTAACACTGTCAAGCCACAGCCCTCACAGCATCTTTTGGGGGAAAACCTGGCACCAAGAAAGGAACGGACTGAATCAATTCGGAATGAATCGAATCGAACTGAATCGTGATTAATCGATTCAAAGTCCTAAGAATCGAAATCGAATCGATACAGGAACATGGCTGCGATACCCAGCGCTATTCGTCACTACTGTACAGTAGACATGGGGACGCCATCTTCCCTAATTACAGTTTTTCTCGATTGCCTACACACAATTTTCGGAATCGGTCTTCGAATTCTCAAAACTCTACACACAAATCTCCAAACCTCACACACAACGGGCCAAACTCTTCACTACCTCTGAAAAATGCACGTCTTGTCTCAAAACAATGTACTCTCTTCTAAAAACCTCATTTTGTCGTCAAATGACACACACAGACAGTCACTACAAAACACATTTACAAAACACTGTTGGGGCCAGGGTAAAACTAATTTCTCCCACTAACTTGGGCTTTTTTTGTTCTGGATTGCATGGATACTGTGACATAAGTTGGAAAAACTTAATTCCCACAACACACAAACAGAAACAGAAAGATTTTTATGTCTTTTTCGCAAAAACAACACAAAGATGAACCCCACTGCCTATTTGGCAGTACATTACCGTACTGTATAGCCTATTGCTATGAAAAAAAAACCTCTATACTCAACTTGAAACACAGTAGAAACTTATTTTCTTCAGTTTTCTACTTTCTACGTAAAGAGGGTATTTTTCTGTAGTAAAATACTGAAATATTGTTTTTAGACTCGGAGTACACAGACGTGTATATATTTTACATATTTTTTTAAATATTTAAAAATTGCACTAATGTATTGTAAAATATTGGGTAACCACATGAAAGTTATGTCTTGTATAACATATTTTTGAGTTCAAAAACTAAACAAATGGGTTTTCTCCTTGCATCCACTCATTTTTCATGAATATGACATGCAATGTGTGTCCTTATGGGGTGATGATTTCAGATTGTAAACCGGTATGAAGAGAGTTTGCCCATGTGATGAGGAAGTGAACATAGTATTGCAGTTGATTGTAGTGTTGTGAATGACAGTGTGTTCCATGAGAAACCCAGTGTTTTTCTTTATGAAAATTGAGTGTAATCCAGAGAATTGTGTGTAATGGTGTGAAAAGAGTGTGTTTTAAAACTGGAATTTGAGTGTTAAGTAGGAATTGTGTTTAGTGTTCAGTGACATTGGTTAGGGGAGTTGGGAAATGGGTGAGATGTTCCGAGAATTGTGTGTGAAGTACCAGAACTTGTGTGTAGGCAATCGAGAAAAACTGTAAGATCATACTTGCATACGTGTAACCTGCTGACATGCGGAAGACAGTATAAAAAACGTTGCCACCATTTTGTCAATGGTCGATTGCCTGTCATTTCGCCAGACATAGGATGCTGACTAGTTAGTGAGACGCTGTGAGACTTAGTCTCATTTTCATTTCTTTTTAACCTTTATTTTTCTTCCACTGTTACTTCTTTTATTTTCTTCTTATTCTTTTTGTAATCTCACTTTTTCTATAATAAATTGTATCCTGATCGATCCTTTTGATTACGAACTCAAGACTTATTTTATTTTTGCAAGTGAGTCAGTTAAAAGACAACGCAGAGTATTCAGTCTTCAATTTTTCTTGGAGAAGAGAATTTTGGAAACGTCCAAAATCTAACAACCGGTAACACTTCAGAATAATTAACTATTTACAGCTTTATAAACTCTTTATTAACAATTAATAATAATTAACATTTAAAAAAGCATTTACAAACGTTTGTGGATGACTAATAACCAAACTACGACTGCACAGTGGAGTGGGAATCAACTTCTACTGTGTGAGTTTTATGTGGTTTCATGCCTTCTGGTCTTTGAAGGAGAAATGTCCAGGATCGATGTGACTGCGCTGTGCCTGCTGTTAACATAGTATTTCTATTTGTAAACATTTTGTTGATAATTAGTTAATTATTTATAAACTGTTTATAAAGCTGTGAATAGGTAGTTATTCTAAAGTGTTACCGTACACCATGTCAAAGTCAAAAGACTTGAGAAAGACTGCACAGCCCAAAACGGTGTTGGTGAATAAACTTGGCATTGGAAAATATTGTCTCTTTTATCTTTATACAAGAATGCACCTCACAGCTTGCACCGCACAAAGAATTGAAAAAACATTGTTTTTTCTCTTTCAAAATACAAAGGAGAAAATCTGTATTGCTACACTTTACAGTAGTTTTTTTCTTGTGCAAAATAGCTTTACTGGACTGCAAGCTTTCAGTCTTAGAACTTCATCAGGCAGACTCTGTCTGTAAAACAAAAAGCTATTTTGCACATGAAAAGACATTAAGTGTGCTGATTTTCTCCTTTTTATTTAGAAGTGCCCGCTAATTCCTGCTCCTTCTCAACAGTTGAGCGTTGACCCTTCACTACCATTTCAAAACAGAAAAGGGCACCAAGTACCTTCAAAGAAGCTTCAGTCTTGCTGTCGATATTCAACACTCCATATGGCTGGTGGTTCTCAGCTTGGGAGAAGTTCATTTGGATGCCGACAGGAGTGAGTGTGTCCATCACGCAGCGCTGCAGGAGAAGAGACTCTATTAGTGGGCAGCCATGGCCATGGCCTAGTGGTTAGAGAGTTGGTCTTTCAATCTAGGGGTTGCCGGTTCGAATCCCCCCTGACCTCTCCCTACATCTCCATCCATGGCTGAAGTGCCCTTGAGCAAGGCACCTGACCCCACATTGTTCCGGGGACTGTAACCAATACCCTGAAAAATAATAGTTGTAAGTCGCTTTGAATAAATTAAAGTGTCAGCTAAGTGCAATGTAATATAATGTAGTGATGTGTCACACAAAGGGTCGGATTAAGATGGCCCGGGGCCCCTATGCTACAGGTTGTGATAGGCCCCCTGCAGAAAAAAGAGTGTCATAATTCTGAGCAGCTATTAATTAAGTTTGTCAACTATAGAGAGGAGAATTCACATGAGATTCATTTCTCATTACAGCATCTGCAATTCAGCAAAAATGAAACATTCCTGGGTCCGGAATCCAGATCACCCCCAAAATTGAATCCCTTGTTCCTTTTGTCATTTCCAATAACTCCACAAAATATAATCAAAATCCGTTTATGACTTTTTGGAGTTATCCTGCTGACAGACAGACAGACAAACAGACAAACCAACACAAACAGAAACATAACCCCTAAAAGGGAAGTCACTTGCGCTCTAACCTTCTTGGTGCTTCCAGTCCAGGGGTCCGTTTCTCGATTCTTGTCGTTGCTAACCGTCTTAAGACCGTCTTACCATTCCCTTGGATTTAGTGGTGAGCGTCGCTGTCGAGAGAGAGTTGAGTCGCTCTTACGAAGGACGTTGCTACCGTCGTTAGCAAAGACGCTTTCGAGATACGGACCCCAGGACGGTAGACAATGGAAAGCAAACTGGTCCACTTCAGAAAGAGTAAGCCCAGCACTCAGATACTTTTCAGTTATTTCCTTGTGGTGCAAACATAATGACTGAAGAAGACGCGCACTGCGTCGAAACGTCAGAGTCTTTCTGAAGTGGACCAGTTTGCTTTCCAAAAACATAACCTCCTTGGCAGAAGTAATAAGCTGCAGCACAACAAGGATCAATGAGTGCGTATACATGCAGTTCAGTATCCCAAATATGATCGGGATATTAAGGGGCTTCCCATAGAACGCTGTTGCTGGTATCCAGGCTACACGCATTTGAAGAGAACTCTATAACGGCCAAGAGTGTAGACCAGGATATAACGTTCTGTGCTCATATAAACACCTTATCCCGAATATGATCATAACTTGGATATTCCTCATATTCTGGATACTGAACACAGCATATAAACGCACTCCATTTCTAATATCTTGAGGCCGCTACACTCTTAGCACTTTCACCCTGAGAATGAAACCGAAAGCCTCAATCAGAATCAGCTTTGGTGATTTAAAGGAACAGTCCAACCTTTTTTGATTTTCACATATTTGCAGTATTTCCCAGCATTATTCATGAATGTCCTCCTGACTACCAGGGGAAAAAAAGTTTTAAAATCTTTGTTTTTTTTTACTCCCCCAATTGTTTGAAGGCAAAAAATGAGATTGACAACATTTTTTTTGAATTTTTATTTTTTATTTTAAAGATTTAATGTGTCCATTACAGTGGACATTGGAAGGCCGTACATTGAAAATGTACCTTAATTGCTATCAATCAATCTGGATGAAAAAGCATAACAATCAGTTTAATAATTAGTAAATTTGAGCATTTATGAGTTTACAATGAGTGTTTTATTGGTTTGAGGTGGAAACTGGATGTGTCTGTGACCATTATCATTCATGCAGGTCATCTCAAGTCAAAGCAATTTTGTTTTAAGCAACTGGACTTGCAGTTGAAGCTTGAATGACATGTGGTCCCTCAACTGAGAACTTTCACCACAGTTGACTAATTTTATAGTTCTGATGTGTGAAATATGAGTAATTATCTCTGGAACAAACATGTGTTCATGTCTATAGGATTAATTTAGTCTTAATTTAATTTTTGGTTGAAATATTGTCCTGCAAAGTTCAGACACACATCAGAGTCATGCTCCACATGGGGCGATAAATGCATCAATAGGAAACGTTCTGCTTATTCTGATTCTACTTTTCCTGCTTGAAATGAATCCTAAGAGGTCTCTGAACCTTCAGCATCTTCCTCAAACATCACATCTAGGATTATTTATCAATAATGTGCTGTAAAGTGTCTCTCCTTCTGATTCTCATACTGACTTTCTGACTAGAAAAATACTAACAAAATGGAAGATGTCACTACCAATGTCCATTTTAGAGGACATTTATTTAATGCCTAAATATGGGAATTAAATAATGTTACATTAATTTAGAAATGGTTTAATTGTGCTCTGAAGAGATTGAAATAACATATAAAGATGATGTTTTAAGACAATAATTGCCCACTTTAAAGTATTATGCATTTACTTTCCCTTTAGCCAAAAGCGGCCTATTTTTAATGGACACCATTTTCCTTGCAAAGAAATAGAAAGTTCCCTAAACCCCACCCCTACACACATGGTATCATTGGAAAGCTCTGAATGTCCTCTTCAAAGACCATTGGGAGTTAGCACAATAGTGTGTATGGGGTGGGAGATATTGCGGTTTACAAATGTCCTCTAGAGAGGACAAAAATGAACTGCTGGTAGTCAGGAGGATATAATTGTTTCCATTGCCTAGTTTAACAGTATAGCCAAATTAAACATACAATGCAAGTCTATGGGGGCAAACAAAACATAATCAAATGTACTTACAGTATAAAGTACTTTAAAATTAATGTAAAATTCATCAGAGTGCAAAACAGCTATTTAATCCTGTCCTGTGATCATTTGTGGCTTGATGCTAATGGCTCCTTTCACTTCCAGTGATTATGCTAAGCTGTGCTAATAATTCTGATCCAATAAATCTAAGTACTGAAAAAAACTGAGAAGAAAATGATATGCACATTCATGAATAATGCTTGGAAATACTGCAAATATGTGAAAATCAAAAAAGGGTGGACTGTTCCTTTAAAATTCTGGACACGTCACCAAAAAAGTAACCTACTGGCATGTACATGGTGTAAATCTTGCAAGTTCTGGGATTGTTGAGATGAACCACAGTCCGGACACGTCTCAAAGAGCTGTCATTGGCTGCGAGGAAAGCTCGGCTGCGCTGCCTCTCCGGGTCCAAACCCAGGTCATACTCCAGCTTCAGCCCTGTTGCCATTCGATCTGTGGAAATCAATAAACCGACATGTTCAAAAAAGTAAAGTGGAAAGTAAACCGGACAGGACAATAAATGGAAACATCTCAACTTTACAGTTATTCTCGATTGCTTCCATACAATTTCTGGTACTTCACACACAATTCTCGGAACATCTCACCCATTTCCCAACTACCCTAAACAATGTCACTGAACACTAAGCACAATTCCTTCTTTACGCTCACATTTCAGTTTTAAAACACAATCTTTTCAAACCACTACACACAATTATCTGGATTACACCCAATTTTCATGAAGAAAATCCCTGGTTGTCGCACTGAACACACTGTTATTCAAAATACTAAAATCAACTGCCATACTATGTTCACTTCCTCATCACATGGGCAAACTCTCTTCATACCGGTTTACAATCTGAAATCATCACCCCATAAGGAAACACATTGCATGTGATATTGATGAAAACATGAGTGGATGCAGTGAGAAAACACATTTGTTTAGTTTTTGAACTCCAAAATATGTTACAAGAGATCCCTTTCTTGTGGTTACTCAATATTTTACAATAAATTAGTGCCATTTTTTTAAATGTCAGAAAAATATGTAAAATATACACACATCGGTGTGCTCAGAGTAAAAAAAACAATACTTCAGTATTTTACTACAGAAAATACCCTCTTTAGTAAGTAGAACACTAAAGAAAATAAGTTTCTACTGTGCATCAAGTTGAGTATAGAGTTTTACCTTGTGCATATTAGTGTTGAATGGTTCACACAAGAGTGTATTACAGTTTTTCTCGATTGCTTACACACAATTTTCGGAATCAGTTCTCGAATTCTCAAAACTCTACACACAAATCTCCAAACCTCACACACAACGGGCAAAACTCTTCACTACCTCTGAAATTGCACGTCTTGTCTCTAAACAATGTACTCTCTTCTAAAAAGGTAATTTTGTTCTCAAATGACACACACAAGTAGTCATTTTAATACACTCTTATGTGAACCATTGAACACTAATATGCACAAGGTAAAAATCTATACTCAACTTGACACACAGTAGAAACTTATTTTCTTCAGTGTTCTACTTACTAAAGAGGGTATTTTTCTGTAGTAAAATGCTGAAATATTGTTTTTAGACTTGGAGTACACAGACGTGTGTGTATTTTACATATTTTTCTGAAAAAAATTGCACTCATTTATTGTAAAATATTGGGTAACCACATGAAAGTGATCTCCTGTATAACATATTTTGGAGTTCAAAAACTAAACAAATGTGTTTTCTCACTGCATCCACTCATGTTTTCATCAATATCACATGCAATGTGTGTCGTTATGGGGTGATGATTTCAGATTGTAAACCGGTATGAAGAGAGTCTGCCCATGTGATGAGGAAGTGAACATAGTATGGCAGTTGAATTTAGTATTTTGACTGACAGTGTGTTCAATGCAACAACCAGTGATTTCCTTCATGAAAATTGTGTGTAATCCAGATAATTGTGTGAAGTGGTTTGAAAAGAGTGTGTTTTAATACTGAAATATGAGTGTAAAGAAGGAATTGTGCTTAGTGTTCAGTGACATTGGTTAGGGTAGTTGGGAAATGGGTGAGGTGTTCCGAGAATTGTGTGTGAAGTACCAGAATTTGTGTGGAAGCAATCGAGAAAAACTGTAAAATGACTGCTTGTGTGTGTCATTTGAGAACAAAATGACCTTTTAGAAGAGAGTACATTGTTTTGAGACAAGACGTGCATTTTTCAGAGGTAGTGAGGAGTTTTGCCCGTTGTGTGTGAAGTTTGGAGATTTGTGTGTAGAGTTTTGAGAATTCGAGAACTGATTCCGAAAATTGTGTGTAAACAATCGAGAAAAACTGTAATGTCACTCTTCCTGCGTGCTCAGGAATGCACGTCTGAAACGTCATACTCAACTCCTACGTCAAGTTTGGTTAGGAAATTGGCCCTTACGCAAACTGTTACTGACAAAACAAACAAAAAAGTGTTTCGTCACGAATGAGACAAAATTCATGACCAGTCACAATTCAACTTCCTGTGATGACGGTGGAGCTCATCAGCCTAGCTACGTACATGATATGAGCAAACATATAAAACAGGTGACGCCTTGGGTTTACAGAGCATTACCTACCACTGGATAATACACCCTCATTTTCCCCTGCCCTCTCACCCAGCTTCAGGTAAAGGTCGGTCAAAAATAAAAACACGCTTCCTGTTTATACTCCTAAACCCACATGAAACGTGGGGTTGCCATTTTGTTTATGTTGCTGTCTCGTGTCTTAGTCAGGCTGGTGTCTCTGCTTAATTTTATGTCACCTCAGCATTCTAGGTCAGGAAGTAAGGGGACAACCAAAGCCTCAATCAGGAAAGTAATGTAACTGTAACCCTTAAAAGTTGGTTACCAACCATAAGACACTCCAGTTCAGACGAGGCGAGGAGACACGGGTTACAGTTCGAGTTGATTCTTTATTTTCGGCTGACCACAACACTTACATCTCGAAACAATCCCTGAGGTAAAAACTGACCCGCCGGTTACGGCAGTCCCCCCTTCTCAACGTTCCCCCTCCTTAACATTCCAAAAGGGAACCCTAATCAATAAGCTCCAATAACTCCCGTAGTACAACCGTAGCAGAACAATACACCACCACATTGTGAACATAAATAACAAACCACAAATAAATAGAAATATCATGGAAAAATAGAACACACATAGAAATATTATTGGATGCAGAATTGTACTGTTACACAACCATGACATCTTTATTCGGTCGTGTCTGCCTATGATTCAGTAATTGCATACATCACAACCAAACAGCAGCGATTGATCACTCACATTAAATTAAAGGTTAGATCGGGTAGCCCCTTACCAGACACCGTCCCGACACTGGGACGTTTTAATAATCAATGCAAAAACTTAAGTACCATAGTACTACACCACTATGACAGTGTACAGGGCCTTCAGTTATACATTACGACTTGGACATTGCCATTCTGGTAACGGCTAATTTATATATAACAGGGGTAGTGTCTTAAAATATAACAAAAACGGAGGGCAATCCAGACCCTTCTCAGGAAGTGACAGACGTTGGTCGGTGCGTCAGTCTAGTGTTAAGTTGTCTTGGTCAAAGAAAGTAGATCTAACTTCTTTGTCTTGGTGTAATGATGTAGCCTTGCGCGCCATCCTACGTACTTCCGCCAAAGGATTGGCTACACTACTAGTCTGGCCCAAAGAAGGTGGAGCTACTTTCTTTGTCTGGCCCCTGTTTTCTGTGGAATGATGTGAGCGGTATGGATGTGACCGGCCAACCCTCCCCAGAAAACAGCCAATAGGCGAATAAGCGCCCCACGTGGGGGCAAAAGGGAGGATGCTCGTGACGATGACGTAAACGTCTGCGCCAATGGCTCTAGTCTACGCTATGTTGTTGTTGAGTAACGGTCTGCGATTGGGTGAGAGCTATCCAATCATTTCAAATCATAACTGAGTGCAAACTTCCCGCTTCCTGCAATTGCATCAGATCACACAACCTCCAGACCATGAATACAAAATGAAATGGTAGTATAGCAGGACCAGGCTAATAATGATGTGCGAAATGAACTAAAAACAAAGACCCCTGGGTGAATATCTTAAAAATCCACTGTTGGGTGGTTGGTCAACTAACCTGTTGTACTTTTGGTTTGTTCATTCATCTGGAAACAGAGGGACATGTTGATCAAGGGGAGAGGCCCCCCCTGCTGGTCAATGCAGTCAAACTGCAGGATGCTGATCTCCGAGGGGCTGAAGGACAGGTGGGCCGACACGTTGAAGACGGGCCTGGACCTACGGAGGATGAGACCACACAGAAGAGAAGAGAAGAGAAGAGAAGAGAAGAGAAGAGAAGAGAAGAGAAGAGAAGAGAAGAGAAGAGAAGAGGAGTGAAGAGAGGAGCGGAGAGTAGAGGACAGGAGAAGAGAAGCAAATGGAAGAGAAGAGAAGAGGAGTGAAGAGAGGAGCGGAGAGTAGAGGACAGGAGAAGAGAAGCAAATGGAAGAGAAGAGAAGAGAAGAGAAGAGAAGAGAAGAGAAGAGAAGAGAAGAGAAGAGAAGAGAAGAGAAGAGAAGAGAAGAGAAGAGAAGAGAAGAGAAGACCATTATCCAAGTACAATGAGATTCATATCTTCTCCAGCTGCACCTAGAGATGAGCACACATCAGTAAACTGCAAGCATATGTTTATTTACAGATTATTACATCACACTCACTCAATCAATCAATCAAAACATATTTACAGTTATCTGTAGTTATTTAGCACAATAACACCATTATACAGTTGACTCAAAGAGCTTTCATTCAAATACACATGCCCACATATGCATTCTAACATTCACACAGCAGCTCTGGAGGCTGCCACAGGGTTCATGTGAGAAAGTGCTCACACACTCACACACACTCACATACACACACGCACACGTACACAAATAGTAACAATAGTCCTAATGACATTACATTTGGCAGACGCTTTTATCCAAAGCAACTGTCCTGCAGGGTATTGATTAGGCTACACCAGGGGTGGGGAACCTATGTCTACGTTTTATTCGGCCCCCGATATAATTCTATTGTTATGCAGCTTCACATGAAATATGATATAATATTTCGTTATATTCAGGGGACCAAGAGAAGGTGGGGTCTGTTTTAAAGGCGTCTGCCTTCAATATAAGCCTAAAGTGCAGGGGGAAGTCCTGGTTTACGTTCATAGTACGACCCCCAGAGGACTTTTACGGCCCTTGGTGGAATTTGAAGTGGCCCCCCGAATGAAAAAGGTTCCCCACCCCTGGGCTACAGCAAAGATTCTTGTTTTGTCTTTACCATCTGCGGTTAGTCGCTGGAGTAGGTGCCTTGCTCAAAGGAGGGTGGCCATCGAACCCGCAAAGCTGTGATTCAGCTCCCTTGGCTGCCCCTTAAAGCCTCGTTCACACACGTCGCTGCTAGTTACTCGCTCAGCGAATGAAGTCAATAGGATGTCTATGTGTTCCAGCGAGACGAGCAGGCGAGTAGGCGAGTAGTGTACAAGCGATGCGATGTGGACGGATCCCAAGTTGAAAATATTTTAATTTTGAGCGAGGCAATTAAGTGACTAACCAATTGGAATGCAGAGGTCTGTACTTCTCGCTTGTGCATTGGCCGCAGGGACGAGAGAACGTTTCATGAGAGAGTGGCGAGTAGGCGAGCGAGCGAGAAGCGCTTGTATGTGCTTGAACTAAAGCCACACTTCAGCATTTTGTTGTTGACTAAGGAGTTTTGAACTCTTCAGAAACTTGAGACAAGATGAACGAATCTTACTTTAGCAGCACGACCTGTCCATAAGATCCCACGACGATATCGGTCAGTCCGTCCGTGTCAGATGTCCCATCAATCTTCACCCCAAACTGCCTCAGGCTTTCTGACAGTGACTTTGCGGTAATTCGCTAAAACAATGCCAATTGAATTATTAACTAAAAAAATGAAACAAGATTGTGGTTGTTAAGTCACAATATATGCATGCATGCATAGCCCTCTCTCTCTCTCTCTCTTCAACCTCTCTTTTCATTGTCTAACTGTATGTCTATTAGTTTTTCATTTCTTTAGTAAAAGAGATTTGTGCTTCCTAAGTTCAAATACCTATATAGGGCTGTCCTCACCAAGCATAATAGGCCTACAGAAAAAGATAATCCTACCACTCTCTCTCTCTCACTCTCTCTCTCTCTCTCTCTCTCTCTCTCTCTCTCTCTCTCTCTCTCTCTCTCTCTCTCCGTCTTACTCTCCCTCTTACTCTCTCTCTAACTCTCCCTCTTACTTAGTTCCGTGCCCGAGGTATATGTACACCATTCCCCTGCGGTTGTCCCCCAGAGGGGCCCCCACCGCGCCTCTCTCTCTCTCTCTCTCTCTCTCTCTCTCTCTCTCTCTCTCTCTCTCTCTCTCTCTCTCTCTCTCTCTCTCTCTCTCTCTCTCTCTCTCGCTCATTACCTGGTAGTAGTCTGAGCGGATCCCCTTATCTCCGTGCCCGAGGTATATGTACACCACTCCCGTGCGGTCGTCCTCCAGCGGGGCCCCAACCGCCAGGTCCTGAAGTCCGTCTCCGTTCAGGTCTCTGAGGGAGGCGATGGAGGAGGAGAAGCGGCCCTGTCTAGACTCGGACACGTTCAGCACTGATACCAGCTGATTCTGTAAGGGACAAAAGCAGACCACAAGAATGAATGAATGAATGAGTGAATGAATGAATGAATGAATGAATGAATGAATGAATGAATGAATGAATGAATGAATTATTTATTTATTTATTCTCTTCACACCCAGTTACATGTCATGAAAAAAGTGTATTAGTGTGGAGTGAAAGGGTTCCCAATAGGGTCCCCATACAAGTCATGAAGAAAGTATATTAGTGAGAAGTGAAAGGGTCCCCCTAAATACACGCTTATAAGCTGGGTCCCGCATTTGTGCATTTGGTACAATAGGTATTGTGACAAAATATAAATGCGGGACCCAGCTTATAATGCCGTTTATTGTATAGGGTTAAAAGAGTAAAAAGTAAGCTGTCTACAGTGTGTGTGTGCGTACTGTGATATGTAATATGTAATTTTGTGCTAGCTTGATTCCCAGAATTCAACTCGTGCAAAAATGTCATATTTTTTCATTATTTTTTTTTTAAAAGACTGAGAAAAAATGTCTTCAAAGTTTTGGTATGAGGTTGGATATTGCAGTTACTGTAAATTTGCCATAGTGATATCTCTACAACACAATCAAAGAAAAATGGGGCGCACCTTGCATCAATTTTTTTCTTTTTTCTTTATTTTTTGTGCACAGACGCACACACCGAAACGCGTCTGTGCACAAAAAATAAAGAAAAAAGAAAAAAATTGATGCAAGGTGCGCCCCACTTTTCTTTGATTCTAAGTATTCATTTGGGACAGCACCCTTAAAAGTGATCAAGAAACCTGAGTGAAGCCTGCTACCTACTTGATCTCTACAACAGGACATACAGTATGTGGACCATAGGGCTTTGTCACAAGATAAAACAGGTGTAATGAAGACCATTTTCAGTATAAACTCAATTCTGACAAAATATGTAGTCACTGCACTTTGCCTTTGTACAGCATAATAGGTGGATCCTCTTCATATGAATCTGCCAATTTGAACTGCTGTCATAGGCATCTGCTGCAAAACCTTTTCTGGTCAATCATTACTGAGCAAGATCACATTTGTGGAAAAAATTGGCAATTTTACACAATCAATTGCATGGATGGACGAAAGCTTTTGTGGTTTTCTTAAAGCAATGACAAAATGATTTTTGTTGACACAATGAAGAAGAAATTTTGGGAATTTGAATGCCGTTGTTAGAAATGTGCCAAACCGATTGAGAAAAACTGTAAAAAAAAATAAAATAAATAAAAAAAATAATCATTGTTTCAATACAAGATTTTGTTACCTCTTCAGCAAGGGCGTAGACATACATGAGGCCCTCTATTTGGGGGTGATAGTACAGAGGCGCCCCCACCATTAGGAAGTCAGTAGAGCCATCAGAGTCAATGTCGACAGCACACAGCTCTCCTCCGAAGTATGAACCAATCTACAAAACACAAGCACATCAGTATATACTGTTCACCTTGATCATCATGTGATAGATGGATAGATAGAGAGATACACTCTCAGAAAAAAAGCTACAGAACTGACTCGTTGCTGTGGCAGTACCCTCAAGGGGAATACCATTGCGTCGCTTGGGTGGTACCTCAAAAAAGAGGTGACAGATGCACATTGGTCGACATTGCAAGAAACTAAACGCACCTCTTTTTTGGGGTACCAATCAAGTGACGCAATGGTATAAGGGTACTGCCACAGCGACGAGTTCTGTACCTTTATTTCTGAGAGTGTAGATAGAGACGGACTGACAGACAGACAGACAGACCTCGACTGACCTGGTCACCATTGACTCTTTGTTTGACACTCCAGTCGTTTCCACTTTGACTAAAAACAATGACCTGTCCTTTGTGCTTGTATCTTGGGGCACCCGCAAAATACATGGCAACACCATTATTTTTCCCAACAGCAACGCTGTAGCCTTGAAAACACAAAAAACACAGGTCACAGGTTACTTTCATCCATCTGAAAGTTAATGTTGTACATACTGAACGCAGCAATAATGAGCACACCCCTTTTGAGCCCCACACATATAGGTCTGGGGTGCATTTCTGGAAAGCGTAGGCAGGTGTTAGCAAGTGTTAGCAGTAAGCAACTTTGGTAGTTGCCAATGGGAAATTGCATTGCAACCAACAAAGTAGCTAACATAGTTAGCAACTACGCTTTCCAGAAATGCACCTCCGACCTGGACCTGGAAAGCTCTCCGACTTGGAACTAGCGGAAGTATTTGTTGCTCCAATAACAATGGCGGCTCACATTGAGGAGTCATGTGACAAGTGTATTGTTGTAGAGACTACCACATATTGATTCTTTGCATTTTTTTATTTTAAAAAAAGATTGTTGACTATGCCGATTCTTTGAAAATGGGCAGAGAATAGTTTTGAGGAAATTGGTTGGTTGGTGGCAAGAACAAATGGTACAAAGCTAGGCCTCCTGGGCAGTCATGGGTAAGCGGTTAGGGCGTCAGACTTGTAGCCAAAAGGTTGCCGGTTCGACTCCCGACCCGCCAGGTTGATGGGGGGAGTAATCAACCAGTGCTCTCCCCCATCCTCCTCCATGACTGAGGTACCCTGAGCATGGTACTGTCCCGCCGCACTGTTCCCCAGGGGCGCCATTGAGGGCTGCCCCCTGCACGGGTGAAGCATAAATGCAATTTCATTGTGTGCTGTGGAGTGCTATGTCACAATGACAATAGGAGTTGGAGTTTCCCAATGGGCTTTCACTTCACTTTCACTTCTGAAAACGAATACAACACACACGCATGCTCTCCCAGACCTAGAGAGGGGAGCTTGGGAAGCTGTGTGGAACTACAGGTCGAGTCAGAGTCAGGCTAAGTTGGACTGATGACATGTAATCAATCATAAATAAGTGTGCAAGGTGTGCAAGCTATTATTTCTCCTTAAGTAGAACGGTAGAATTTTGATTTGCTGCTAACCTATTATGAAGAAATAACTAACCATCATGACACTCTCTAGCGAGAGTCAGTCTACTACTTCAAAGGCATTAATAATAGATTATGTCAACACATAAACATTATCAAAAACATGAGCTTACCCATGTAGGAAGATTTCTCTATGTCTGGGTCTGTGATTTCAAGATCGGGTGAGGACCTGTCCTCAATTTGGTGAAGAGACCCTCTCGAGTCATTGGAACCAACAGATCCCACAACCAACGAATCCTATTGTGAAAATGCAGAAAACATTTTCTTTTACTACGGTAACTTTTGTTGAACACAATGTACAGGTTGTTTTTTTCTTTGTTTGTTTCAGTGACGGGCACCGGAATTAAGAAGCTACAACCCTGTGCCAAACATTCCAAATGACCTGGTTTTACCTGTCCAATTCAACCAGGAGATTTCCTAATTGAACAGGGCTGCGTTTCACAAAAACTCTAAAGTAGTACTTAAGCCTAAGTAGTGCTTTAGTATGAGGTGCCGCCAAGGCAATTTATCACATCACCAAACGTTTAGACATAAAATCATTGTATTGGCCTATATACAAACGTTTTGTTCTGGTACATGCAAATAAAATGCTTGCCCAAAGTGCATGTGCGAGGTAAAATATTGTATTTAGTACTACTTAAGAGTTTATGGGAAATGCAGCCCTGGTAATTTGGAACAAGTACTTTAGCTTCAAGAAACCCATGTCGCCCATCACTCTTTGTTATCACAAAGTCCAGAATTGAATTGAACCTCAGCATAGGCAGCACTCATTCCACTCTGTGAAAGTTCATTTTCAAAGACCTGTGCCAAATCGTCTGAAGAACCTGGAGGAAAAAAAAAACCCAGAAGACATAAGAAAATCAAAACGCGTCAACTAATTCCAGTGTATGCTGCACTGACGTGAATGTCGCAAACTAGAATAAAGTTCATTAAGAACTTTTAAAAAATACTAACAGTTAATGTTAATCGTTACTGCAGTAATAATAAAAAAAAACAATAATATGGAACTGAAATTATGATGAGCGTGATATTCAGTCTACTTATCTGTCACAGATGTGTATACGTGAACAACTCTTTCAGACAAATGTGAGGCATCAATCAATCAATCAATCTGAGATTACCTTCTATGTTAAAAATTTTGGTCTCCAGGTCTTTCAGAAGACCACTGAGGCCAGCATAGTCTTGGATGAAGAAGGTGTTATTAGGTTCTGAGGCTAATTTTTGGAGTACAGCCATATTAATGTCATTCCCAACCTTCCAAAAAAAAAAAAAAACTATATTAATCAGTTTGACCAATAGTCTAGTCTACAATAAATGCCTGTTCAATTATTGGTTAAAATTATTATAACACTTTCATTATTAACAGTCAATTATTAGTAACACTTTATTGACGTGCTGCTGCTTACTTGCATCTTATGTTTAACACAACTCTGCAACTTCCATTTTAGATGCATATCTCTATTCTTTTCATTGTTAAAATTACAGATACTAATAGTACTGGTAATACTACTACTATAACAACAACTACTACTACTACTACTACTACTACTACTACTAATAATAATAATAATAATAATAATAATCATCATCATAATCATCATAATAATCATAATAATATGAAAATGTATACATGTATACAAATGTATACATTTCACTTCCCAGTCATATTACAAAATGGACTAAAGACTAAATAATGTAAATGAAAGAAATAAAATAAAAAATACAAACCGCAATGACAAATCGGATGATATGTTTATCTTTATACTTTTTGATAATGGGCTCTCCTTTATCCGAAGGGTTACCATCAGTAATGATAACTAAAACTTTGGTTGCTTTTGGTTGACAACCACTTGCTTGATTTTCAAAAAGCTTCTCTCTGTATCCCACAAAAAAAAAAAAAATAACAATATTATATTATATTATGTTATGTTATGTTATGTTATGTTATGTGATGTGATGTGATGTGATGTTATGTTATGTTATGTTATGTTATGTTATGTTATGTTATGTTATGTTATGTTATGTTATGTTATGTTATGTTATGTTATGTTATGTTATGCTATGTTATGTTATGTTGTATTATATTATATTATATCAATGTCAACAAAACATCTGTCAATGAGAATAAATATGAACCTGAAAAGTACTCACAGTACAAATCGCATGGCCTTATGGGTGTTAGTCAGGCTTTTCATGTGCTTCTCATCTTTCAGCTTTTGCAGGGCTCTCTTTTCCCTGAAGTCTTTGAAGGTGAAAACTGTTTGGACGTTTGAAGAGAACTGTGCTGCTGCAAACTAACACAACAAAAACAAAGTACAACACGTTCACTGATGAGCAAATATAGCTTCATTTGTCACAGTCTAGAGCCACGAACTCCAAATGAGCTGTCCAATTCAACCAGGTGATCATTCAAGCAGCCAATTTATGTATGTATTGTTTATTTGACAGGGACAGTGCACAAAATACAATTGAGCCAGATTATAGCCACAAGGCTAACTTTCATCTGTAGTCCCTGGACAGGAATTGGTGTTAAGCTAAAAAAAAATGGATTAACCCCTTAAGACACGGCATTATAAATTAGCTGTTACCAGAATGGCAATGACCACGTCGTAATGTGTTACTAAAGGCCCAGTGCCCCGTCATAGTAGTGTAGTGCTATAGTAGTTAACTTCAATGTCTATTACAGCGTGCCACAGGAGGTACGGCGTTTATTAAGGGGCTACAAGGAATAGTAATACAAGAATATGACAACAATACAATTAAAGGTGCACAATGTCCAAATAGGCCCACAATATTACATGGCCAAGAAGGCATATCTAGTTAAAAGAATACACCAAAGAGACAAAAAAAAAACATATATGATAAAGTACAAACCCCAACTCCGGTGAAGTTGGGACGTTTGGTAAACAGTGAATAAAATCAAAATGCTATCATTTTCAAAACATTCAATCTATTCATTAGATGGAGAATAGTGAAAAGACAACATATTAAGTGTTAAAACCGAGAAAAAATATTGTTTTGGGGGACATATGTACTCATTTCTAATTTGATAAATCCAACACGTCTCAAATAAGTTGGGACGGGGATCAGTGAAATTTAGTAAACATCCAAATAAGATAAAACAACAAAGAAGAACATTTCAAAATGAATTGTACTGACGGACAATATAGGTATCCAGGTATAAGATCATCACAGAGAGGCTGAGTCACTCAGAATTAAAGATGCAAAGGGAATAATTACCATAGTTATTACATACATTTTTGAATTCCCTTTGATTTACCACGATTGAGTGTATATAAGATATATTTTTGTTACTAAAATCATTGTATAGGTTCATGACATCATGAAATATATATTGGATGTAGTCTCACTCTAATTCCTGGAGTGCTAGAGCTATTGAAAATTGACCATATTAAGAATGCTTAATGCGTGCAAATGATACAGGGGTGTAACATTCTCCTAAGCACCTGAGTTCATTTGAAATAAACCCAGAAGACATGGGAAACTGTCTGTTGCTTACAGAAGTCAGCAGAAGTTGTAGAAGTCCATTCTTTTTGACAATAATAGAGCATTGCACATCCTGTGCTACAGTGAAAATGGACCATCCAACTTGTGTTAGTGCTAACTTCAAAAGTCAGCCTCCACGATGGCATGCGGGTGCAGTAGTGCATTGGTTAAGATGTTCTCACTCATCTGTAGAGTTAAATACAGTGCTGAATGGTATAAATGG
This sequence comes from Engraulis encrasicolus, assembly GCF_034702125.1. Classification (NCBI taxonomy): domain Eukaryota; kingdom Metazoa; phylum Chordata; class Actinopteri; order Clupeiformes; family Engraulidae; genus Engraulis; species Engraulis encrasicolus. The sequence goes on from NC_085857.1 coordinate 36,050,447, forward strand.
GTTTTAAACAGCATGAAAAGCCACTCATGCTTTATATTTTGAAGGGAGATCTTCGATCACTGCCACATAGTAAGGTCAAATTGCATTCTCTACTATGTTTTAACAGTTTGGCTCCATCATAAGGACCAGCAGGTGATAAAATGGTGGGCTTTTGGTCAAGACCTGTCACACTGTAAGCACTACAGAAAGGAAAACATTGCAAAACATGAAAAGGAATACACCCACCATTTAAGCTGGTGAAATCATGTCCAAGATAGGAATTAACACTGTTTTTTATATAAAATCATCTCCTTGGTTAATGTATTTAACTGTTAAGTGTTGTCTTTTGTTTTTTTTTAGTCTTCCTCGACATTTGCTGCCATTTATTGTCCCTGTCCCAACTCTTTTGAGACGTGTTGGATTTATCACATTAGAAATGAGTACATATGTCCCCCAAAACAATATTTTTTCTCGGTTTTAACAGTTAATATGTTGTCTTTTCACTATTCTCCAACTAATGAATAGTTTGAATGTTTTGAAAATGATAGCATTTTGATTTTATTCACTGTTTACCAAACGTCCCAACTTCACCGGAGTTGGGGTTTGTAGACATAAAACACCAAACATAAGATCAGTGACTAAAAATGTTCACAATAACCTGTCTGAACAGGATAGGTAAAACCAAGTAATTTGGAATATGTGGAACTGTAGCCTAGGAACTCCCATACTGCCTTTAGTTCTACACAATCTTTCCGATCTGAAAGACAATCTCACTTGTGATTAGGTCTGGTGGTAACCAGGCAAGTGGAACTGGGCTGTAACTAATGAATAGAGTACATTTTGTGCAGGGTATTAATTTACAGCCCGTGGTGCAATATGGGATTAGATGCCTTGCTCATGGGCAGTGCAGCCACGGGTGAAGGTGTGTAGGGACACACCACAGACCTAACGTCAAACACACCACAGACCTAACGTCAAACACACCACAGACATGACGTCAAACACACCACAGACCTAACGTAGGACACCACAGACCTAACGTAGGACACACCACAGACCTATGACACACCACAGACCTAATGTAGGACACCACAGACCTAACGTAGGACACACCACAGATCTAGAGCCAAACTTTACACTATACTTGACCACAAGAATACAACCAGAACGTTTGATATGTCCTGCCCTTGGTGAAAGAGAGGAAAACAAGCAAACAATTTGCTACCCAGCTAAGAGCTAGCCAAGCAGCACCTACATTTACATTAAATGTAGATTATGTAAAACATTGCATGTGAGAGCTTACTTGTATTGAAGTGTTTTCCATACTCTTCATTACAGTTTCAATGAAATCTTTGTTTTTGTTGAAGTCCTCGGTTTTCATACTTAGAGATCCGTCAAAGAGGAATACAAGATCGACCTCCTGTTTTTCACACTCTGAGAAAACAATTGTGCAAAAAAGAGAGAAAATTCACATCAGGTAAAAGGTACACAATTCAACAATGTTAATACAATTGCGCATGTACATTTTGACAGCTGTACAACAGTTATTTATAGTTTGTCTTGGCAGAAAGTGATGAAATGGTAAATGACTGAAACATTCTAAGAAATGGTAACCCTGTTGCCTGCAACGAACAGCCCAATCCCAACCGGTTACATACCGCCATTCAGACACCCGGCCATTCCGACATTTAAGTTTTATTGCAGGAACCATTTTTCTTGCTGGAACTGTTAATCAAAGATCTCAGGCCCTACCTTTTAGGGCATTTGGACCGTGACAAAATAATACACTAATCCTGTAAATCACTATCTCCACTTTCCGCTCGTATAGCAACATTGTTGCAAATGTCAATAGCGTTAGAACGTTGTTCACATGCCTTAAAATGACTCAGAATGGCTCGAAATGGCAATCAAATACTGTCGGAATGGCGGTTGCCCCCTATCCCAACCAATCTTTCAATCAGTGTACTAAGCATGATTCAATTACTGCTTGTAGGCCTACCTAGCATAGCTCATTAGCTTGCTTGTGAGCATTGGCTGTGAGCTTGCTTGCTGCATTGATGGGTTGCATGCTTACTAAGGCTAACTGCCATTTCATAAAAAGCATGTTGTTTAAAATTTAACCACTTACCAACCAAATGTGTAGTATGGACAGTGGCGGTTCTTAATTGAGGCGTACCTAGGCAACCGCCTTAGGCCCCGCCAAATGTAGGGGCCCCCAGAGGACCCCCCCCAAACTTCCCATAGGCCTACAGTTGGTAGTTAGGGCGCTTTGGTCAGTAATGCACATACTGCGTTCATAAATATTTATTTCTGTACGTCAGAAACAAAATAAACAGCATAATAAAACACAAATAAATATAGATTACATGCACACCCCCTCCCTTTCGCGTGAACATGGTATATTCCATCTATGCCATGTGCGCCAGACGAATATCCAAAACAACGTTCACGGTGACAAACTTGTGCAAGTCGGCGCGGCGCAAATAAGCGCATTGCCAATTACAATGCAATCAGTGTGGTTGTGCTCTGCTGCGCTGCCTGCGCATATTTGTGCAGCATGTGGCATCGCAAACGTGTTCCTTTTGCGAGAGGAAGTAGAGGAAAGTTGAGTCAAGCTCAGTTGTGAAATTGCAAAATTATCAAAATGAAACGCCAATACCCTGGTAGTGTTACCAAACGGAGGAAAGGGAAGATACTTAATCAAAGACAAATGCACTTACGAAGCTGATAATCTTTTTTATGCATCAACGCCAGTTGGCCCGAATGTTGTGGATGTCCATTAACATGGATTACCAACTCCAAAAATGACGTGGTGGGGAAGGAGGAGTGCAAGCAGACATGAAAGTTTTGTGCTTTCCTGAATATGGATACCACTATGCGTAAATGTTTTAAAACTCCAACATCGGTAACTTTGGATAACCCACGACATGACATGTTAGAAGCCTGAACTATCTCCGTGGATCCTGACCATTGACAGCCGTGCCGACAAGGAAGCGGTGCCCTACAGTAGCACTAGCAGGTCGACTACTGTGGCTATCCCCACTGATGGATCTGTGAATGACCGCGGCACCCAATCAGGTTTTGTTGAAAGAATACCTCGTGAGATATTTTGTTTCGAAAAGACATTACTTTTCCTCTAGCTGTGAACTGGGATTGGCTCGAGTAAGTTATTCCATTGAAAAGGACGCAGCCTTTTAAGCGCTTGCAGACAGTGCATCGGTTACTGTATCTTCAGACACACAACCTTCTCAATCTCTGAAATGATTTCAGAAACATGCTATCGAAATTTGGAAAGGCTTAAACAAGCATGCAGCTTTCAAGGAACATTCAGTAACTTGACGCGATGTGGTGAGATTCAGAAAAGCGCAGACCAGCTGACATGTCACCCACAGCTCTACATGTAGATATCATAGCCTTTCTACCTATAGCCGTCCCACAGGCTATTCGCCCCATTATACAAAATTTGGCCGCAGTTCAATGGATTTGCATTAGGGGCGCTGTTCAGACAGAGCAGATTGGGGTTCCCCTATTGGGCTGGGGCTAATGGCCCACAATAAGTCCTCCCTAGCAACTGAAACCTGGACATATTACGGTCGTCTCTGACTGCAAATTAAACATTAAAATTTAAAACACAGTAACCTAGGAGTTATATCCGTCTAGTTTCTTACAGCTTCGACATTTGTGAGTCAGTCTTCACTAGCTTCTAGCTAAGGAAATGACGACATCCAATTGGTGAATGGGGAACTAAACCGGATGCTAACGTCGGCGAGACGTAGCCTAGCCACAAGCTAACTGACAAACGTGAGGCCAACAACTCGGCCGATCGTGATGTACGCCACAAATAGACCAATCGACCTCATATTTAGACACTACAATGTTGATTTCTGCCTTCGATTTTCATCAGTTAAGAAATCTAGCGTCGGATTAACACATTTTTAAGGTAGTAAAAGCGAGTTGTCGCCATGTTTGTTTTCCAGAATCACCCGGGTACAGAGCTCACGTGCAGCATTCTGGGTAATTGAGTTTCACGTTATTCATGCACAAAATGCGTGTTTTTAAAAAAATGCAATGACTTTAAAAAATCAAACCAAATGCCATTTGGAAGGGAAATTTACACTTCCTTTAGGAAAAATAAAATGAAAACCGGTGACCTTCCATATCGGACACATCAGTTGCGTCTATTATGGAGCTTCATAGGACCCCCATTCATTCTGACGGCTCTCCTCTGCTTGAACATCGCCGCCCCGTGGACAGTACCACCCGGAAGAAGCTGCCAGTTTGGCCTCTCCTCTATAAATCCTCTCTGAAGATATGCTGTAGTTTTTATTGGCTAATCAACTGCGTTACTTGGCGATATTGCTGGCTAGTTCTGGATGCTAACAGGAGGTGATGTGGAAGTTCAGCCTGGAGAAACGCACTCTACTCTCTACTCATAGTAAGTCACATTGATTGTGTGTGTGTGTGTGTGTGTGTGTGTGTGTGTGTGTGTGTGTGTGTGTGTGTGTGTGTGTGTGTGTGTGTGTGTGTGTGTGTGTGTGTGTGTGTGTGTGTGTGTGTGTGTTCGCGTGTGTCTGTGATGGCAATTGAAACTACTACTGTATGCCTCAGTTGGTTGCTTTGAATTTCACCCGCCGTGGTGTTTTGTTTTGTATTCAGTTTGAGATGCTTGCTGCTCGGCATACCATACGTCATGTGCACACACAGTTGGTGTGGTGGCGGTGTTGGCATTTGGGCAAAATGCAGCTACTCCTCTGTTGGTTGCTTTGAAATGCGTCGTCAGAGGTGCATCTTGTCACCAGGCTAGAGAGGCAGTGTGTGTGTGTGTGTGTGTGTGTGTGTGTGTGTGTGTGTGTGTGTGTGTGTGTGTGTGTGTGTGTGAGTGTTGTGTGAGAGAGAGAGATGATGCCCATGTGTAATTGATTGATGCGCATGTGAAGATTGCAATGTTGAATATGTCAACATTGAATGCTGTCTAAATTAAAGCAAAACTGTGCCCAAGCATATTATGTTCACAAGGCCTTCTGACTGTTTTAAAGAGCTTGGTTTTTGAATGTGTACATGCTGTGAGCTAAGCATCTTCCCTAAGCAAGCCTATTATTATTATTATTATTATTATTATTATTATTATTATTATTATATTTGTTTTTTTGTTTTGTTTTTTTTTGTTTTTTTTGGGGGGGGGGTACACACTTGGGTGGGTCGATGGGCCCCCTAGCTAATTTCGCCTTAGGCCCCCAAATTGCTAAGTCCGCCACTGAGTATGGGTAATCGCTTGGTAGCGATTGAAAATACTGTAATACCACTGATGTATTCAATATACAGTTCGTAAATCATCCATTCTCTTTTGAACTTTTTTTTTTCAAGTCTGCAACTTGTTTTTAGTCATATCGCCTTGCCTGTGGAGGTGGAGTGCAGGGGCTTTGCTGGGCAATATTTGTACAGAGTCTACACTGCACTCAGCATCACAGGAGGTAGAAGGAGAAGAGACATTTTTAGTAGCACCAAAAAAGCCTCTAGATGGCAGTGTTGCCAGATTGGGCGGTTACCCGCCCAATTGGGCTGCTTGGGATGGCCGTCTGCGGGTAAAAACAGGAAAAATTGGCAATTTGATGTTTTTTTTCTCTGCAGTTTTGTGTCCATAGAAATCAATGCAATTTCTTGAAATTGGGCAGAATTTAGCGCATTTTGGCGTTTTTTGAGAACCTTTTGTGTGGGATAGGATTTGATCAGACACATCTGGCAACACTGCTACTAGGTGGCTCTGGATAAGGAGAGGGAGCCATTACATGGTCAAGTGCTGCTAGGGCACAAGCCCAGGCCTGATCAACCTCGGCTGGGCGAGGGTGTAGGCCAGTGGTTCTCAAAGTGTGGTCCGGGGATCACTGGTGGTCCGCGACTGGGCTCAGGTGGTCCGCGAGGGGATTTCAACTTTTCCAAGACAAACTAGCAGTAGGCTGTCGTTGTAACATTACTACAGAGCCAGCTAAACATAGCTGAAGTCATATTTTCACCACAATAGGACAGGCTTGAAATGTGAATACATAGAAAGTGACCTGCATTGAAACTAGCAGTGTCAAATTAGTACTAGTCAACTGTCAATTCAGTTGGCAGGTGGTCCCTGTACATTTTTTGGGCTACAAAGTGGTCCTCGGTCTGAAAATGTTTAAGAAACACTGGTGTAGGTCTATGATGTCGGAAGGACCCGAAACACCTCATGACCTACAGTAGCTATGCATCAGAGGAGGGATCACTACAACTGAACTTTAATTGGATGCCAAAAGTAGTACATGAAATAGCCAATTACAAAAAAAGGAAGAGTTCATTATGCCCCGCCAAAGCCTGTAGTGTTGTTGGTAAAATTTCAGTGGTCCTCCTTCATTTGCTTCACTGAAACAGGTTGGGGGGCTGTGTGGAGCTGCCCAATCTCACGACTTCGCTGGTATTTTTGGAGGACGAGACAGGAAATCAAATAGTTTCTGTGTTTTTCGGCTAAAATTGGGAATTACGTGCATTTAGCCAATGCAGATTTAAGAGTTTTCAACTTCAGGTGTTCTGATGATTCACGTACAACTTCCCAGAAAAATCCCAGAATCAAGGCTTTACATAGGCCTACAGTAGGGCCTACGTGTATGTAAATCAGAAAACGTAGAGACGATAGCTTTACACTGTAACATGTCACAAAGTGAAAGTTTAAACTTTCAGCTCATTTCCAATGAAAGAGATGATAATTGCATGGCTAACCTTTAAAAGCAGAGGTGAAGTTGGAGACCGGTTCTGTCTTGCCCCACTGATAACAAATGCTGTTGTAGTAGGGAGTCCCATCGCACTCATGGGCCCAGGCTGGGCTGCAGGCCTTTGGCGTGTGAGAGAAGGAAGACAGAGAACAGTGATAAACCTTTGGCACATTTGCGTGTGAGTGCACACATACAAACACACATGCGCGCACTCATGCGCACACACATGCGCACACACGTACGCACATGCACACACACACACACACACACACACACACACACACACACACACACACACACACACACACACACACACTCCATGCTGGGAAGTCGAAGGTGTGTGTATGTATTGAATTGAATATGGGGGTGTCTCAGATGATTTTGTCCCAGGCCCGGCCAAATCTGTCAACAGCCGCATGCATATACACACACACACACACATACACATACATACACACACACACACACTCCAAATAATGTGCCCTGATCAAGACCCACACATCTTGAAAATAATTACTGTAATAAAAACAGAAAGCAGTACAGGTCTTACAGTAAACTGGAGAGATGGCTTTGTTCTTACGGCAACTGACATTCCAACTCCCTTAACGAAATCTGTGTCTGAAAACAATGTCATTCACGATTACATTACATTACATAAAACTTCATCTACATATCAATACAGGGTCAAAAAATATGCAGTAGAACGCCAACAGCATAAGTGTGATATGATACAGATTAAATGTAGTACAGATTAAACCAAATCTGCACGTACAATAAGTGAGTAAATACATAAGAGGGAATATGTGCGCTCAACCACTAAGATGAAAACAACAGCTTTGGGAGTGAGTAAAAAAAAAAAACATCACCACCATCACCTACTCACAGACGGCTGATGGCTTACAGGTGCACTGTGTCAGATGGTGGCCAGAGAAGGTGTTGCAACAATGCTGCTCATTGAAACAGCGCTGCCTTTTTCCAAATTTGATCGTTTTATTAATATTTACCAATTAATGAACTATTTTTTACTAGTACGACCAAAGTACAGTAAGTCTTGCAGCTAAAAATTAAAAATGGCTGACCATGGAGAAACCCCCTTTCCATGTATGAAAAATTCAGTTTTCCCAGTCATAATGAATACTTAAAAAATGATGGTGGTGGTAAGTATTTGTGGAAACATTTGGTACATTTGGAAACATTTGTGAATGGGCAGCATGAATTCTGGTAATTAACTACTTAAATATAACACAGTGCACCTTTAAGGGCCCAAATGTGTCTGCGGTGGACGAGGTGGTTCAATATACTGTATATTATACGATACAACAATATCAACTTTATTGTCCGTTCTTATTTAAATGTATGTTGCTTCCCTGACTCATTTAAGGAAGGACGGGACGGGACACACATGTAACAACACAGACAATAATACTACAATAAACACATACAAGCAAACTTAGAACAAGCTTGGCATGCTCAGGACATGGTTTGCAGCCATGCAGCACACAGGAAGCTGTTGAAAGTTGTTGTTATTGTTGTTGTTTTAAACATATAATGAAATGCAGAATATCCACCAAATTGCCATGGCCACTAACTCCACCTATTTCAGTGTTTGTTGTGCTCCCACAGCACAGAGCCATACAGAGGGAGAGTCAGGAAATCTCCACTGTGTCCTAGGGCCGACTTCTGCACTAGCAAAATTAGCTGTTTTAGGCTTTCCGAATTGTCCCACCACCTCCCCATACTCCTCCATTTCACTAGAACACCCAGCTACACTTCCTCTATACAGTGCACAAAGGGGGGGAAGCGGATCTCATCCCGCATGAGCTCCGTTTAAAGCTCCCCGGGACCGAGGCCAGCTTACATGCCAAACATGCATATTGTACACTCAAGGACAAACTCGTGAACTGCAAGGAAAATAGTAATGGCGCCGCCCTCGTAACTATATGTAATATGGTGAATGCAGGCCAAGCAAGGTTAGATAAAGAGGCATCGAGACCAACCTTCATTCGCTAGGGATGCTTTCGGCAGGGTAAAAGGATCACAGTCTGAGCTTGTGTGATTGCACATGAAGATCCCACCACTTCCATTGTTTTGCAGTGGGGCACTCACAACAATCCTGTGAATGAAAAGAAAAACCCAGTGATTAATACAAAATAACAGGCTATTAATAAAAATGTCAGTCATTGCCCTTTGTGTGTAGACTAGTAGTCCAGCCACATTGTGCAGGCCCTCTGAGTCAATAAATAAATTGCAAAATATGACAGATATTAATAGACATTAAAGGTGCACTGTGAAATATTTTTAGTAGTTTATGAACTCCTGCTGCCCATTCACAAATGTTACCTTTTCCATGAATACTCACCACCACCATTACATTGTAAGTATGCATTATTAGCACAGGGCTACATTATGACTGGGAAAATGTCATCTTTCGTACATGAAAAGGGGGATCTTCTCCATGGTCCGCCATTTTGAATTTCCGTAAATAGACTTTTTTATCTGCAAAGCTCACTGTACTTTGATCATACTACAGTAGTAAGTATTAGTTTATTATTGATTAAATATTCAGGAAAAACTGGACAGCACAGTTTCAATGAGCAACATCGTTGCAATATCTACTCTAACCACAATCTTACACAGTGCACCTTTAAGACAATTAAAAGTCCATGGAGGTTGTTCAGTTGTAAAGTAAGACTACAGAAGTCATTATCTAACACTTAATAAAGGGATTTTAATGATTATCTACGGTATGTATCCAAATGTACTGACTCAACTGCCATATTAATAGTTAATACCAACATTATTTGAATATTATTTAACTGCAAAATAACATTTTGTGTTGTCTATACGTTAAGGTATGTTATGCAGGAGTCCTGAATAAAGTGCAGATAACTACATAATAGGGATGCAAACGATTAATCGAATAGCGAACAAATAGCACATTGCACTTTGGTACTGAATAATTGCACTTTAGTACTGTAAGTTTAAGTTGGGGTTTTTGTCCTATTGTCAACCTGTCTTTTTGTCCAAGAGGGAGGGTGGGTGTTCTATTGTAATGTCTTTATTATTGTATCAGATGCACTGAAAATGGCACAGAAAAAAATTCCGAAAGGACAATAAACTATCTATCTATCTATCTATCTATCTATCTATCTATCTATCTATCTATCTATAAAAAAAAACATGAATCGCTATTAATCGCCAATTCAACTGACAAGATACCCAGGTGAAATGGGCATGTGAAGAGTGTGTGTGAAGAGGGGTGTGAATTTTGAGTGAATTGTGCAGTTTTTTCTTTGAGGAACATTGACATTGAGATGAATTAATCGTGAGTCGATCGATAAGGCAATCAACTAACGATTAATGAATTAATCCATAATTTGCATCCCTACTACATACAAAAAGGTAGACAAAACGAAACACACAAAGAGTTAACTAAACACAAGAAAAACGGTGCAGTCACACAGTGGAGACCCGTAGGCTAAGGTGTGAAACTGTATCTGTCAATTCTGTGGTTAAGCGATATGAACACTCTATATGAGTCAATTAACACCAGACTGTGAATCCTTTTTTTTCCAACACCAAGCTGAATGTCTAAAATGTTCCATCCATCCGTTCTATAATGGGTGACTGGTAACTACCATAGATGACAACCTTAGCAACTGAATGAAAGCCCTGCTAGCAACCTGGTCTCACTGAATTCTGTGAAATGAACACAGCCCTTTGGAGCACAACATCTGTGGTAGTTTTGTGGATTCTGCCTGAATTCCATGATAGGCTCATGGAGTGATTTCTATGTTGCAACAGCACTATGTTAAATCTAGAAAAGTGACAAACATTGTGCTGGTTAAATGCATTTTCCACTCAAGTCAATAATGAATTGTTTTAAAGGGACACTGTGCAGGAAATGGTCAAAAAAGGTGATTTGCTCATTGAAAGTGGGCTGCCTATTGCCAAATTTGACATTTACATGAAAGTTTACTAATAAGCAAATATTTTCTAGTATGGTCCAAGTAGAGTCATTTTTGCAGCTAAAAATGGCTATTTTTGGAAATTCAAAATGGCGGACCACAGAGAAGATCCCCCTTTTCATGTATGAAAAGTGCAATTTTTCCAGATATAATGAATACTTTTTGATGCTGGTGGTAAGTATTCATGAAAAAGGTAACATTAGTGAATGGGCAGCATGAATTCTGGAAATAAACAACGAAAAATCTCACACAGTGTACCTTTTGTCGACACCCCCGTTCTTGGACTGATAACAAACAACGATGAGACGGACTACAGAAAGGAGGTACAACATCTGGCATCATGGTGTGACAACAATAACCTGGCCCTAAACACCAAAAAGACCAAGGAAATTATTGTAGACTTTCGGAGGAACAAGACCCCTCACAGACCCCTCTCCATCGGCTCAGAGGTGGTGGAGAGGGTCAACAGCTTTAAATTCCTGGGGGTGACTGTGGCTGATGATCTGTCCTGGGGTACACAGATAGCCTCAGCCGTGGGTAAGGCCCAGCAAAGACTTTACTTCTTGAGGAAGTTAAGAGGCTATCACATCCCCAGACCGCTGCTGGCGAACTTTTATAACTGTGCGATCAGCAGCGTTCTGATGTATGGGTCTTTGGTGTGGTACTCTGGCTCCACAAAAGCAGACCAGCAGGCACTCCAGCGTGTGGTAAAAACAGCACAGAGAATCACTGGGACACCTCTCCCAGAGATAGGTACAATCTACACCACACGCTGTCTACGAAGAGTGCAAAACATCTTGCAAGACTGTCACCACCCTGCTTACCACCTGTTCCAACTGCTTCCCTCAGGCAGAAGATACAGGTCATTACAGGCACGAACTACAAGACTTTCTAATAGCCTGTACCCTGAAGCCATTAGACTGCTTAATTCTAGTGCTCTTACATAGGTCTCTGAACTGGTGTTCTGTGTTTTTTTTTTCCTTTTAAGGGATGGCACTTAGGCCTACTGTAACATCCTATTGATCTTGTGTATTCATACATGTGTGCATACGTGTGTGTGTGTGTGTGTGTGTGTGTGTGTGTGTGTGTGTGTGTGTGTGTGTGTGTGTGTGTGTGTGTGTGTGTGTGTGTGTGTGTGTGTGTGTGTGTGTGTGTGTTTGTTGTGTGCACCTTAAAAAAAAATATCAACAGCACTGGGTTATTAACTTTGAATTGTGGGGAGAGGATCACATTTTTTATTTTATTTTACTGTTTTTGATTTACTTGATTAATTTGTTAATACTCATATTATTACTATTATTTACTTTAATTTATTATAGGCCTACTTCATGATATACTTCATGGATTTAGACTTTATTTGACTACTTCTTTTTGGTTACTTCTATAGGCCTACTTCAAACTACGCAGTGTTGTTGCTCCACCCACAATTTCGTTGACTTCATTGACAATGACAATAAACTTCTTGAACTTGAACTTGAACTTGAACTTTAACTAAACAAAAGAATGCTATAGGGAGGGAAAGTAATCTCATCGCCCCTGCTGGCAACGTTCCAAGCCCCTGCAACAAATGAATGGGTTTTTTCTTTGAAAAATTACATCTCGGCCCTGACGACGAAGTAGAAGTAGTGGCAGTCATATTATAGGCATGTTGGCCCGTTTCATCGAATCAGGTGGTAAAATGTTGGGTTTTTCACTGATCTGAACTGATTTTAATATTCTTTAAAAAGCTAATACAGAACTACACTGACTGGTATGTGTGACGTGTTTACTCCATGTAATTAGCATAGCCAAATTAGCATAGCCAAACATGAGCCAGAGAGGTGGTTACTCGTCACCACAGAAGCCATCATATCTACTAGAGAAGTTAAAACCAAACCAAAATGATCGCGTGTATACATGTGTAATAAGAAGACAATGTGGAACTCACTTACAAGAATGTGAAGATATGCAAAGAACTTGCGTTCATTCGCGTTCATTTGTTTCTCTGTGTTGTCAACGAGGCGCGAAGCAGAGCATGCTGGGAGCTGTAGTCAGTTTCCGACCTGATTTGCACAATTTCTATTTTTCTTAAAAGGGCAAAAAATGACTTAAGATTTTCACAGGTAGTAGTTCATCCTATTGTGTACGCTGAAAAATGTGTCTGGTTTTATAGTTCCTAGTTATATCTTCGTGGGATTTTTTTAAAAACTCGTCTATGGGAGTTTCAATAGGATCGCCCTGGTGTTTGGAACGTAACCGCTAGGATCGCTGTTTTCCACTTTCCCTCCCAATAGCAATGTAAGCTGTGCCAAAACCAAAACAATTCCTAAGCCGAACTTGTCAGTTAAGAAATGTTTTTTTGGGGAAAAATTGAAATCCAGAGATAATTCAATTGGAATATACGACTATGGGAGCATAGAGCTGTAGGGACATAGATAAAACACTTCCTTGTGTCCCATCATAGATATTGGGCTACTGTGAAACTGACATTTGACCCTTTTGCGCAGAGCCTATGTAATAATCTTACTGTCACCGGCTGGCCCGTCTGCACAAAGATGCTACAAAGGTGTTTGATGGGGCCGAGTTAATTTCAGAGAATTGTGTGAGTTCATGTTGGCTATTCAGAGACACAACAGTTCAGCCTTCACAGACTAATCAGACTTAGGCCCAATCTCAATTCACCCCTTACCCCTACCCCTTACCCCTCCAAACGGAGTCTGCCTGGTCAAACCCCTCATTTTTGAGGGCTACAAAGTCCTCCCCCTTACCTCTACCCCTCTGCCTTAACGACTATTGGGATACCCCTACCCCTACACAAAACAGAGGGGAGGGGTAAGGGGTAGGGCCAAGGGGTGAATTGAGATTGGGCCTTAGTATGTGGCAATGTAACAAGATAGCAGAGATGGGACCAAGTCACAAATTTGCAAGTCGCAAGTAAGTCTCAAGTCCTTCCAATCAAGTCCGAGTCAAGTCACAAGTTACGACACATTTGACCAAGTCAAGTCCAAGTCCAAGTCGTGCCAAAGCCAAGTCAAGTCCAAGTCCAAGTCTTATTTTTTCCAAGTCCTTAACAAGTCACCTTGTATTCTATGTGCAATATTGACAATTACCTTTGGTCATAAATGTATTACCTCTCCACACTGCTTTGCATGTCCCCCTTCGCCAGTCATGTCCCTTATCAAAATCGACCATGGTATACCATGATTTCAGTTTTTTGAGCATGGTACGGCATTGGTTTTTGGTTTTACTAGGTTTAACTATAAATTGAACCATGGTTTTACTCTGAAAACTATGGTTTTACCACGGTTTATAATGATTCATTAAATAACTTTTATATTTTATCCAACGCACATATTGGTGACGGTCCTTGAAGCAATGTGGGTTAGGTGCCTTGGATGGAGGTGTAGGGAGAGGTGGGTCTAAGGGTGGGATTCAAACCTGTAACTAGAGCTGGGCAATATGACGATATCGTTATCGTGATGGAAAAATGTATACCATGCCCTTTCTCCTCTATCGCTTATATCATGATAAACTAATTTGATCAATTTTATACAATTTAATATAATTTAATTACATTTCATGTTGCCACTATACATGCTCTAAATTCATGTAACTGTAGAAATTAGAATAAAAAGATTATTTTTAAAGAAATGTGGTTTTGTGACAGGACAAAATAGAGAATAACTGAAAACATACTTTATTGTGATATAAAGTAATGCATATCATGATATAGGTTTTTTCCCATATTTTTTTATTTTATTTTTTTATTTAACCTTTATTTAACCAGGAAAAATAAACCCGTTGAGATTAAGAACCTCTTTTACAAGGGTGTCCTGGCCAAGTGGCGGCTCAAGTTACAAAATTAAAATTACACAGTTGCATTAAAATAACAAATCAAGTAAAATAACATGTCAATTGAAACAGTTACAGACAATAGACTCTGTCTCAAGTGATCTCATCTTGGAATTAAAATCGTTCAATGGAATCAGATCTGTTAGTTTCAAGTCCTTTTGTAGATTGTTCCATGAGGTAGGGGCTGAAAACACAAATGCCCTCTTCCCCAGTTCTGTGCGGAAGCAAGGGACAGAGAGTAACAAATGGCCTTTAGAGCGCAGACCATAGACTCAACATTCCTCACTGTGATTAGGCTGCAGATGTAAGGTGGCAGTAGTCCGAGTATTGCCTTGTAAATAAATGTATACCAGTGAGTAAGTCTCCTGGTAGTCAGTGAAGACCATTTAACTCTGGCATAGAGTTCACAGTGATGCGTTTGGGCCCTACAGTTAGTAATGAACCTCAGGGCACCATGATACACAGAGTCAATCTTACTCAGACATTGGGATGAAGCATTCATGTACAGCAGGTCTGCATAGTCTAAAATGGATACAAACGTTGCAGAGACAAGGCGCTTCTTAACATGAAAGGAAAAACAAATTTTATTTCTAAATAAAAAACCTAACTTTAGTTTAAGTTTCCTCACAAGATTTTCAATGTGGGCTTTGAACGTCAAAGTATCATCAAGCAAAATACCCAGGTATTTATACAAATGTACCACCTCAATTTCAGTTCCCTCAAGGGTGAGTACTGAGGGGATGATTGATGGTACTTTCCTTGGCTTTGAG
Organism: Engraulis encrasicolus; assembly: GCF_034702125.1. Lineage (NCBI taxonomy): Eukaryota > Metazoa > Chordata > Actinopteri > Clupeiformes > Engraulidae > Engraulis > Engraulis encrasicolus. The sequence continues at coordinate 36,065,729 of NC_085857.1, forward strand.
AACAACATTTGCTTAGTCTTATCAGCATTAAGAAGCAATTTTAACTGTAAAAATGTCTGTTGGATCACATCAAAAGCCTTCTGCAGTGATTCAATAGCATTAACGGCGGATGGCCCGAAGCAGTAAATTATTGTGTCATCAGCATAAAAATGCATGTTCGCATCAGACACATTCCGACCTACATCATTTATGTACATGATAAATAAAAGGGAATATCTCCCAGCCCTACCTGTAACTCTGTGATCTTCAGCCCAACTCCCTAACCATTACACCACGGCTGCAGACAAGCTTTCATGGTTTTTTTGGGTGACCATGCAACCCACAATTGATCATATTTTTTTTGCATGGTTTGTGACTATGGTTAAATGTAAATCTTTTATTTTTTCTTTCTTTCACGCCTTTTTTCACACACAAATGCAAAAAAATATATATATTCATTGGCTTGGAGCACTTTTGTAAGTCATTGCAAGCTAAAACTATCAAGTCGAGTCAAGTCTCAAGTCAATAGCGTACAAGTCTGATGAAGTCACAAGTCGAGTCATTTGTGATTCAAGTCACAAGTCAGTCCAAGTCACAAGTCACAAGTCCACATCTCTGCAAGATAGTAATGTTTTTATTATTGGATATTTTCTTTTGCAAACATATTTCTCATTTAATATCAATTTATTTGTTTCTGTCCATACAGGATTGAAAATGAAAGCCCAAAACTCCCCGTCTATGCTTTAAACTATAAAGAATGCTTCTAGGTGAGTAACTCACCAATTTCAGATAGTGAAAGCCCAACTGAGAAACTCCAACTCCCATTGTCATTGTGACACACTGCACACTGCACTTCACTGCACACTGCACACAATGAAATTGCATGTATGCCTCACTCGTGCAAGGGAGCAGCCCCCAATGGCGCCCGAAAGGGAGCAGTGCGGCGGGACAGTGCCATGCTCAGGGTACCTCAGTCATGGAGGAGGACCGGGAGAGCACTGGTTAATTACTGCCCCCACCAACCTGGCGGGTCGGGAGTCGAACCGCCAATCTTTGGGCTACAAGTCTGACGCCCTAACCGCTTTCCCATGACTGCCCTAGATAGGCTACAGTACATGAGCGATGTGTGACATTGGGTGTCAGGTGAGACATTTCCCATTAACAACAGGAACCAAGAAAAGGAAACTAACCGCTGATACTCATCTGTACAAGAGATTAGAAATTACTTGCACACAGAGCTGAGCTGGGGGAGAAATAGGGCCCGGGCACTTTTAGCTGAAAAGGGGCCCCTCATAATTAGCGGTGCAGCACTAACTCACCGATGGGCCCCGCACCCTTATGGGCCCCTATTTTCAGAAATATAAGAAAAAAATACATTTTTTTTTTTTTTTTACATTTCTGAAAATAGGGGCCCAGGAGGGTGCGGGACCCACCGATGAGTATATATATTTTTTACATTTCTGAAAATAGGGGCCCACGAGGGTGCGGCGGGGCCCACCGGGAAATGCCCGCTATGCCAGATGGTCAGTCCAGCCCTGCTTGCACACACTGACCTCCGAAAACATGTGCGGCCCCTGCCCTGTACATTGCATTGCGATGGGCGTATGCTTTCATGCACTTGCAACACGACGAGTGGTGCAACTGCATGTGCATGTCATGAGAGTCACTCTCCGAATTGCAGAATTGTATCTCTGTTGTTGTTGAGCAATACATGTGTTTGTGTCTTGTTACCAGTACTCTGTGATATGCAGAAGTTTAATCAATGCATAACCTTCCCATTAGGCTTGACACATTTGTCAACCTGTTCATTTGACCTGTTCCAAATGTGTACCTATTGATGGTGTCAGGGAAAGTCACATACACAGGGATTTTCTGGGGCAAGGACTGGAGAAATGGCATGCATGTTGTCAGAGGCTTTTAGCATGCCTCTAAGTCTATTGCCTAAGCATAAGCATAAGTGTCTTTGTTGCTGGTCTGTGCATGGCAACAACATGTATTGAAAGAGGAGAATTTAGCTTTCAAATGGTTCCCCACATGCACCATAACACTACCACGACGTCTAGACAAACAAACGCACTGAAACTTCATGCCTCTTTCACCATCAACCCCACTGGAAGAAAGTCTGTCTATTTTGGGCTTCTGCAGTTTAGAAAAAGAACCACTCACCCTTTCTCTGTTCCAGACTGAAACAGATGCACTTTGTACCCAAAGAAGTCTTCACGAGGTCCAGTTCCATTGAACATCACTGCTTGCTCCAGGTCTACACTGTTGGCCACAGACTGGGACACTGGTGGTAAAAAAGAAAATGTAGCTGATGTTAGAAAATGCTGTGGCGTAACAGGGGGACTAAGGTACTCCATGACAATAAAGAGCTTGAGAAATCAAAAACGATGCACAGAGGCGGATACATTGGAATAGCAGAGTAAAAATCCCACCGATGTGGTCATTCTGCCACCTGTATGTTCTCCACACAGATGATCTTTGTCATTAAATATAATGATTTATAGTAATAGCTCATACGATACGATCATACTTTGCCAGTTTGCACTGAAATTCATTTTCCATCCCTAATCAAGACTCGATTAAGTCATCAACGTATGCATCCAGGAGAAGGTGGGAGTTGATGATGCTATTCTGTATCTGCTGCACAGAGTGCATTCTCACCTCGACAAAGGAAGCAGTGCTGTTAGAATCATGTTCTTTGATTTCTCCAGCGCCTTCAACACAATACAGCCACTCCTGTTGAGAAACAAACTACTGCAGATGGGAGTGGAGACGGGGCTGGTCAACTGGATCACAGACTACCTCACTGGAAGGCCCCAGTTCGTCAGACTAGGTGACCTCACATCAGAGACTGTAGTCAGCAGCACTGGAGCTCCACAAGGAACGGTGCTTTCCCCTGTGCTGTTCACCCTGTACACCACTGACTTCAACTACAACACAAAGACCTGCCACATGCAAAAGTTCTCGGATGACACAGCCATTGTTGGATGCATCAAAGATGGGCAGGAGGGGGAGTACAGGGGACTGGTGGAGAACTTTGTCAAATGGTGCAGAACCAACCAGCTGCGGCTGAACACCACCAAAACCAAAGAAATGGTGATCGACTTCAGGCGAACCACCCCACCCCTGGTGCCTGTCTCCATCGAGGGGGAGACAGTGGAGACAGTCTCAACATACAAGTACCTGGGTGTTCACCTGGACTCTAAACTGGACTGGTCTGCAAACTCACATGCACTGTACAAGAAAGGACAGAGCAGACTCTACTTTCTGAGAAAGCTGAGGTCTTTCAATGTCTGCAACAGACTCCTGCAGATGTTCTACCAGTCTGCCATGGCCAGTGTGCTCTCCTATGCTGTGGCATGCTGGGGTGGCAGCATTAGGAAGAGAGATGCTGGACGGCTTGACAGGCTGGTGAGGAAAGCAGGGTCTGTTGTCGGCACAGAACTGGACGCCCTCACAACCACTGCTGACAAGAGGACACTTAGCAGATTGGACTCTATTTTGGACAACTACAAGCACCCCCTGTACCCAGTCCTCAACAACCAGAGAAGCCTGTTCAGCTACAGACTGCGCGCCATCTCCTGCAAGACAGACAGGCTGCGGAAGTCATTTGTACCCAGGGCCATCCAGCTATTCAACATTGCACAGAAGGACACACAAAGAGAGATTGTCATAGGGGACTGGACTGCATAACAAATCCCACTCCTGCACACTTTATTTACCTGGACTCTTAACCCTTTACCCTTTACCCTTCGACTCCTCTTCACTGGACAGTGCAGTCACTGGACAATGCACAGCTGCTTGTGTGTGTGTGTGTGTGTGTGTGTGTGTGTGTGTGTGTGTGTGTGTGTGTGTGTGTGTGTGTGTGTGTGTGTGTGTGTGTGTGTGTGTGTGTGTGTGTGTGTAGAGACACAGTTGGCGACTTGTGTAACCCCCTGGACTACTGATACTCCTGGACACTTTGTTTTTGGCCACCCAGCACAGGTGACACTATGTACACTTTATTTTTGGTGTGTGTGTGTGTGTGTGTGTGTGTGTGTGTGTGTGTGTGTGTGTGTGTGTGTGTGTGTGTGTGTGTGTGTGTGTGTGTGTGTGTGTTTGTGTGTGTGTGTGTGTAGTGAGACAGTGGGGCGACTTGTGTTACACCCCCCCCCATCTCATCTCTTTTTCCAAGGAATACAATGGACATTGTACTAGGCAGAGAGACTATGGGCACTCCTGGACACTTTATGGCCACTTTGTGCACTTTGTACACCTGACTGAGGACCTCTCCTGGTCACAACACACTCAACACCTGACAGCAAAATCCAGGCAGAGGCTGTACTTTCTCCGCCTACTGAGGAAGTTTAAGGTCTCCACTCCCATCCTGACCACCTTCTATTCATCAGCGGTGGAAAGTGTGTTAACAGGCTGTTTTACGGCCTGGTTTGGAAGCTGCACACAACAACAACAGAATGACCTACAGAGAGTGGTGCGCTCTGCAGAGCCAACCTTCCAGGACTCTTGGGCCTTTACACTAAGAGAGTGGGAGCCAGGGCTAGGAAGATTATGCAGGATGTCTCACACCCCAACTCTTACATGTTCACCCTACTTAAGTCCTGCAGACGACTCAGAACCATTCAGGCCAGAACAGAGAGAATGAGGAAAAGTTTTTACCCCCAGGCAGTGCGACTGCTGAACAGAGACTTTTTTAAATAATAATTTTCTTTAACTTATTTCTCACCTTTTATTTCCTTTTTTACTTTACTTCTTTAATTTTTAATTTTTAATTTTTAAGATGCAGAGCTGATGACCCCATCATCATTTCACTACAATTACCATGTATGTGACAAATAAAAGTACTTGAACTTGAACTTGAACTTGAACTTGTGTTGGCTTCTATGTGCCACTCAGCTAAGGCACATGTGAACACTGTGGACACTTTACACTTTATTTTGGTGTGTGTGTGTGTGTGTGTGTGTGTGTGTGTGTGTGTGTGTGTGTGTGTGTGTGTGTGTGTGTGTGAGAGAGAGAGAGAGAGAGAGAGAGTGTGTGTGTGTGAGAGAGAGAGAGAGAGAGAGAGAGAGAGAGAGAGAGAGAGTAAGAGGGAGAGAGAGAGAGAGAGAGAGAGAGAGAGAGAGAGAGAGAGAGAGAGAGAGAGATGCCTTGGCAAATAGGCTATATGTAACAGTGAGCTATATATGATGATTATTTATGTGTAATATGTGTGGTACGTCTTGTGAGCAATGTCTTCATTTATGTATGTGTGTATGCTACTTGACACCTTAATTTCCCCCTGGGATCAATAAAAGATACTCTATTCTCTCTACTCTACTCTTAGTAAAATAGGATCAGTTGGTTTAAGCAATAGGTAAGAGCACTGATGAATTATCTCTAGATCCAGGATGATCTTAACCCTCCTGTTATCCTTGTGGTCTATTTGACCCCTTTCAACACCTGAAAAATACATGAAGTACATATTTCTTCTGCCTCATCTTTGATGACTTTTCCTAAATAGCTGCGATAAATGTGAAAAAAGTGAAATTTCAACAAAAATGTTTTTCCTAAGTGCTGTACACATTTTGGTTACATCCGTGTTCCTTGGGGTCAATTTGACCTCAATTGTTTCAAGTGTATAAAACATAAATGGAACATCCATATTTTGCAAATAAATGTTAAAATATGTTTAGATAATGTGAAATACATGACAATAAGCTATTTAGCCATGTTTCTTCTGAACATTTTGCTTTTGTTTGGCCCCTGATAACTAAAAAATACTAATGACATGGGGGAGGCCTAACTAATTCACGGCAACATTTTTTACAGTGGTGGCTACCACAGCATTGACATTTTGACAAAATCCACCAACTGAACCTTGTTGTACCTATAGTACCATCATGGCACCCACCACAGCAACCCCCCTACCCCCCCAGCCCTGTACCCTGGGAGCTACTTTTGCTGTTCTGTGCCCAGCATACATAATTATAAGTGATGGTATATTTGAAGAGAAGCTTTATGATTGTGATCCAAATATTGAAATGGACGGTTCTGATGGTGACGAGCCGATGTACTTCTTTAGATTGATGCGATCTCAAGGTTGGTTGCTATGTTGAGAGATATAATGGTGCTATTCTTCTCCTCTATTCAGTATGGTGTTCCAAATTGACATAGTTGTCTGCAGCATTGGTTATAAACTGCTGCTACCTGACATAGAGAAGGCAGGAACAGCAACAGCTGTAACTTTTGTGAAGGACATACACATTGACGTCCATACCACAAGTTCTCCAGTGGGCATACGTAGTGAATAGAAAGTAAACATACAAGTTGCGAGCCCTGTTCCTTCAAACATTACCCCACTACCATGAACATGTAATATGTCTACAAGGAACACATGCTCATTCTTGCTTATGCTTTTTTTTATGTTCTTTATGCTTTTTTCCTTCGCACTAATTCAAGCGTAGAAATAATGTAGAAAACAATGATTTTCTATGATGTTCCCGAAACTCTTGGTTGGCAATGTATCCATGTTCTTACCTAACTATTATACTTGTGTTAGAAATACACATTCAAACATTCAAGGAAAATGAATGTTGGACATAAAAACCTTCTGAATGTTTGGGAAAATGTCTATTTCTTTTAGGGTCAAATTAACCCATACGGTAATAGATAGATAATATCCTTGATAATCAATTTTTTGTTTTCGTTTCAAATGTTATAAGTAATAGAAATTCATATTTAGGGAGTATATGGAGCCACTAAAATTTCAATAATATGTCTCCATATGTTTTTAGACCAATTAATGACATTTTATTGCTATTTTTTCTAAAAAAAAATTCTAGTCATGGATTAAGTTTTTTTGGTGTGTGGGCTATGTGTGGGGGTGCTAGGATATATTTGAAGGACTTTTTATCTCACCAACAGAGCAATAATACACATCTGAGACATAAACATGTTCCAAAGTGTTGTTTTCTACTGATTTTGTAAACATTTAAGTGGTTGGGGTCAAATTGACCCCAAGGATCACGGATGTTCCAAAATTTGAGGGTAACAGGAGGGTTAAGTTGCACGGGGGACAGTTTGCACGTCTGGGGGATTGCCTATTCATGTCAGAGCATTGGATGGACAGCAGTTAGGAAAAAACAGAAACACTTTTTGGGCAATGAGGATGCACTTTGTCGCTGTCCCACAGTTAATTAATTTATCTACATCACACATTTTATTGATCTTTTACAGGGAGAATGGATAGTGACTAGTTTCTAGACTAATCAGTTTAGAAGACCAAGTTCTACTTAATTGGAAAATGTTACTGTATTAACTGTAGGCGACATGTATTTGTGCATAACCATTTGCAAAGATGCAATAGACACTTGAGACATGTTCAAAGCACTTGAAATTTGATGAAAGCAATGTTAAATGACATTCTGTTCTGAAAACATTGCCAGTTGGTTTGGGGATTTGTCCATATCTTTTGGAGAATGTCATCTCTGTTTCAAGAAATGAGCCAAACCAATGGAGGAAAAACTGTTTAAGTTGCAACGACTGAGACATTTGTAGATATGGTGTCAGAGGTGCAGCTATTTTTAATCGTGAGACTAGCAGACTAGCCGTCACAGGGCAGAGCCGAGGTGTGAATTCATGCTGACCTGTGGCGCATATCTCGAAACCATTTGCTAACTGTATTAGCTACTTTGTTGTTTGCAATGCAATTTCCCATCGACAACTACCCAAGTTGCTGACTGGCTAACAACTACGCTTTCGAGAAACGCACCTCTGCCCTGCAGCGAGTGCTTAGAGATGCATGCACATGCAGTAGAATGCTGGTAAATCTCCCGACAACTCAATAATATTTTCCACTGACTGATCTTCAGTAATTGCCCGGCTGTGTGTTAACTAGGGGTGTAAATAGTAATCTATTTGTATCGATACATTGATTCTGCAGCCCACAATTAGATTAATAGATAAATCTTTCTGTGTTACTTTTGTCATTATTACACTCCTTTTGCGAGGCACTATATTTTGCTTGTGCAGTAATGGTCATGCTGGCTGACTAATAATAATGTTTCTCAAATGAAATGCATGAAAATATTGAAAATGAAAAAATGAACCACTGAATCGAATCCAATCATGCGGCCTTCTTCAGTATGAACAAGGCCGACAGGCGGACAACAGATGTGTCCCTCTATGCCAGTTCCAACTATGCCATTTTTCCCCCCAAACGCCCCCCTGGCCTCCTCCTAGCCTGTCAACGCCCCCCGAGGATGTACTTTTTGTTTATTGGTCATCATGGACACTCCAAATATTGTGGCAGGCAGCAAGGCAGCAAAATGGCGAGACATGGCTTTATTTTTTGCAGTTTAGGGTATAATAAGCTTATCATCATTCTTGGATTTGGAAAAAGGACCATAGGCTATGATTTGAAATTTCACATAGCCTAGATGAAGTAGGCTACATTACAAATTACCAGACATTTATTAGGCCTAACAACCTTTAGTATCACGCCATTTCAGCATTATGTGCATGTGGGAAAGAATCTAAACATCGACAAATAATAAATAAATAAAACCGTTTGGGTGAATCATGCGCTTATGGGTTGACCCTTTAGGTGAATTATGGACTTTTTTTCAATACCAGCTTCACCGTCAAGGCACAAAGCAGTGAACTTCCGTGCCAGAGTTTATCAAATGCACACGACTGCAAAGCAATTACGAAAGACGCGTTCTCTCCTGTACTCTCTCTGAGCGCAACGAAAAGCACCATTGCCCTTCCAAATGGCAGTTGGTTTGATTTTGAACTCACTGCATTTTTTTAAAAACACGCATTTTGTGCATTAATAACGTGAAACTCAATTCGCCTTTGGCTAAGCCCCGCCCTCTTTAGCAACAGTTGCTAGGTCGGACAGATACACTTTCTATGCGCTGTGATAACGTGATTAATGCAGTGATCTGGCTATCGCTGCGGTTGTTCACAACTAAGAAATTAAAAAAAAACCACTCCTGCATTCATAATTTGTATTTCCTGAACTGTCATGCATCACAGTTGTTTAGCTGTTGTGGGATCTCAAATTCTCACCCTGGTATCGATTTTCATATTGTGCCACCATGGTAAGCTATAACTCGCATAGCCTATGTCCCTGGCTCAAAAAACTGTAGTTGAGTTGGACGAAATCACCCAACGGATGTTGTCATATTCAAAGCTACCACATCAATGTGTAACATTAACTTTTGGCGTTTATGTCTTTAATAGCTCAAGAAAATAACGTCCATCAGCTGCTAGTCAAAACAATCCTGACGTGACTGACAGTGAACTTTGCTAGCGTTGTTTCTTCATTAATTTAGGTCAGAAAACCAAAATCCTACCCTGAAATAGGTTCGTGTTTTGCTTACAACATTACTGAAAAGTTACACGAGTGATATGGTGGCATGATTGGAGCACACAAAGTAGGCTATGTTTGATGATCCGTGCGCTTTCTAGTCGAGTGAGGATGCCGAGACCCTTCAAGCCAGACTATTCAACTGCTAATATTAGTCCAGTTTTAGGTGAAGAGGAAACCGATTACCTAATGTTACATCGCGGGAAACTTGCACCTTTGTCACAAATACCCCAGGCACAATTTCCAGTCACATTTTAATAATAATACGACCGTAATATCTTGCTAAACCCTACTTGAAAACATGCGATTTCAGCATTGAGTTATGGAGCGCTGTCAAAACTGTCCAAACTGTCCGAGGTTTGTCCGAGGTCGTCCTTTTGCTGCGCTGTGATTGGTCAAAAAGCACTTTAGGGCGGGCCTTAGCCAAAGGTGAATTACCCAGAATGCTGCACGTGAGCTCTCTACCCGGGTGATTCTGGAAAACAAACATGGCGGCAACTCGCTTTACTACCTTAAAGCGATGGTTCGGAGTAGAATCACCCTAATGCCATTTGAACCGTGACACCCATCCACCTTTACACCCGAAGTGTTTTCTGCCGCAGGCTTACATCAACAGAGTTGCCGTGTTATTCGATGTTTATTCCGGATAGCTTGACTCAAGCGCATATGGATCCTGGGCACCGTCTCCAAACTTTCCCCACAAAAATAACATGTCATGACACCAAACTTCTACAGTATAACAAATGTGGTTTGTACTTACAAAAAGATGAATTTGAAACTTTGTACATAGTCCAGGAGTTTATTAGTAACAACACACGAGACGATTAGCTTTTCTGCTGCTAAACATCCGTCGACGTCACTTCCTCCAGCTGGGACTGTCCACAGCATGGCATAATATTGCCGGAAGCGATTGCCGACACATAGCCAGATAGCTAAGGACTGGACCATTTTTTGCTGCCATTAAAATACACAAGAATGGAAGAATACACTGCCAGCATGGAACGTGAGGATGACTCTCGCGATTTTGAAGGAAATCCATATTTATTCGAACCCGAATATACGGACGAGGAACTGGCTGAGATGGATAGAGTCCCAGCTGGAGGAAGTGACGTCGACGGATGTTTAGCAGCAGAAAAGCTAATCGTCTCGTGTGTTGTAACTAATAAACTCCTGGACTATGTACAAAGTTTCAAATTCATCTTTTTGTGAGTACAAACCACATTTGTTATACTGTAGAAGTTTGGTGTCATGACATGTTATTTTTGTGGGGAAAGTTTGGAGACGGTGCCCAGGATCCATATGCGCTTGAGTCAAGCTATCCGGAATAAACATCGAATAACACGGCAACTCTGTTGATGTAAGCCTGCGGCAGAAAACACTTCGGGTGTAAAGGTGGATGGGTGTCACGGTTCAAATGGCATTAGGGTGATTCTACTCCGAACCATCGCTTTAATAATGTGTTAATCCGACGCTAGATTTCTTAACTGATGAAAATCGAAGGCAGAAATCAACATCGTAGTGTCTAAATATGAGGTTGATTGGTCTATTTGTGGCGTACATCACGATCGGCTGAGTTGTTGGCCTCACGTTTGTCAGTTAGCCTGTGGCTAGGCTACTTTTCGCCAACGTTAGCATCCGGTTTAGTATGGGGTACCTAAGTCTCCACCCCTTCCGGGCGGCTTATGGGGCTGGCAACGCAAAAACTTTTGACTGGGCTGTAATGGACTGATCAAAGCTATTTTCCCATCCACCTCGCATTTCCCCGTCGATCACACATATGCTGTGCCTCAGAATTAATAACAACCAATGGTGTGCTTGTTGACTTCACTTGGCAAGCGATTTTTGAGTTGTGTGTGTGCAAAAATATACAATTATTTGGACTACACAACAGACGTCGCATGTCCGACGTGCAGCCACTTAAGCCGTGGTGCAGCGGTAGGGTTGGCTGTGCCTCGGTTCATGTCAGATATGCGAGGCGCACGTGTAGTCTCTAACACAGTTTTGCACAAAAGCTAAAATAACGTTTCTTGCGTGTCGAAAATGAGTGGTCTTACGACGCAAATCCAAACCTTTCAAATTCACTGTCATCATATGTGAAATCCGGAGCACATGCCAAACGGGATGAGGATTTAGCTTGACTCGCTCCATTAACTCTCAGTCAAAATTTTGAGAGCTCCAGCCATAGAGGTAGAAAATAACACTAGAGAGGACACAGCAATTTGCGACAGCACTGGGAAATGGCAGCTGGAGCTTCCCAACTTCCGTAGGTAGTGTAGGTACTTTCAGGCAATGCAAGTCAATGGAGAACACGCCCACCCCTGTCAAGAAATTAACTAAAACTGTGTAAATATGAAGTAACATTTTAATCAAAGACCAGATTTGAAATGTCAGGCTAAATATCTACTTAAATCATATGAGTCTATAAAATACATTAAAAAATCAAATAATATATTTTATGAACATAGTTAGCAACACACTTCAACTATTGTCCTTGTATAGTGTGTTGATGGACATTTGCACATGATTAAGCCATTTTTGACAGAGGTGAGCCTCGTTCTCCGTTAATTTCCATTTCTCTGATCTACCTACAGATAATGGCCGCTACAGATTGCCGTAAAAAGGGGGGCGGGGTCCTCTCTAGTGTTATTTTCTACCTCTATGGCTCCAGCCCCGTGGATCGGAAGTAGAAGGGCGTGACTTAGGTGCCCCATTGAAAGGCTATGCTTGCACGCATTCGCTCCGGTCCAAAATGGCAAGTCTGCCGCCTTGTGGTCACAGGAAGGAACAATTTAAAGAAAGCGTTTCAGACGGACAACAATTTAATGAAAGCGTTTCAGACGGACGGACGGACGGACAGACAGACCCTGTTATAGAGATGCTGGACGCATCTAAAAATGATAGAATCGCTGGCTTAAGATATTGAATCGAATCACCATGAAGGCTCTCATTTACACCGCTATTATGTATCAACTCAGTTGGTAGATGACACATTTTTTTTATTATTCAAAGCGACTTACAACTATTATTTTTCAGGGTATTGGTTACAGTCCCTGGAACAATGTGGGATTAGGTGCCTGTGAGTCAAAATAAGACTTTTACAAGAGGTAATGTTCTTTGTGCTCTTACTTAGAATAGTGACAAACTGCCATTTGGCATGTTAACGCCAAAAACTCGTGTCATTTCCTGTGACACACACCAGATAGTGAACAACAGGTGCGTGGAGGAAACCTTGCTTTTAGTCAGTGGCAGTTTTAGGATATCGATTCTGAGGCCCTGGGCAAAGAACTATTTTGAGTCCCCTGTAAACCCTGCAATGAAATGAATAAAAAGAAAAAAAGGGGAAACTGGGTATTCCCTACATTGTCTGACTACCTTACTTCAGAGACACCCCAATAACAAGGAAGAGTGTGGTGTGTGGAAAATAACTTGAAATGCAGGAAGACGAGTACCGTAATGCAATGGCGAGGCCCCTGACTGGACGAAGCCCTGAGCAATTACCCAACCTTTCCCAATGCAAAAACCACAATGGTTTCAATAATATTCTTCCTCTGCAGATTTGCAGTGGATATAGAGCAGGGGTGGAGAACTTTTGTCTCGAGGGCAGGCCGTTTTATCCACCCCCCCACCCCCAATATAATTCTAATGTTATGCAGTAAAGGAATCATAGAAATCACATTTTCAACACAATTAATTATATTCAGGGGACCTAGAGAAGGTGGGGTCCGTTTTAAAGATGGCTGCCTTCAATAAAGGCCTAAAGTGCAGGGGGAAATCCTGTTTTGCGTTCATAGTACGCCCCTCGGAGGACTTTTACGGCCCTTGGTGGAAATTGAAGTGGCCCCCCCTGAATGAAAAAGGTTCCCCACCCCTCCCATATAGAGTATGTATATGACCTGAGAGTGTATTGTTTAGCACACTTTACTTCAGCACTTCATTCATCATTGCCACACTCCAAGCTTGGATAATGCTAGGCTGAGGTCAAAAGTTAAAATGTCCACCTGTATTATGTCTACTGACTGTATTGACTTGTTTTTGTCGATGTGGGTTGTTTTGTTTGTTTGTGTGTGTGTGTGTGTGTGTGTGTGTGCGTGCGCGCGTGTGTGTGTGCAGGGGGGGGGGGGTCTATTTATTGTTGATGTCTGTAGCTGCAGGTCCACATTAGGTCTAGTGAAATGCAATGTCTGTCTTTTGTGAAACACCTGCTACATTGGAAATTGACAATGAAGTACATGTTGACTTTGACAGTGTGGTTGTGGAGGATGACCTGAGTTCACTGCACTCACTTCATTTACTCCGTTATTACCTGCTGTATGTTGAACCATAATTGGATAATAATTACTACATTAACCCTATTCAGACTGGGCTTTTTTGGCATTCCTGGGCCTTCAGTTTCTTGTAGCGTTACACTAAGTGGTAAGTCCTCAACAGTAGGATATATCATTACCAAATTTGCAGGGCATGATATACATGACACACTTAAGCAATGAGAAATAAAAAGAATGAATGAAATTGAGGTGAAATGTGCGTTGGTTAAGAAAAACCTGTTGCGATTATATATGTGGTGATGTCATAACATTAGCAAAAATTAGCATAAAATAATGATAATTAATGAAGCTGATATTAGATTAGGTATGTTATGTAGGTAATTTGTGCTAATGTAACGGAATAAATATACAATAAGTAGTATGTGATCAGACAAGAACAATAATGAGACTTAGATCAGTGATTTTCGGTCAGACATACCTGTCAGAAAACCGTTGCCATGGCAACAGCAAAAATGATAAACCTAATTTTTTGGTACTAAACTGTAGCCAACTAAATTTTAGGAAAAGTCAAGAAGTTTTGTAGTCATAGCTTAAGTCGTTTAGGAATTATACGACATCAAAGTTGGTGCCGGAACTGTTACCGTTCATTTGTGCATCAATATGCTTTTATCACCCACAAAGAACCACTTCTGCATACTCTACTCAGACCGCTGCACACTTCCATGCATGATGCATGGCCATGTGTGTATGACAAAAAAAACACAGAGTAGTTTTATTTTTGCTTTTGTCTGCTGTAAGAAAACGTTTTGGGGGACAAACATAATCAGGATCCAGATACAAATTGATGGAATCAAAATATGTACCTAGAATATACATGATGAGGTTACATTACACTTTAGCTGATGTTTTTATCCAATGCATTATTTATCCAATGTTATTTTTCTACAGGGTATTGGTTACAGTCCATGGAGCAATGCAGAGATTGGGGCCTTGAACAAGAGCTTGTCAAACGGGGAAGAGAGTGTAGGAATAAGGATGGGATTCGAACATGCATCTTTCTGGTTGAAAGACCAACTCACTAACACGACTGCCCACTCTGATGAAATGGATTCATCCAGTAGACCACGGATCCCCATGGGACACAATAAAGAGTATTTGAAGAGCTATTTTCCAAAACGCTATATCCACCATTTTTGACTTTTTGCATTTTAATATTGGAATTGACTGTTAAGAACTCCTATCATCTATGTGTGAATTCTGGCCATTCAAATGTTTTGAGAACATACTTTTTAAACCTCTATAAAATGCATTTTGCAATGCAATTCAATGGAATGCCCAATACAAAAATGTCAATTTCCCAACATTATACAGAATGGATATATCTCATTTTGGAAAAGAGCCCTTCATTTTTAAGCTGTATTCTCCAAAACAAAGTTAAACAGACCATATGCACTGTAGTGCAAGGTACAACAAAAACACAATTTCGAGAACGGTGGGGAGCACACAGGGCCGCCGGTAGACATAAGCAGAGTGCGCGGAGTGCATAGGGCACCAACCAGTGCTTGGGGCACCAACTACTTTGCCCCCAAATTTGGGGCCTCTTAAATTGAGATTGATTAAAAAAGCGTCATGAAAAAAATATTGAATTACATTACAAAATATGTATTTATTAGTAAGTAGATTGTTGTTACTATTACTTAATTATGAGGGGGCCTCCTGACCAGTTATGCTTAGGGCCTCCACAACCTTAGCAGCGGCCCTGAGAGCACAGGAGGACTTAAAACCACACACCACGGGAAACACACAGTTTCAAATTCTGAACGAGAGGATTCGAAAAAACAGGAAGTGCAAGTGTCAGAAAGTCTATCGTTGTAATACTAAAAATAGTAAACAATAAGACTCTTTTCGGTCTGAGGGTCTGATAAAATTAAACAAAGAGTATATTCAAAGCTTCCACTTTGTCTAAATAGAGACAATGGCTTATCCTAAGGCCAAAGTGTACATGCCGCAACTGCATGTTTAAACATTACCTTAGGAAACCCTCTATAATTGAACCATTGTAACTGTCAATCAACTGCATGAAGATTATACTGCAAAAAGTGATGCTTAAAGCTGGCTTTCAACCACTAAAGCATGGAATTCATTGATTTCACTGTCATTTTGACGTTAAACCAACATTAAACAAAAATATGCAACATGTTGGCTATTAATAAAAACACAACATTTTAAGTCTATGCCATTTATAAGAAAACACAATTAAGATAAGTTTGACCATACTTTTCAGTAACTTATTTCCTTGAGCCAAAGTGCACCTGCCTGTGAGAAAAAAAAGTGAAGCAGCACTTAGTGAACAGCTGTTTTTTTAGCATCTAAGAAAACACAATTACTGGAATAAGATAACAGAAACATCCCTTGTCCACATACCTGCTGCCCATAAGACCACCAGATGAAGACATAATCTCCATGCAGCCATCCTCCCACCGACCTCGACCGCTTAGACTCCAGAGAGCAGGGGACCACCACCAACCTGCATGTGCATGTGCTTGTGCTTCCTCCAGTGCGCTATCGGCACGTCCTCAGCTTTCTCATAAGCGCAAGGCGTAGCACAGGGGGGGGGGTGCTCGTCACGTAATTTCCTCTTTGTGTTCTTCTTCCTCCTCCTCTTTCAGCCACCTTCTGAAAAAGAGAAGCTGAAGGAGAGCAATTTATCAGATCCATCGGGTGGAGGGGTGGGTTCATTTTTAAAATGATCAAATGCCTTCTCTTCTGCCTTAAAAAATACATATCCATGTGGTTAGTGAAAACCTCACTCAAACACTTCATGGGCATATGCACACAATGTAAGTTATGTTTACAAACAAAGTTGAGTTGAGGCCCCCCTCAAAACTTTTCTCAAAGTCTACAACAGTCATGAGTACTTGTATTTTAAATTACCCCATTCCATTGTAACTAACTTAATCAACGTGATACAGTGCATGAAACGTGCAGTTTTAACATATGTTTTCGTTTAACTTCAGTGACCATGGCTTTGATAGCAATTAACTTTTGTGTGGCATCTGGGCAGTATTAGAGGCTAAAAAAGGCCAAAGCCCTGAACTAGCCCTCTTTTTCAACCACATCCATCAATACAACGAGAGGTGCATCTTGTCACCAGGCTAGGCAGGCAGCCGCTTGGGGCCCTAGATGGTGAAAAACAGCTCGACTTGAAACTATAATAGCTACAATTTGTTTCGAATGTTAATTCCTTGGGGTTTTTTGTTTGGGGCCCCCACTGACACTAGAATCGCCTCTGAATACAAACACCCATACACCCACACCACACACTTTCTCAGCTAACCCCATACAGTTAGAACACCCTTCCTGGCAAACCTCACACGTTTGCTGCAAGTGTAGTGTAAACAGCACGAGCTCCCTGTCACCTCAGAGTTGCAACACATCATAACCACGCCCTGTGCCCCCACCACCACCACGGCCACACTCCACCCCACCCCCCAAAAACACATTCACATACACACACACGCGCGCGCGCACACACACACATTGCACAACTTCCGCTTTTCGAACGACGACCTAACCTTTTTTTTCGTTCAGCTAATTTAGAAAGGCGAAATAGAAAATAGCTCACTGCATGTCAGATTGTGTGATGTGTGATGGAGGTGTCTAGTTTTAACAGTGAATTTCCAAAATGATGACATTCGTGAGTAGGCAGTAGCATACATTCTTGAAATAAATTGCTTGAAATGTACACCGTCAGTAAACAGTCATGTCTTGAAATTGACACATGAAAACTCATATGGATCTCATGGTTCAACTTCCTTTTATAATTTGCAGGAATAGAGAAAGGTCTTCTGAAAAATGCTTCTTGAAAGTGGGGCTGTCCTTCTGGTAGCCTGGTCTATTATTGTGGGGTTTTGGGACAGAGAAAAGCCTTTTGGAGGAGGAGGAGGAGGAGAAGGAGAAGGAG
Source organism: Engraulis encrasicolus (assembly GCF_034702125.1). Lineage (NCBI taxonomy): Eukaryota > Metazoa > Chordata > Actinopteri > Clupeiformes > Engraulidae > Engraulis > Engraulis encrasicolus. The sequence continues at coordinate 36,083,289 of NC_085857.1, forward strand.
GAGAAGAAGGAGGAGGAGGAGAAGAAGGAGGAGGAGGAGGAGGAGGAGGAGGAGAAGAAGAAGATGATGAAAATTATTTTTGAGACTTATTATTGTAGGGCTGTGGGACAGGTAAATACTGCATTGACATTTTTGCAAAAATATTTGTAATTGTAAATAAATAAGATCTCAGTTTTTCGCCTCTTGTTTGACATGCAGAACAGGCCCAGTGACTTCCCCATTTTTTTTCAAGGACAGGGAATGTGGTTTAGCCAGCTGTCCATCCAACTGTTCTCAAACAAAAATAGAATAAAAAGTCCGACAAGAGTCTGAGTCAATACCACCATAATATGCACAAAAATATTTATTATTTATTAATCACTGTGAATATAAAGTGTGTACACAACTATTTAGGATAGCCTTTCAGAATGTGTCTACGAAAGTCAATAGTGGAAGACTATTCAACATAGCTCACATTTGTACTTGTATTTGAACATATTAGGCACAGAGCAAACTTTTAAATACAGCAAATGATCGCACAACCTACACGTAGATAAGAAGCAAGATGCTAGGGACACATGCAAGTGAATTTCAAAGTGAAAATAAATTTGCCATTTCTTCCTATGTGCAAGCAAAGTGGGGAAAAGAAATGCAAACAGGGATAAAGCGACAATATTCACACTTTGAAAATTATGCAAATGAGGAGCAAATTTTGCCTGCAGCGACCAATCAAGTCCACAACATAGATGTTTTAATTGATTTGATTCACCGCTACAACCTGATGACCACAGACCGAAAGGAACACTTTTTTTGCAACAAAAGGAGCACAACTTTGCCTCGCTTCGTTCATTTCACTTCCATATGTCCCAGGCATGAGCGGTAACTAATAAGATTACATTTGAACGGAATATGACAACACACACACAGATATCACATGATGACCAATACACACAAACACTGTAGTGACAGCAGAGCGTTTCGCTCAATAAACAAACATTAACAGCGTAAATGACTCCTCCTTGATTCATCTTCATATGGCACATTCTGAAACACACACTAGCAAGTAGGAATAATGAAACACAATTTTGTGAGATGGCATAATGAAAAAATAACATTGTTAGTATGCATAATGAAGCACCATTTCCATCTGCTGTGTAGGCTATGTAATGCTTGTGACATGGGGAATTCACAGACACGGAAGACTTTGACTTTGGCTAAATCAAGCAGAACTACAAAGGACATCGCTCCTGACCTAAGCTGAGCACAACAGCACATACAAAAAGAAATTAGACAAAGAAACAACACATATCGCTCATTTGATTCATCCCGATGTAGGCTACTCAAAAGCTAACTGGCATGTTAGCTGCTGGCATAAATCCAGCATTGTGTCTCCAGGGGATGCTGCAATCACTCCTTGACACCACCCAGGAGCAGAATTGTCTAAAAAAAAACGGTGTCAAAAGTAAAATCCCTGTGACAGTTTGCTTCCAACAAATGTAACTTCACAGAATAGCTGTTCTGTGTGTGAACTAGGGCTGCACACAATATATCGAAAATGTATCGAAATCTAGAGTGGTGATATGCGTATCCCGAAAATGACTTCAGTATCGGTAACAAGTAAAACATTTCTGTGCAGTCCAATCACTAGCTGAATGAAGAAGCCCGACATGACCAAAGCCACGCCCCCGACACAGACCGACAAATTAGTGACAAGAAAAACACTTTGCTATATTTCTATCTTTTAAATATAGTTATCAAGGTATTGCATGATGTTATCGAGTATCAAATTTATTTCTGATATCGTGCAGCCCTAGTGTGAACCTCAACCGCATTGTAACTACCGTTGAAGCTACCCATTTGCAACTAAGTAAGTTTCTAAGTGGTCAGCAACAACGGTTTCGATAAATCAGGTTCTGCCTGTCTGCAGAACTCATGATCAGCTGATTAAGAGCTGGTAGGGTTTGTGGTAGGGTTTTCACTTCCTGAACCCAAAATTGACAACTTCTTGTCTACTGTGGTTAGGATTGCCAACTTTCAAGGTAAAAAAAAAAATACGGGACACTTCATTGTGGCGGGCTCCTCAAGACAGGTTCCCCACCCACCTCTTCTCAGGTGTTGGGCCACAGCACCTTCAGGAACCCTGATTCTGGCAGCCTAGAGATATTATTGTGCCTTTCATGTGCTCTCGAAAGTAGATATCATCCAGTCTCGGAAACTCGTATATAAAAAATGACGAGTTGTACAGTGGAAAATACCACAAAGGGGACGTTTATGTGTGCTTATGTGTGTGTTCACTGGTATTTACCATAATTCCCAGAGCACATGAATGCACCCTACGTCTTTCACATACAGTAGTTTTATTTGTACAAAGGAACCATCCTGCAAGAAGAACAGGATTTTCCAAAGTTTTTCAAGGGGTGTTTGATTCACCCTTTTCAGGAGGTGTTTCTGTACTGTAGTCCATATATTTTTTTCCGTTTTTATTCAAATCATTTTAAAATCAATTATATTCCAGCTTTATGTACTTGTACATCGTTTATATACGTGCATGTCTTGTATATATATATCTATATATCTATGGTAGCCGGGATTGACCGGTCTGCTCAGGAGTTGGGCCTCGGCACCTTCAGGGAGAAGTCGGCGACGGGGCAGCCCTGGGTCAGGCAGCCCAGCGAGATGACGTCCACGTGGGGGGAGAAGTAGCGAGGCAGGGTCTCCGGCGTCACCCCTCCGCTGGCCTCGATGATCACGTGGGGGAACTCCTTCTTCAGGCCCAGCGCAGCCGCGTGCAGCTCCTGAGGACAGACGAGACGACAGCATCTCAGCCACCAAATCTGGGGTGCGGTTCTCAAAGGCGTAGTTGTTTGCCAGTTAGCAACTTGGGTAGTTGCCAATGGGAAATCGCATTGCAACTAACAAAGTAGGTAATGTAGGGCCTAGTTAGCAACTATGGTTTTGAGAAATGCACCCCTGGTGCATAGGTATGGGATGCACCCCTAGTTGCTAGCTAGGTTAGCTTGTTTGCAATGCAATTTCCCATTGGCAACTACCCAAGTCGCAAACTGGATAGCAACATACACTTGAGAAATACACCCCTAATCTTTTGCACGAAAATGTAAGAAAGAATGTGTATGTGTAAATGTGTCAGTAAATGAGCCAATATTAACTGCTATGCCCAGGCTTGACAGCAAAAGATGTCCTGGTCATTGAAATTGATGTAGATGGAAATAAAATCACCTATTGTGGTGTTTCTCATCAGGGGCTCTACAGCCCCCCCAGAGGGTGTTGGGGAGCCTAAGGGAGGCATTGAGAAGGATACAGCTGAGAGGAAGCAGTATTTGGGGGGCATTAGTCCAAAAAGGTTGAGAACCACTGACCTAATCCTATAAAAAGTGTACATTTCCATTCAAGACAGCACAGCCATTAGCAGGGTCAACACATCAAATGTTCAGGGACCTATACAGGGTTTCTGGACATTTTGGATCACCAAATATAAGACTTTTTAAGACAAATATAAGACCTCTGATGATAAAATATAAGACCACCGCTCGGGGTGAGGCATTGCAATATTGCTAATGTTATTAGTTTGCATTGCTATAATGAAATGTAGGCCTAGTACATAATTATATATAATAAACAATATTATATGACTACTGTGCTTTTATAGTGTAGCATAGGGTAAACATAGTGTAAGCAGTAGCAAGGTGCAACTGATCTGTAGGCCTACAGACACCATGCATGCATATGGTCAGTTAACTGACAACTGGCATTTAATTGAGGGTCCCACGCATGTTTTGACGGCCTATGGAAAAATCAGATGAATGTTCATCAAATGCCTTTAAATGTACACATTAAAAATGGCTCAACAATTCATCATTTCTGATGGATAAATAGTTGAATGCACTTTGCTATTAGGAGAGAGGACACCTGGTGTCAAAAGGGTTAAATGTATGACTACTCTGAGTGCCGTTCCTCCTCCTCCAGCTCGCTTTATCAGAGGTAGCAGAAGCAAGCGTTCTACTTTGAGCTTAGCTTGGTGTTCTCTAGATGGGCGCAAGAAACAGCGCACAACTTGGAAGCGATTTCCAGCATGTCCATAACAAGCATTTAGCGCATTTACCGTTGCCCATCTGGTTACCGATTTGGACATTACGCACCTTGCCAGATCATTGGCTTCGTACATATTCTGTTACTCATCCGATTTCGTATTGCCTCGCGCTCACTTCCTCATGCTGCCATCATGTTAACGAAATCATTTTGCATTTGACAGAGGCATCAAATAGCCTGTCACGTATCTAGAGGCGATTTTGAAAGTGTAGGCTATTGTATGAAGGAACAATTATTTTCGAATACGGTCATAATGGACTTTATGAAATGAACCCTTTACATTTAGCAAACGCTTCTACCCAAACGCGAGGGCATGGCTAACATACTTACGATAGACAACATTTAATACACTCAACGACTGATTAGGCTATGCGTCCTCCCGGCACAGTTAACATCAAGCTTCATATTCCGACGTTGCTTTGGATAGCAGCTAACCGTTTTATTTCTTGTCCTCAAGCCACATTACACTGAACGTGCATCTATCTACCCATCTCGATACACGTTCATATTTTTTCGACTGTTTCTACTAGAACATGCAAGTAGGCTAGACGCTGCGCCCACAGGTCTGCGGCTGCCCCCCGCTGTGTGGCCAGCGGGCTGCGCTGCGCCACAAACACAGATCCGTTTCCTCTACTTTTCCGCATCTTGATAAGGCACGTATGCCGGTTAAATAAGGTTTATAGCGTCAAAAAATAAACCTTTTTTCTTACACTCAAGCTACCCAGATGAAATATAAGACCTCCCACGTAAATATAATACCACACTTCCAAAAATTGGCGAAATATAATGCTTTATAAGACCTTAAAAAACAAATATCAAAAGTAAGACTTTATAAGACTTTTTAAGGATCCGCGGAGACCCTGCTATACTATCACTGCAATTTTCGAGTCAATTTATCGCTGTCTACCACTGACCACATGGTGAGTTCCATGTCTTCTCGAACGCAAGTTTAATGCCATTTTATAATCGATTGCTTGAGTGCTCTATTGGAGTCAATGTAAAGGTGGGGGGGTTGCAGTCTTGGATACCCAAATGCTCCGTTCAGCACCAAATGTCAAAATTGTGATGAGAACATCTCTACTTTACCCCAGAAGTCACACAAACAGGGCTTAATGTCTAAAATAGCGAACCACCACTTTAAGTTAAGAGGTAAATCATCTAATAGAAGAGCCTGGAGTATCTGAGGACTCCAGGCTAATCTATTAGATGATTTACCTCTTAACTAAAACTGGTTTACTCCTGAACCAGCTTATTTGTATATATGCCCATGTTGTTTGAGAGAGCAGAGCAGATTACAGGTTCAAACATTTGTTTCCCAAACACAGTGTTCTCCCTTTTGTTGGGTGCAACATTGATGAAGGCTCTCATAGTCAACATGTCTCTCTGACCCCTGCAATGTCAAGTCAAGTCAAGTAGGTTTTATTGTCAATTTCTCTACATGCACTGGTCATACAAAGAATTTGAAATTACATTTCTTGCTTTCCCATACAGACATAGACTAATCTAGGTAAGGACATAGACAGTATAGACATAGACAGTACTTATACATGGACTTAAGACAGTATGGACATAGACAGTGCTCATACAGACATTTAAAGTGCAAGACTGGACAACAGAAGACTTGTAGAGAACATACATTAAGAGGAGGTAATTGTTGTGCTTTTGTGCTTTTCCTAAAAGTCCTTTATAGCGTTCTGACATAGTAATAGTAGCATTTTGAAGAAAAATAAATATTAAATAAATGTTAAAGGTCTATCAAGTACACCAGCAGCAGTGTGTGTGTGTGTGTGTGTGTGTGTGTGTTTAGTGCAAGTGGTTGAATAAAAAGGGGAAAACATTCCTGAGTGTAATCTACTCCCTACATGTTCAAAGTTTCAAAATGTTCACAAAGGTTCAGATATTTCTTTTCTACACTCAGCCCATGGCCGCCCTCACCCCCCAACAGACACACACACTCTTTAAAAGAACAGTCCACCCTTTTTTGATTTTCACATACCGGTATTTGCAGTATTTCCTCGCATTGTTCATGAATGTGCATATCATTTCCGTCAGTGTTGCCATTTCCTAGTTTAACAGTAGAGCCAAATTAAGCATAGGAAACAAAACATCATCAAATGTACTTATAAAGTACTTTGAAATTAATGTCTCAGCTAACTCACCAGAGTGCAAAACAGCTATTTAATCCTGCCCTGTGATCATTTGTGGCTTGATGCTAATGCCTCCATTCACTTCCAGTGATTATGCTAAGCCATGCTAATAATTTCTGATAGAATAAATCTAAGTACTGAAAAAACTGGGGAAGAAAATGATATGCACATTCATGAATAATGCTTGGAAATACTGCAAATATGTGAAAATCAAAAAAGTGTGGACTGTTCCTTTAAAGGGACACTGTGTGAGATTTTTAGTTGTTTATTTCCAGAATTCATGCTGCCCATTCACTAATGTTACCTTTTTCATGAATACTTACCACCAATCAAATTAGTATTCGCAAAAAGTATTCATTGTGACTAGAAAAATTGCGCTTTTCATACATGAAATGGGGGATCTTCTCCATGGTCCGCCATTTTGAATTTCCAAAAATAGTCATTTTTAGCTGCAAAAATGACTCTACTTGGACCATCACCATACTAGGAAATATTTGTTTATTACTTAGTAAACTTTCATGTAAAGATCAAATTTGGCAATAGGCAGCCCAGTTTCAATGAGCAGCATAGTTGCAGTACCTTTTTTAAGCCTCCCTTGTGTGCACACATGCATGTGGGCGCGCGCAACATAAACACACAGCCCATGCCCAAGCCAACCACTTTACATACCACTTTTCAGGGGCCGGATTCACAAAGTGGTTGGCTTGGGCATGGGCTGTGTGTTTATGTTGCGTGCGCCCATATGCATGTGTGCACACAAGGGAGGTTTAAAGAGTTAGAAGATTCTATGTTTCCAATGTCTTATTTTAAACCCTGTTTGGAAAGTGTAACTGCAAACAGTACAACTGGCTCACTTTGATAAGGCTGAGGGAATATCTTCCACTAAAAGAAAAGAGACATGTTTTTAACCACACCATTCAATCATGGAAGGTATCCCATCTATCAGTAGTTGTTTGATTATTTCCACGCATATTACTATGGTTACATTCATTTGACCAGGTTATTGCACAGAGCACTTTTCCGAGTATAATGCAACCTCACGGTGTCTTGCACACTCCCCTGCAGTGTTGCACAAGCTCACCCTTCCCTCACTTGAAACATCCGTTCACACAGACCTACACGTTCAAGCTCGTGTAGGCTACAGTTCCTATTTCAAGGTTGAGAGGTCGCAATAAAATGACAATTATGTTCTAGTCTAATGCATGTGCATGTTCGAATGCAAGTATGGATGTGTTCTAAATAATGCATGCCGTGTGCAATAAAAAAACACATGTTATGCAAGGTGGAGCCTCTTTACTGAAAATGAAAAACTGAGTTGAACATTTGGGCCCTGTGAAGCCTGCTCCAACCTGAACAATTGACTATAAAGTAGGGTGACCAAACGTCCGTATTTCCCGGGAAATATCCTGATTTTGCGACCTGTCCTGGGCGTCCCGGGATATTTCATGAAATTATGGAAATGTCCTGTTTTTTGTCTGATTGAAACTAAAACCCCTGTGGCTAACATAAAACACTTTTTACTGGCCTGCATGTAAAATCAGTTCTGATGTCATCAGCATTAATAAGGACAGCTAGGGAACTCGATTCCAACCCTTTCTTTTATCCGTATAGCGCTTCTCATTTGTGCCAAGGTTCGAATGCATTGGCTTCACTAGTACGCACCTTACGTAGCAAGACAACGCAACGCAGGGTGGCATAAAGTCACAGCCAAGTATAACCACACGGCATTTGCGGCGCGCACTAGATTCTAGCGTGTGTATCTTTTATAGGCTAAATGAAGGGGCTAGTAGACAGAAAGGCACTTCTGCAAGCAACATGCCGAAATGCAAACGCTCATCATCGGTGAGTTACTTGGAAAATTTCTGAATATTGATCGGGACAGAGTGAGAGGCATCGCGGCCGAGTGCATACCTATTTGAACGAGCAGAAATAACCAAAGAGAAATATTCTGCTTAGCAAATCAACTACTTGATGAAGCTGGATAAAACTAACAAGTTTGTGAGGATAACAATATAGTAGATGAAAAGGCTAAAGATGAAAGCCAATGACAGATGACAGAAAATGTATGAGGCTGGAACTCCAGCATATCTTGCATGTGTTAGGCCTAGGCCTACTCCATGCCAATTCAGCCTAGGCCCACACACTTTTTAGATTAACTCCATGAATATGTCTCAATGTTGCATTTTAGTGATGGGCAACCTGAATACATTAGGCCTAGGCCTACTTATAGTCCACTGACACATTCCAAATTACCTGGGTTCACTTGAAAATTCTGTAGAACCACTGTTAGTTGAACTGGACAGAAAAAATCAGGTCAAATTTAAATAATATTTACCCAACCAAAAAAAGCACTTTATATAACTGAAATTATGATAATTCTATAACTAAAATTCAGGGAAGATCGGTGAATGGAGACAGAGAAGGGGAAATTGTAGCAACTTAAGCATATCTAGCAGTGCCCTTCATACGCACACACACGCATGCACATGCACACACACACACACGCATGCACATGCACACACCACACACATACACACAGACACAGACACAGACAGACACAGACACACAGACACAGACACAGACACAGACACACACACACACACACACACACACACACAGCTTCAGGCTTACATTCACATTCACACAGGTTATCTCAGCTCTTTGAAAAAACGCTACATAAAACGCATTTACTATTATAATTCTTTTAAGTGAAGAGTGAAATGAGAAAGAGAAGATGAAACTGTAAGCCCGTTTTGGGGAAACGGTTGTTTGGTCATTGTGAGATCTCACGACTTCATGTTCTGCCTGCGCAACATTCACCAAAGTTAAAAACAAAAAACAAGCCCACATCATATGCTTTGTGAGCGTCCGTTGGGCTGGGCCTGATTCCCATATACTGTAGCACATGCATCAAGTGTTCTCCGGTGCATGATGTGCATTGGTCTGTGTGCATGGCCATAACTACCACTGAGTACACAGAGGTCATGTCCTCAGTATTTTTCTCAGAACTGTCAAATTTGTCAAATGACGGCCCTGTCTGTGTGGTTTGTGCAATGTACTGCGACTTGGAGGACATGGCAACCATGCACACACACACACAGGGAGGGGCCCCTAGTTTTCAGCACCAAACCGTGCCTCTGTAACTTGTGTGGAGGAAATGAAAAAGAACAGCGTCATCCCTCCCCAGCCACAAGACTGCATGCAAAGGGTGACACTACCATTTAAACTTTCAAATACCTTCAAATATGTTTTTTAATACACCAACACCCACTCACATATTCGGCTTTACTAAATGCTGATACTATACGGAATTAGGTCTGTCTCTTCAAAAGTGGCCTTTTACTTACTTAGGTCAGTCGCACCAACTCAAATATGCAGTTTTATGAAAATGAATTACTGTTATTTTTAAGTCCACACGAGACTGAAGAGCCAGAGGCTGTCAGTTTTGCGCAAGACACATCTCCATTTCACTTCCTAAAGCAGCACTACACATTTGCTCAATTCTGTGATCTCACCTTCGGGTGGAGAAATGTCGTGTGAAAGGTTGTGTTAGTGGTTTAGTGGTTTATCTGTCTCCCACTCCCCTTTTCTCTGTTAGTTGAAGGTGGAGAGTAGGGCTGCACAATATTTGAAAAATATGCGATACACGATAACATGACTGTATATGGCGATATTGATATTACTCACGATATTTAATATATACATATATTTTCCCCTCTCTACTCGCCATTCTACACTTTATCATATGAAACAACTGAGTACAATGTTTTATTTCCAACATTATTTTTATTCTGAAAAAACATGGCTAATATACTGTATCAACTTAAAATGTCAACCTTTTTAATACCTTTTTTAACCTTTTCACCAAATTGGCTGTTATTAAAAATTATAAAGTAGGTATCACGACATAACCAACTTTAACCAACAAGTCGTGATATCGCGATATCAATTCATTTTCGATATATCGTGCAGCCCTAGCGGAGAGTACCGATAGGATATGCATGAGTGTTCAACCGGAGTCAAAATTAAAAGGTCTGTGCTTACTATCACTAAACACTAAGCGTCTTTACAATCTGTGAGTGTAGTAAGTGTAGCAAGCAGCAAACAATACCCTTGAAATATGGACTTGTGAACTTATCAGTCCATCACTTTTTGGAAATATGCTCATCTTACCTTCTCTAGTTTTTCCTTTTTCCCAGCACAGCAAAAAATTAAATCTTAGCAAGCTTGTTTTTCTATTTTCAAGAAAAAAACATCTAGTCAATCTTATTTTCAGTACAAATCACCTAATAACTAGTACTTTTTAAATGGAATTTAGAACTAGAAATTAGAGTATTTATACTTGCTTTCAGATATTTGTCCAGGGGCTAGATATTTTTACTAAAATAATCGAATCAAGTAAAAATGTATTGAAACTAGAAAAATGAGCTTGCTGAGATTTCATTTTTGCTGTGAGCTATTGTCCGAGTCTGGTCACAGCACTTCTTAGCCTGCATCATTGAACCACATGGTAGGCTACCAGAAACTGAATGGTACCAACTGATCCCATTGCCTTCAATGATACAAGCCAATAGGGCTTGAAAGTGACGTCACATCCTGCGATTTCATGGGACCTCACAGGGTCTTTTGGCGGAAAATGTTGGCATGTAATCCAATGGCGGTATTAAAATGATATTTCGATCCCCAAAAAAGGGGTTCCACGCGCTTCTGTTTTTACATCTGGTGCATCAACGGGAGGGAGGCAGGTAATCTTGAATGAAGAGAAGACACCAGAGCAACTCAGATGGGATGCTTTTTCTTTTTAATTCAAGTGCACAACATAGGGACTAACGTTTCGATGGCAAGACATGGACTCTGATGAAGATGGCTTGCCATCGAAACGTTAGTCCCTATGTTGTGCACTTGAATTAAAAAGAAAAAGCATCCCATCTGAGTTGCTCCGGTGTCTTCTCTTCATTCGATATTTCGATCCCGTTTGAATTGTGCCACGAGCTTCACATGTTGTTTCTGATATTTTCCTATACTTTTTCATACAAAAACATAAAACGATTTAGAAGGGGGTGCTTCTTCACATTTTTCATGCTGAGGGCCTCAGAACAAAATATTGATACTTCTGCATGAATAATCTATATTTAGTGCCTTTAACAGCATAATTGTAGCACAGCGCATAATGACTGGAATCAGAAGATATTTACTCGCTACAATGCTATTAGATGGTCAGCTACGGTCCCGTGAAATGCCGAACTAAGGGGTGGGATTTTCAAGCCCTATAAGTAATATCACCAGAATCAGAGAACGGCTGGAAAAAGACAAAGCTCAATTTATTTAATAGAAAACAAGCTGGTCCACTTCAAAGAGACTGGCCCAAAGATGACTGGAGCACACAGGATACGTTTTGTTGTTAATTTATTGTGGTGCAAGCATGACTAACGTTTTGACGCAGTGCGTCTTCATCAGAGTCTGAGTGACTCAGAGTGACTCTGATGAAGACGCACTGCGTCGAAACATTTGTCATGCTTCCACCAAAATTTTGATTATAGATTAGATTTGAGAGATTCAGATTTTTAGATATGATCAGAATTATTAGCATAGCTTAGCATAATCACTGGAAGTAAATGGGAGCATTAGCATCAAGCCACAAGTGATCGATCACAGGACGGGATTAAATAGCTGTTTTGCACTCTGGTGAATTTACATTAATTTTAGAGTATTTTATAAGTTACATTACATTACATTACATTGCATTTGGCAGACGCTTTAAGCCAAAGCGACTTTCAAAAGAGGCAGTGTTTCCCATACATTGAGGAAACTATGGCGGCCCGCCATAGTTTAAATTTGGCCGCCATAGTTTACGAAAATGTAAAAAAAAAAAAAAAAAAAAAAAAAAAAAATTTTTTTTTTTTTTTTTACTTTTTTTTTTAAACGATATCCGTTTTTGTTAAAACCGATTTGAATTACGATTTTGAATTTCCTTCGCATTTTCCTCCTGGAGTAAATACATCCTACAGACTCTGTATTGGTTAGATAAGTAGTCCCACGGTAACAGGGGAAAGCATTAGGAAGTGACCGTAAGGGTATTACAGTTGATTCATGTGTGCACACATGTAGCCTAACATCGGGTGAGTAAAACAGAACATGTGCGCAACGATGCGTTATGACACGCCGATATGCGAGGATCTTCGTCCAAATCGCTAGTCGCATGCATCATCGCTAACTGCGTTTACATCGCGTGCCGCGTGTAAAGGAAATGTTTGTTGTTGACATGTATGGAATTCACTTCAATTTGTGCTGTTTCTTGCTTCAGTTGTGGACAAAACGATTGGCCAAACTCAAAATAGAAAGCCTTTGCTGTGCTACTGCCCCAGAGAGCTGAAAAAAAAAACCTTCATAGAAGAAGTCACTCTTAACAGGGGTGTTAACCAATCCAATGAGTTCTCTCATTGCTCTCTCTCTCTCTCTCTCTCTCTCTCTCTCTCTCTCTCTCTCTCTTCTCTCTCTCTCTCTCTCTCTCTCTCTCATAGTAGCCTACTATTTACCCCATAACAAATGGTGAATTTCTGAGCCCTTTTAATTTGTAGCCTATACCACTGAAGGCATGATAATGCTTCATTTAGAAATAGGGCCTATGTGCCTTTTATATACCAAATGTTTATCATTTTGAAATTGTTTCAGTTGTTTATGACTTGTGTATGACTGAAATTATCTCTGCATACTATCAGTGCTGCATTGCTTTGTAAAGATAGGCTATTCAACACACTTTAAAAACACACTGAAAAGATACGGCCATAGTAGCCTACTAAAAACATTTTGTTCATAATAATGGTGATTAATAAATGGTGGTCTTAAATTTTCATACTGACATCCTTAAATTTGACTTGGTAGGTCACGGCAGACCATCAACTTCAAAAGTAGATCTTGGTTAAAAAAAAGGTTGGCCTGCTATAGAGAGAACCTGTCAAGTGCTTGAAAGACAGGGATCAAAAGCCTAGTCAAGTTGTTGTAGTTAACTTGGGTTTGGGAGCAACATAAAAAAAACCTTCAGAGAAGGGACAGTTGGGATGAGTTTACTAACACTCCCTAGGCTTTGTTTTACAGTTGTAATGAGTTTGGTGACAGACATGACACAGCAGAGGAGACATCGGGCTGCATATAGAAATTAATGTGTAATGAATGTGAATATAGACATAAATGTGTAATATGTTGTTCAGCCCTTTTAATGGAGGAATTTGGAAAAAACTGGCCCTGTGACCAGCACCCCTCATGAAGAATGTGTACGCCTACAGATATGTGTGGGGGAAAAGGCATAGCCTACCCTTTAAGACCCTTTTTGTCTATGCGTTAACAATTTCACAGTGCTCTTAAATTCTTATCTCTGCTCCTATTTTGTTTTATTATTGTTTCCCAGACCCGACAGAACTGTGTTGTAAACAGAAATTATTCACTGTACTGCATTTTTTGACAATGACAATGTACTACTATTATACAAGTCATGGGTAAAATCTTATGTAGCCTTAATTCTCAAAATATAAATGGTTGAAATATAGGCCCAGGCCTACAGTTTCTCCATGCGCCAATGTCATACTGTAGTCATTGTTTTGCCGTTTTGCATTTACGCTGCAAGAATACAAACACCCCCAGCCCCTCATCCCCCCCCAAAAGGCCCGCGTGAGAACTACATCTCTCCCCCCCCCCCCCCCCGGACAAAATAAACCCCGGCTGCCCCCATAGTTTCCAAAATTTCTGTGGGAAACACTGAGAGGACATAATCAAGCCAACATCACAAGCAAATAAAGTGCACAGGAGATATACAGAACAACAAGTGCAGTTGCAAAGAGGGTTAGTTTTTTTTTTTTTTTTTTTATCATAAAGAGTAAATAACGAGTACACACGCACACACAAACACATACACACACACACACACACACACACACACACACAAACTAAACTAAACTAAACTAAACTAAACTAAACTAAACTAAACTTAACTAAACATCATGTCAGGAGTCTGCCCTGGGGCAAGGCCAGTTCAAGCATTAGTCTAGTAGATTCTCTCGAAAGAGGAATGTCTTTAGTTGTTTCTTGAAGGCTGCAAGAGATGTGCTAAGTCTTGCTGCCTCTGGGAGACTGTTCCACCACTTGGGTACCACAACGGAGAACAATCTTGACTGGGAGTACCTAGAGCGACTGGATGGCAGAGCCAGGCGGCTTGTGCTGGATGAGCGCAGTTCTCGTCCAGTAACATAAGGCGTTAGTAGGTCCTTCAGATAAGCTGGGGCCGTTCCTGTGATGGTTTTGTAGGCAAGGGTCAATGCCTTGTTCTTGATCCGGGCGGCGATCGGTAACCAGTGCAACTCAATAAATAGAGGAGTAACATGGGTCCTTTTGGGTTGATCGAATATCAACCGTGCCGCCGCATTCTGGATCATCTGCAGAGGCTTTAGCGCACAAGCAGGTAGACCTGTCATGAGTGAGTTGCAGTAGTCAACGCGGGACAGGACCGTGGCCTGGACCAGTCGTTGTGTAGAATATTGTGTCAGCACAGGTCTGATATTCCGTACGTTGGACATCTGGAGTCGACAGGTCCGGGTGACCGAGTTGATGTAGTTGGAGCATGACAGCTCATCATCAATCATGACGCCAAGGATTTTGGCGACTTTGTTTGGGGTCACGATGGTGGAGCCTATCTTGAGGTTGATGTTGTGACTGAGCGACTCTTTAGCTGGGATCACCAGGAGCTCTGTCTTGGCCAGGTTCAGCTGTAGGTGGTGGTCCTTCATCCATGTTGACAAATCGGTGAGGCAGGCAGAGATGCGTTCCGAAACCGTGGTGTCCTCTGGACGGAACGACAGGTACATCTGGGTGTCATCAGCATAGCAGTGGTAGAAGAACCCATGTGTTTGAATGACACGTCCCAGGGAGGAGGTGTATATTGCAAACAGAAGGGGTCCCAGCACTGATCCTTGGGGTACGCCTGTGGAGAGGGTGTGAGTCGTAGACAGCTTCCCTTGCCATGACACACTGAAGGTGCGTCCAGAGAGGTAGGAGTTGAACCATGAGTGGACAACGCCTGTGATTCCCATGGCTGTGAGTATCCTCAGGAGGATCTTGTGGTTGACTGTGTCAAAGGCTGCAAACAGGTCTAGTAGTATGAGGACCGAAGATAATCCTTCCGTTCTTGCAGTCCTTAGAGCTTCAGTCACTGAGAGTAACGCAGTTTCAGTTGAATGTCCACTTCTGAAACCAGATTGTTTTGGGTCCAGTAATCCGTTCTGGTTTAGGAAGTTGGTCACCTGCTTTGCTACTGCCCTTTCTAGCGTCTTGGATAGGAAGGGAAGCAGTGAGACAGGTCTGTAGTTATCAACATGAGCAGGGTTCAGTGTAGGCTTCTTCAGTAGTGGTGTCACCCTTGCTTGTTTGAAGGCGGAGGGGACAGTGCCGGAGGAGAGTGAGGAGTACATTTGAGGATGCTTTGTTTGCTCCCATAGACTTGCCTTGCTACGCTTAATTTGGCTATACTGTCAGCAATGCAAACACATAGACGAAAATGATGTGCACATTCATGAATAATGCTTGGAAATACTGCAAATATGTAAAAATCAAAAAGGGTGGACTGTTCCTTTAACTCTCTCCATAACATTGCAGCAAAGTATGCAGGTTTATCAGATCCCTGCTCACATTAACAACAGATTTGCATTCGCAAATCACACGTTACATAAAGAATGGATCTTAGATCTCAGCTCTTCTTGAACACAACTCTACTTACAGTGACCCCTGTGTGACACTGTGTGATCTCTGAGCCTAGACAGGTTTTTTTGTCCTGTAAGCTGTCATTTCTGTGATAACATTAATGCAGACCAAGAGGTAAATCTACTGATCGAATGTGGCGGATGTGGATTTCCCCTAGCCTGATAAACCAGACTAAATGTGAGATTGGATGTGTGATTTAGTCCCTGGCCCTGATGAATAGCATACATGCGAAGATTGTTGATGAGAACAACCTGTTGTCTTTCAAACCGTGCCTGTGCCTATAGGCCAAGGCTCTGACCAATCAGTGCCATCTTTCTCGTTGATGTGCCTAACCAGCGTTGCGAACTTCGTCGCCACTCCCTCAAAAACCTGCCCGCTTTGATTCAAAACAAATCTCTGCGTTGTGATTGGTTTGCCAGATTCAGGGCAATGTGTTCAAAATGTTAGACCGTCCGAGGCCAGACCACTCGCAGCCATAAAATGTTAGCGTCCAGCGGGTGCCGCTGGTTTACTAGGCTAGATTTCCCCCACCATTTCATAGCTAAGGCGGCCACCATGACAGCAAACACCCTCCGCCTTGAGTAGGTACACGTAAGTCCCCTAAAAAGATAAGCATTTCGTATTGTAAATGGAAAGGGGTGGGGGGCTTTAACAGTTCATATGAAACTGCACAACACAGCCTTTCCAAATAAACTACGTTTGGGGGTTTTCATTTCACAGCACAAAATAGCCTTTACTATGACGTGCCTTTCCAGTCACATATCTGACACTAGTTTAACCCTTCACTGTGCCACATTATGGTGCATTGCCAAGACTTTCAACTCCTGGAATTCGGTCCCCTCTTGTCATCCAGTTTGCTTCACACATCGCGAATTCACTTTGGTCATCCTATTACAATTTGTCTCTCCATATACAGTAGTTACAAGAACATACATCGCTCTGGGCCCCATTTCTCAAAAGCACCGTTGCTAATCAGCAGCTTAGTAGGTTGTCAATGCGAAGTTGCAATGCAACCAAGGAAGTTGCCAACTCTGTTAACAACGCAGCTGTCGAGGAACACAACCCTGGTTGTTCTGGTCGTTTCTGTTCCACAGTCACACAACAAAGTCCTTCTGCTAGCAGATCTGTCAGTTAGTCAGCCACCTAACTTGGAATGTCCCTTAATGTTATCTCATCTGCAATGGAAGTCAGTATCAGATGAGTGAAATATATCAGATTTTGGTATCCTGAAAAGGTCATAGATGTGTTTCTTTGGCCTCTCTCTCTCTAGTGGTGTGCATTGGGACTAGGGATGCAAATGATTAATCGATTAATCGACTTTAATCGATCAATGCGTTAATCAGTTAAAAAACATTAATCGCAATTAATCGACAATTCAACTGACAAGAGACCCAGGTGAAATGGGCATATGAAAAGTGTGTGTGAAGAGGGGTGTGAATAGTGGGAATATTTACATCACCTTTGGATTAAAGAATTGAAATAGAATTAATTTAAATGTGGTATTTTATCTCAATTTTTAATAAAAATGTTTAGATTTAGTAGGTTCTTTTTTGAGAAACATTGAGATTTCGGGGGGGGAAAACGCCGCTTGTCAATTAATCGTAAGTCGATCGATAAGGCTATCAACTAATGATTAATGAATTAATCGATAATTTGCATCCCTTATTGGGACTGCCCTTACGATTCGATTACGATTCGAGAGGTAACCATTCGATTCAAATTGATTCAGTCTGATTCTACAATGCATGTAGGGCAGTCATGGGTAAGCGGTTAGGGCTTCAGACTTGTAGCCCAAGGGTTGCCGTTCAACTCCCGACCAGCCAGGTTGGTGGGGGGAGTAATAAACCAGTGCTCTCCCCCATCCTCCTCCATGACTGAAGAACCCTTAGCATGGTACCGTCCCACCACACTGCTCCCTTGGGGCATCATTGAGCTTCCCCCTTGCACGGGGGAGGCATCAATGCAATTTTGTTGCAGTGCGCAGTGTTCACTTGTGTGCTGTGTCACAATGACAATGGGAGTTGGAGTTAACCAAATGGGCTTTCAATTTTGCTTTAATTGATTGTGATGCATTAAATTTCCACTGAAAGCGAAGGATTTTTTTCATCAGTCATGAGGCAATACAAGCAGTCAGATACTGAACAAGATTTTGTTAGCTGTTGTGTGCATCACTCCTTAAGTTTTCAGTGCTTTGAAGTGTTTGAATTTAACTTGAAAGTTTCTTTGCTCCGGAAATGCCCACAGAAGTAATTTAAACTTGAAAAAATGTGCTGCGTTGATTATGACATGCCGAGTCATGATTGTCGAGTTGATCATTGTTGACACCACTATCACTCGCCTCTTCAAATCACCATACAAAAAATGTATGCTAAAACACATGTTAAACCATCCACCCTTATTGTTGTAACCCTGGATCACTAGGGAAAATATATTTTAAGAAAACAGCTGATTACACACAACTAACACAAGTACTCAAAACCTGTCTGTACTATTGCATGCATCACATAAATCACCCAACAGGACCCCCTCAAGGAAAACTGGTTTTCTGTCTTGGCCCCTCAATTTGGAAAGACCTCCCTTCACACAGAGGATCAAGTAAATTGTAAATGTTTCTAAAGCCCTCTCATGTTTCTAATACACACTCACCCTAATCCTTTTCTGTTCATCTCAGGGATGTCAAACTTAGGCACGGGGGCCAAATCTGGCCCGCAGAGCCATTTTATTCGGCCTGCGAGATCATTTCAAATGTGTATTACGGTTGGCCCACATACACCATTAATGTATAGTGTAACAAGACTTGAACGTGAAATGTGGTTGTGTCACAGGATGTGCAGACACATTTAAACTATCACCTATGTTGGGAAAGAGTGTGTGTGAAATTGTGTGCATGTACGCATAATTTTTGTCCAATTTTTAAAATAAATGTTGAGTTCGGCCCGCAACTTTGTTCCAGATTTTCATTTTGGCCCTAGGTCAATTTGAGTTTGACGCCCCTGATTTATCTATTCCATTTCCTCCACACATTTGTCACGAAACATTTCTGCATCGAAGGTGCAATTCAACTAAACAGACATGATCTATTCAACCTGTTTTTTAAAGACAGGAGTTTATTGAGCATGCTGCTGATTATGCTGATGAGTAGCAATATAAGCAGAAAGAAAGAAGACTGAGAAGGAGAAAGAGGAAGTTAATGAAGTGATGACCACATCCCATTTTGAGATGGCTACTGTAGCCAGTGTTGCCAGATTGGGCTGTTTCCCGCCCAATTCAGCTGTTTGGGATGGCCTTCTGTGGGTAAAAATGGGTAAAAAAAAAAACGCTATTTCTGCAAATGTATGCCCATAGAAATCTATAGAGTTTAGTGCAAATTGGACTGGATTTAGTGATTTAGTGCTTCCAGGTTTTGTGCATCCTTTGGGCTGGAAATCATCAGTCTTATCTGGCAACCCTGACTGTAGCTGACAGTTTAGGCCTATGTAGAGAGAACATATTCACACAAGTACAGACTGTAGATATCATACACAGATCAGCTATGGCTTACGTAAATATGCCATCAAAACAGGATGCCCTAATATGAAATGGCTACGGTAAGTGTTTGTGGTCGTTACAAACATGGTGTCAATCGCTATATTTAAACTGGTACTTATAGTGGCTGATATTTCTCACATAGATCAAAGCAGCTTTACATCCAGCGAGTCTGTGTTAGAGCGCAGACATGCTCAATGTTCAATGTTAAACGTTGTTCGATGTTAAAATATTGTCATTCTACCATTGTTACTGGTTTATCACTGGTCAACCACTGTCATTCATCAATGTTACAGTGAATGCTCAGTTATTAACTATTACTTCACTTTACTATTATTGGACCATCACTGTTACGGTCCTGTCTTGCACTTTGATGTCAGTCTGTAAATGTCAGTCCTGTGTATGTCTATGTCCTTTCATGGTATAGAGAGATAAACGTAATTTCAATTTCCTTCTATGACCTGTGCATATGAAGAAACTGACAATAAAAGATGACTTGACTTGACTTGACTTGACAACAAGCAAGCATGACCACGCCATGCAGGAAACCAGAGAAGACTCACATTCACCCAGGTTATCTTAGATTAAATTGTTTAGAGGTATAGGCAACTGGCAATTACATATCATCATGATTTTCATTTAGTTAGCCTAGGTTTCCATCACCTGGTAATGATTTCATTTGCTCAGCGGGGCAGGACCTGGACCCCATCTCTCAAAAGCACTGTTGCTAACCAGTTAGCAACTTATTAGGTTTCCAATGGGAAATTACATTGCAACCTTACTAACTTGGTCAGCAACGATGTTGTCGAAAAACGCACCCCTGAACTTCTGGGAGGGGACTGACGTTACCAGAAAACCGGCCAATCGGCGTGAAAACCCTATTAGTCATCATCTCTTAGATGACAAAGAGACACTAAGAATTTACTATATACATCAGTATCATTTAATCAGGTGGAGGGGAGTGCACTGGAGCATTCAACAGTCCCAAAAATGTGGTGCTACATCGCCGCCACACCCACGCATGCACACAGACTGCCGGTGCGCATGGACAGCTGAACTCACCCCTCAATTCCCTGTGTACCCCCAGATCCTCACCAAGCACTGATGTCAGAGAGAGTAGAGATATATATACTTAAAGAATCTCTGCTGATGTAGTAGTCTGCTGTATGTGAAAGAATCGTGAGAATTAGGCCAGAGGACGTCTCTCAATCTCTCGTCTTTCAAACTCCAAACAGGAAGTCCGGCTAACACGCGAGAGAGCACACAGGAAGTTTCTCTCTGCCTTGACGTCTTCACACCTGAGCGCTTCTGGCGCCTGCTTGCTTTGCAACGCAACACTTCACTGTGCATCTTGGTTTGCACAGGCTGGCGTGATAGACAGAGGAACTGTAAAAACTACTGCCCACACATTTGTTAGGAACAAAAAATGTGATTCCATTTCGGCCCATAACGTCACATCAGATTTTACTCATGTTTCACTTACAACGCAGCTGGTTTGCTTTCGTGGCCGGTGTTCTCAGATGCCTTCCCTTAGCTCTAAATTATATGTTTTTAATTTTCTACAATTATAATTATTTAATGTTTTATCTTAATGTTTGAATTTTCTTTGACTTTTATTCTGATTCCTTTCTTTTTACTTTTACTTTTTGTGAAGCACATTGAATTGCATCTGTGTATGAAATGTGCTATACAAATAAACTTTGCCTTGCCTTGGTGGCAATACAACTGTCCACATAGGTAAATAATTATGTTGCTACAGTACAGAGCACAGGGCCAGCCCAAGCCTTTATGGGGCCCTAGGCCCCCCTTTATGCCCAGTGTAGAGGAACCTATGTTTCGAGGGCCGTTTGCGACCCTTGAGGCCGTTTTATCTGTCCCCCAAAATAATTTTAATGTTATGCAGCTTCATATGAAATACGACATGTTTTGTAAAGGAATCTTAGAAAATTTAATTAATTGCATTACAATTAACCTATATTCAGGGGACCTAGAGAAGGTGGGGTCTGTTTTAAAGGTGGCTGCCTTCAATATACTGTAGGCCTAAAATGCCTGGTGTGTGTTCATGGTACAGCCCTCGGAGGACTTTCACTGCCCTCGGATGAATTTGAAGTGGCCCCTCGAATGAAAACGGCTCCCCACCCCTGCCCTAAGCCATCATATAGTTTGCTTTTGCCTCGGTCCGGCCCTGACGGAGAAGAAGTTATTTAGACCATTAGAATGAGTTCTTTCTTTTTCTAGATGTTGCTGACTGGCGCCATCTGGCGATGTTTCGCAAAAGCACACACGAGGGTGCTGTGGTTTCCTCACACAGCCATCTGAGGCTGGAGAGTGGGTTTTTGAACATTCTATAAAAAAATGTGTTCTATAACAATGCAAGATTCTAACATTCCAAATTGTATGGTGCCCAGAATTCTACAGAACTTTCATTGCCCGAACATTCCCGTCACACCCGTGTGACGATACACTCTTAAAGGTAAAAGTAAAATAATCATTCCTGAAGGAATGAGCCAGTCAGCATCACCGGGTGGGATTTTCCATAGATGGGCAGCGTTATTGCTCTTCTTGCTCCTGTCGTTCTCAGCTGCATCATGGCGGGTCGAGTTCAATGTTCAATATGGCTGAAGTGGCGCATCAGTACAGACGAGGACAGGTTGTTTATCCAATCACATGTAATGATTTTTCATAAGGACCATTATTCGAAACCGTGCAAGTTGCGGAGGATTCCCCGGTGGTATCATGAAGAGGAAAGCGAAACATACCAGCTGGCGGGAGTCATGCTGGTTTAGGAAAAGAGAAAAAATAGCATACTTCCCCAGATGGTGCTGCTTTAAGGAACAGTCCACCCTTTTTTGATGTCCATGTATTTGCAGGTTTTTTAAGTATTAAACATGAATGTACGTATCATTTTCTTCTCAGTGTTTCTTCTCAATACTTGAGTTAAACTTTGGTTTATGGTGTTTTGGGTTGGTTTTTTTTTCATTCAGAATGTAAAATGCAAGAGATTGGTTTACCTATTCATGAGTGCCCTTGCTGGCTAATTGCTCCAGAGTCTAGACCGCCCCTCACTAGTAACCAGTGTTTGAAAAGAAGGAGGGGATAATGTCTTTATATTCTATGCGGTGGTACCAGTATGGCTTGACTCTGTATATCCTGTGTGCTCCAGTCATCCTTGGCCCAGACTCTCTGAAGTGGACCAGCTTGTTCTCTACAGGCCTAGCAATGTCAACTTTTCATGACCATGACATTGACATTATGTTTATGACTTGTTTATGACTGTGTCATTACATTCTTTTGAGACTGCTTAACATATAACGCCAGCGTCAAGTAAAGTGTAACAGGTGGATCTTCTCCATGTCCGCCATTTTGATTTTTGAGGAATAAACATTTTTAGCTGCAAAACTTACTTTACTTCGGCAATACTGGTAAATATGAGTTTATTGATTAGTATTAATATATTCATATATATTCATAAGAAGATGAAATTTCGGAGTAGGCAGCACTGCTGCAATCAGCAGCATATGTGCAGTACCTACTCTGGCCACAATCCTACATACTGTACCTTTAAATGTTTAATTAGAGCAGTGGTTCTCAACCTTTTTTTGATAAAATGCCCCATTGACATCATCATAAGCATGCAAATGCCCCCCTCACTATGAAAAAAAAGGAAATAGACTAATGCCCCCTGGGGGGCTGTAGTGCCAGCGCTGAGAACAACTAAATGAACATGTGAGTGTTCCTCTCTCATAGAGGTAGAACATTAGACTAGAAGTGACACGGCAACTTGCGGAAGTCTGAAGGTAGTCAGTCAATGCAAATCAATGGAGAACACGCTCACCAAAAATGGCCTAAAACTTTGTAATGAAGTGACACATTAATCAAGGACCAGATAGGAAATATCAGGCTAAATATCTACTTAAATAGCATGACATGTTTTAAACATTTTTTTAAAAATGTATTACTTAGGTAGTAGATATTTAGCAGCACACTTCAACTATTGTCCGTGTATCGCAGGGGTGGGGAACCTATGTCTCGAGGGCCGTTTGCAGCCCTTGAGGCCATCTTATCCGGCCCCTGACAGAATTTAAATGTTATGCAGTTTCATGAAATATGACATTTTTTGTAAAGAGATCCTAGAAATTATATTTGCAATACAATTAAGTTATATTTTCAGGTGTTAAAGGTGGCCGCCTTCAATATACGCCTAAAGTGTAGGGGCCCATACTGGTTTGGGTTCATAGTACTGCCCTTGGAGGACTTTATGAAATTTGAAGTGGCCCCTCGAATGAAAAAGGGTCCCCACCTCTGGTGTATCATGTGTCGACGGAATTTCTCACAGTATTAAAATATTTTTGACAAGAGGTGAGCTCCCTTCTCCATCCATTCACATTCTTGTACCTCCAAATAATGGCTGCCATGATTGCCGTGAAAAAGGGGGTGGGGGGGTCACCTCTAGTCTAATGTTCTACCTCTATGGGTGCATTCCAATATGCAGACTCCCGTCCTCCACTTGTGCTTGTGGCCTCGCTCTGCCTCTTGGCCCCGCCTCCGTGGAGAAAACAATAAAGTTTCCCAGCTGTCAGCCTAGCCACAACAACTTTTGGGGGACTGTTTTTCATTCACCATCCCGATTACAAATGAGAAAATGACATTAGAATTGTGCTTTTGCACAATGTACTTTTGGACAAAATATTGAATTGATTTCTGTCACATCATCATGAGGTCCCAAGCAGGCAAGTGAGCAAGGGAGGACGCAAGTCTGCATATTGGAATTCACCCTTTATGTCCTCTCCTCTCCTCTCCTCTCCTCACCTCTCCTCTCCTCTCCTCTCCTCTCTCGTACTCCCCTCTCCTCCCCTTTCCTCCTCTCCTCTCCTCTCCTCTCCTCCTCCTCCTCCCTACTCTCCTCTCCTCTCCTCTCCTCCCCTCTCCTCTCTTCTCCTACCCCCTCTCCTCTCCTCTCCTCCCTCCTCTCCTCTCCTCTCCTCTCCTCTCTCCTCTCTTCTCCTCCTCTCCTCTCCTCTCCTCTCCTCACCTGTGGCAGCAGGTTGTCCAGCATGATGACCTCTGCTCCGGCGCGGGCTGCCTCCCTGCCCTCCTCCTCGCTACGGCACTCCACCTCCACCTTGGTGCTGAAGCCACACACCGAACGAGCGTCACTCACCGCCTACAGGAGAGAGAGAGAGAGAGAGAGAGAGAGAGAGAGAGAGACAGAGAGAGAGAGAGACACAGAGAGAGAGAGAGAGAGAGAGAGAGAGAGAGAGAGAGAGAGAGATGTTCAAGTTCAAGAGATGTATCGTCATTGACAGAACCAGAAAAGCGCTCAGAGAGCGCACCGCCGTCCTCTGGTGGACAGTAACACTCACACACCGCAAATGAACAGACAAAGAGACGAAACAGCAGAACACACAACAAACTCTCAGACAATCACATAACCTTCTTGAGAGGTTATAATTAATGATGCATGTGACTAGTGAAGATGATCAATTAGCCTGAAAGGTTGCCTAATCTCCCTATACTCTCCTTTTACCTGCTGCATAGCCACCTACCTTTTACCTTGCCAACTGTTGCAGACAATTTTGATTTCAACCCGTAGAGTAGTGATTCTCAAGGGGGGGTGGTGGGGAGGTTATTAAAAAAAGGTTGAGGACCACTGCTGTAGGGTTTTCAAGAAAAGATGAACCACTGCTACTTCTACTACTACAACTACTACTACTGCTTAGCGTGGGTTTCAAGTTTTTTTAATTGTTACCCACAAGGGTTGGACAAACTTACTGAGACACCTGTCATTTTAGTGTAATTTTGTTCCTCTTGCATTCAAAGTTAATCTTGTTGAATGTGGTTCATCCTTTTTGGTGGTATGCAGACATTACCTTGAACACTGTGGCTCTTGATACATCAAAAAGACTTGCTGTCTCAGTCAAAGATGCAACAGCAACACACGTTCCAAGAATTTCTCCTTTTTGATCTCTGATATGTCACCAATAATGCTGTGTGCATTGCACAGTTTTGAGCAAAACTGTGCTCTTACCCTGCAAATTGAACCTTCACACTTCACTTTACTGGTGCAATGTGCCATTAATGGAGATTGGCCAATGACAGATGTCTCCGTTATTCTGTCCAACCCCTGTACTACTTTCTTCAATGTATGGTACCTTAGTAATGCTGCCCACTGCCCAGACATGGTTGTCCTTGAGCATGACCATGCCGCTCAGGTCGTGGCGGTGCGTGGACGCTCCCCCCACCAGCATGCTGTACTTCTCCACCAGCCGGAAGCCCGGCGTGGTCTTGCGCGTGCCCGCCACCTGCCCGTGCCAGCCGGCCTGCCGCGCCATGGTGCGCAGCTGGGTGGCCCGCGTGGCGATGCCCGAGGCCCGCGCCAGGCAGTTCAGAGCGGGTCGCTCCCCGAGCAGGACGCACCGGGCCGGGCCAGTCACCACCGCCGTGAGGGTCACCGGGTCTGGACCTGTGACAGGACAGAATCAACCCAAACAATCTGTAACACCTCCTGTGGCACACTGTAGTAGACATTGAAAGTTAACTACTATAGTGCTACATTACTATGACAGTGCATGGGGCCTTAAGTAATATTTTACGACTTGGTCATTGCTATTCTGGTAACAGCTAATTTATAATAACTACCCAAAAAAGCTTTATAAACACTTTATTAACATTTAATAATAATTAACATTTTAGAAAGCATCTACAAATGTTTGTAAATGAGTAAGAACCATACTACGACTGCACAGGGGAGTGGGGATCAACTTCTACTGAGTGAGTTTTATGTGGTTTCATGCCTTTTGGTCTTTCGAGGAGGAACTTCCAGGGCCGATGCGACTGTGCTGTGTCTGCTGTGGTAACATAGTATTTCTTACTCATTTGCAAACATTTGTAAACATTTTGTTGATAAGTTAATTATTTATAAAGTGCTTATTAAGGTATTTGTGGTTATTCTACAGTTATTCTTGCTTTCTCACATGCATAGAGATACTATTAAAAAGAAGTATAGCAGGGAGTGATATTGGAGTTGCTGGCATAGGTGTGTGTGTGTGTGTGTGTGTGTGTGTGTGTGTGTGTGTGTGTGTGTGTGTGTGTGTGTGTGTGTGTGTGTGTGTGTGTGTGTGTGTGTGTGTGTCTAGATGGCTTGAAGACAAGCCTATTTGGGGCAAATCACTAAGACTTGCAAGCCAAGGCATTCCAATGGGCAGGGGTCACTGGGTCTGGACTTATTGACCAGACTATAGTGTGACCAAAATGGTTGTGAAGT
Source organism: Engraulis encrasicolus (assembly GCF_034702125.1). Classification (NCBI taxonomy): domain Eukaryota; kingdom Metazoa; phylum Chordata; class Actinopteri; order Clupeiformes; family Engraulidae; genus Engraulis; species Engraulis encrasicolus. The sequence goes on from NC_085857.1 coordinate 36,110,058, forward strand.
CCATTTGGGGACTCGCCAGGTTCGCCAAAAGCCTTTGACCTAAATTATTCTAATTTCTGAAATGTTGTTTCTTCTTCTCTGGGGTTAGGCTATAGGCCTACTGTCAACTAACAGCCCTATAGGCCTACGGAATCTACTGCAATGCACTATAATTCACTTTACATAAAGTAGGACTTAGATACATAATTTTTAAAATAGATGGGTTGGGTAAGTTTTGTATTGTGACACAAATGACATCTCACCCAACTTTTGGCCCTCGTTATGGGTCCACTCCACAGCACATCCGACCTCTTTGAAGACCGCGTCGAAGAAGGGGCAGCCCGCCAGGACGGTGCCAGGTGACTTGCAAAACAAGCGGGCCTTGACTGGGCGCGACCCCACGCACAGTCCCGCCAGGTCAAAGTTTGGCGTGTCTTCTGACAACCATTCTTGTGCGAGGCGACGCAGCGTATGGGGAGGTATCGTTTGGGAGAAATCACGCGCACTCGTCGCCATTGATGAGGAGAATGGCATAGACGGGTGATTTACCTATGAAGAAAACAAGACAAAAGAGCCATCAAAGTACAGCAATGGATCTAAATATTTACCTGACAAATGTTGCCATTGTTACACGTGCCTGAATAATATTAATATGAACCAATTATTGGTTTACATGTGCAATTGCCAGGCATGCAGTTTGCAGACGCTATGGAACAACAGCATATCACTATCATCGCATGCAAGTAGCATGAAAACATAGGCCTAGGCCTATTTGGTTTTGTGACCAATTTTAAATGTAGACATTTGAAATCAATTACTTACTTACTAAAGTCTAGGCTACACACCGCTGTCTCGTATTGACCCCGTCTTACTCGCTGCTTGTGTATGACTGGAGTGTGTCAGTCTGTCGTAGAACTAGAGAGAATGTGAGGTTGAGGTGAACAAATTCTGAGGATACTACTTTGGACCTGTGCGTTCAATACTTTTTCTTTCAAAATAAAAGTTGCCTGCGTCGGACACGACGCATTTACCTGAGAAATTACATCTCTGTATAGGTTTTAAAAAAAAAGCGGGTAAATAGAACTGTAGGTTATTCCCTCTTTTATTTAGGCCCTTTGCATATTGCCAAATCAGTAGGCTAGAGATCCAAACTGTGGCATGTAACACAAAGTGAAGGGTCTACATTAATCCCAAAGATGAATTGAGGAATAAATAGCCTACTTAACAGAATGGGGGGAATGAAAACAAGTGTGGGTTTTTTTCCAGCGTGCGTTTTGTGCCTCACCTTTCCAAGTTCTTTGAGTTATTTGGCCACACATGACTGGGTTGATACAAAAAAAAGAAAAGAAAAGGAAAGAGCTCCAGGGGGTCATAAAGGCTGCAGAGAACATTGGCTGCCCACTTCCATCTTGGAGGGCCTACACAGCACCCGCTGCCTAAAAAAGGCCAAGTGCATTCTGAGAGACACATCCCACCCAGGTCACAGTCTTTTTGAATTGCTGCCATCGGGCAGGAGACTCAGGTTCATTAAGACAAGGACAAACAGACTGAAAAACAGTTTCTATGCAGCGGCCATCACAGAACTGAATTTGCATCAAAAGCGTAGTTTTTTTCATATACATACCATTCTTTTTATTCCATTCTTTAATTTTATTTTTATTTATTTTTGCTTCAACAAGGAAATCCACAATTTCGTTGTGCTTGTCACAATGACAAATAAAAGATATTGTATTGTATTGTATTGTATTGTATTGTATTGTATTGTATACAAGTAGAACGCTAGAGGGCGGCACACAATTTCGCCTCACATTTTTCAACAAAATATTCTTGCGAAAGTAGCATACGTCACTTCCGTTATGTACTTAAGCACTGGCGCTTCAGTAATCAGCGTGAGCTATTCTTCGTAGTTGTGATTACATGTGAAACGAGTTTTTGAGATAGAGGTGTTGTATTGTTTGGTTAATTTAAACACTTTAACGGTTTTAAAGATGGCGAACAAGCTTGATATGTCATTGGACGAGATTATCAAACAGGGTAAAGGTAAAGGTGGTGGAAGACCTCGCCGAGGAAGTGGTAGCCGCGATGGCCCTCGAAGCGACTCAGGCCCAACGAGACAAAATCGACAAAATTTCAACCGGAGCAGAGACAGACCTGCTCCATATTCCAGGGTAGGAAGAGACTGATAAATCCTGACATGAAGAGTGACCCTGGAAACAGGATGCGTGTGTTGTTTTGATGAATGTGCGCGTCGCTAACTAGCTAGCAATGCTAATGCTAGTTTATGAAAGAAGCTAGTTTGTAAAATCCATCATGCTCGTAAAGCATCATCATCTAAGCTCCTTTCCACCGTGAGGAATTCATAGACGCATTTCGACGACGTCGTCTTGACAGAGACTTCTCATCTGCTTAAGCCCTGAAAAAGGAACTCCCGTGTTAATAAACTAAGCCGCCACGTTCGTGGCGCACCTGTTGGTGTTAGACTTCTATCCCAAGACCCAAAAGACCCCAAGATACGGAGGAAGCTTGAAGACATGACTGTTTGTCCGGAGAATTAACACCTTTGGACTTTCCTCGGTCTTGCAGCAGATTTCACAGCCAACTATGCCAGCTGTTTGCATTGACCGTAAACACCGGGCATAAACTGCGTTCTGTCGACGTTCCACCTGGCACACTCAAGGAGTTTGAAGCCTCAATGCAAAGATCTTAGATGGGTAAAATGGGTGCTGCCTCTGTCCCCTTCCACCCCGTATGCTGTAATAAGGAGTCCATGGCTGCGAAGACTACGTATTCGAGCTGAATACCAAATTTAAGCTTGGAAGTTGTGAAAAACACCATGTGACCTCCTAAACCTGTTTCCTGGACGTGTGGCCCAAAACTCCAGTTGAAGAATGACCCAGTCAACAGTCGGAACTCTCTGTCCACTATTCATCCAGAGCCAGAGTTGATTGATTGTGTAATGGAAATTTGTATTGGTTTAGGTTTCGAGTGTAAAACTCAAAGTTGCTATTGGTACTATAATCTATTCTACATTGAATGTGTACGAAACATGTACAGAATCAAGGGTCTGAGTTGTGGGTTTAGCAGGCATTTTTTGCTGTATATGTTGCAAGTGGTTGTATATTATTTACCCTTTCCCTCATTTTTACAGCCAAGAGAGCTACCAGACAAATGGCAGCACGACATGTTTGATGATGGATTCGGCAGTAGTAAAGCGGCGAAGCCAGACTACAGCCCAAGCTTTGGCCTGGAGACCAGCGGGAAGCTCCTGGTGTCCAATCTGGACTTTGGGGTGTCTGACTCTGACATCAAGGTAATCTCTCAATGAATCTAGTAGGGCTGGGCGATGTGGAGCGAAAAAAAATATCTCAATATATTTTGTCTATCAATATACGATCCATATCTTACAAATTTCAATTCCCCCTGATGGAGGCATAAAACTAATTTATAGTAAACAACTGGCATTTATGTATATGCTTCGAGACAAAACTGTCTGGGCTGTGCAGTCAGAAATTTGACAAATCAAAGTAACGGCATAGTGAAATCGGAGCATTCTCTTCTCTTATTTATATTATTGCTATGGTAACCGAGTCACAGACGGAAGGCAGACGCGTGCTCTGGTGCAAGAGCAGAGTGGAGGAAGAGAATTTGCATCTGGCATTCTCAGAATTTTAAAAGTTTATCACCTTTCTTGATTTTATGCCAAAATCTACACAAGATGTTTCTCCCTCTCGATATATCTTAAATCTCGATATATTGCCCACCAGTGTTGGGGGTAACGCGTTACTAAGTAACGTTGTTACGTAATTTAATTACTTTTGGCACTAACGTAGGAACGTAACGCATTACTCTTCAAATTTCAGTAATTTAATTACAGTTACTGCGCTGCCGTAACGGTCGTTACTCGTTATAAATTTCAGCCTTGAAACCATCTTAAGGTCTGCTGTTATTAGAAGCCTAGTTCTAGATGCGCGAAGAGCTCTGTCTGGGGTGTTTTCCCCAGCCCTTCTCGAGCTCTCGGAAGTGGGTGTGTGAGCGCGCGCACGCAGACTGCTGTTCCTTCCTCGTGCATGCAAGGTCTTTCACTGGGACGTTCATGAGCCCATTGCGCTATGATGCCCACCCCTAGAAGCTATTCCTCTGTGTTTACTTACTTCTGCTAGGTACTATTCCAATCACTGAATGAACAACCTGGACCCCGTTTCTCAAACAAAGACCCGTTTGTTGCTTAAGATCTGTGTTGTTTCAGACAAGAATATTCAACCATTTTCCCTCATTTTCCTTCCCCTTAGGAGTTGTTCAGGGAATTTGGCAATTTGACAAAAGCAGCGGTGCACTACGACCGGTCGGGTCGCAGTCTGGGGACGGCAGATGTCCACTTTGAGAAGAAAGCTGACGCGCTCAAAGCCATGAAGCAGTACAACGGTGTTCCCCTGGATGGTGAGTAACTCAGACAAAAAAACACACTGCTGAAATCAGATTGCTCGGCTGTTGCGTCAGTATCTTCTTTTTTTGTGTTATTTGGATGACTGTAGGTTGATGTGTTTTTTGTTTTTGTTTTCCCAAGGTCGTGCAATGGAGATCCAGGTGGTTGCAGGACGCGTCTCGACGGGGAGGTAAGGCATGAATGTGTTGGAAGGTGTACATCTTTGTTCCAAAAAATCTTGTATATAAGCATCAAAATTATACTTTTATTTTTGTTGTTTGGAAATGCAGTTTTTTTTAAACATGTATATTATTTTTGAGTAGGGGTATAGTCCCGGTTTACACTGTAATTAGTAGAGGGTATGCTAAGACCACCACATGGCGATTTTAAGTGTCCAATTTCAATTAATTTTTGTTCTGTTACCTCAAACTCAATTAAATTGAACATGTGCACAGTCTATTGCAAGCCACACCAGGATTATCTTTGACTGCAAGCAGCTCCTATGTGTATTTTAAGTTTTCTTGCCAGACTGATTCAGGCATTTTTGACTAACTGCCAGCTGCTGTTGTGCTCTCCTAACAGAGACGACGACTCTGATTCGGGCGGGCTGAAGGGACGTCTGGGGACCCGAGAGTCCGATTCCTCCGGGTCTTTCAGAAGGAACCGAGGAGGCAACAGGGACTCTGGCTTCGGAGGGTCGCGGAGACGTGAGGGAGGTGGCGGAGGAGGATACAGGGGGAGAGGAGGCCGAGGAGGAGGAGGAGGAGGTGGTGGGGGACGTGGCGGTAGACGCAACGAGAGCAAACAGCTGACTGCAGAGGAGCTGGATGCACAGCTGGACGCCTACAAAAACAAGGTGACTTGAACATATTGGTCTTAAAAGGGGTTTTCTGATGAGGTTCTTTAGCGTGCTACACCATCACAACCGTACCATAAATGCACAGCTGTCCATGGGGAATGAGGTTCGAGTCACGTCTTAACCCTACAACTCTTTGTCTTCTGTTATAATGAACTAAACTATTAAAGTAAATTAGTAAATTAAAGTTGGTTTCGGGGCTTGTCCAAGGCTGCAATCCGATCTACTTCCTCCCGTCCTTCCTTGTGGCCTCCTAGCCAGGCCACGCCCTCCAACACATTCGGCGTTGCTTCTAGTCAGGCCAAGAGCAATGTAAATATCGTTTCTGCTCTCCTGAAAAATCGGGAACTCCACCCACTTTATCAGAAACCGATCAACCAGTAGCAAATCTGCGGAAGTTGGTCAACAATGCCGTTTGGGAAGCATTCTTGGTCAGACCAAGTCTTGAAGAGATTTGAAAGTTGATGATAATCAGGATAATATTGTGCATTCCAATATGCCGACTTCCATCCTCCCTTGTTCACTTGCCTGCTTGTGCCCTCATGATGACGTCACCGACGACAGAAAATGAATTACCCATCTTGGAAAAGCAGGATTCTATTGTCATTTTCTCATTTACAATTGGAATGGTGAATGAAAAACAGTCCCCCAAAAGTTGTTGTGGCTAGGCGTGGCTCCATGGAGGCGGGGTGAGACCACAAGCACAAGTGGAGGACGGTAGGCCGCATATTGGAATGCACCATTGAATTCAGAATGAACTCAATTTATTTCTGAATAATACTTAATTTCGCTTCCTAAACACCATGTAAAGAATTCATAATTCGGAATGAAATAAAAGTGCAGTGTAACTCAACGGAACTGTTATTCTGAGTTATTAATTCCGTTATTAGAAACGTCATGGAAATGTGACAAGTCTCCCTTCACCAATGGAGAAAACCGTATAAGCTTCCCACCTTCTCAAGCGGTCACAGTGCATAGCGATTAATTTAAAAAAAGAAAAAAATTTGGGCAGTCCTTCATTAAGCATTCTGGTTGTAAATGAGTAACTTTTGATGTATGTTTTTGCAAGACGTTGACTGAACTTGTCATCTCAGTACGATCCCGAGCCTCATGTCACGAGGCCAGAGTATGCAATGGGAGGAACGACGTACATTCACACTCCAAATGATCTGTACACTCCTTCCTGTTCCCATCTCAAGCTGTTACTGTAGTTATTGTCTACATCTATTGGTTAGTTGTCGTTTAAAGGTGACCTAGGCAGCATTTTCAAATGATTTTAATCACGTTTGAGAGGCGAATAATGCTTAGATGAGAGGGTAAAGAAGATTCTGCTAACTATTAGTGGGGTCAACAATGATCGATTCGGCGATGCAATCCAATGCGGGGCATGGCCGATCCAATTCAATGCTGCAAGTTCCAGAATTGATCTGGCAATTTTCTTTTAAGTTTCAACTACTTCCGTTGATATTTCGGGAGCAAATGAATGTTAAATTAAATAAAAGTACTTCAAAGCATTCCAAGACTGATACAGACTGATCCAGACTGATGCAGAAAACAGCCAATAAATTGTTGCTCAGTATCTGACTACTTGTATTGCCTCATCATGACTGATCAAACATTTGCTTTGCTTTCAGTAGAAATGTAATTCATTGGAATGCATTGTAGAATTGAATCTGATCGAATCGCACCGAATCGAATCGCTACCTCCCAAATCGTAATCGGATCGTGAGGGCAGTGCCAATCCACACCACTGCTAACTATGTCCGCAGTCTGCCGAACCTGGACTGACAAACCGACAGAATTTTGCCAAAACAAACTTTTTCCATAAGAAAATCGGACTTTTACATACCCCAGAATAATTGATCCCGTTTCGCATCGTGTCGACTTCTGGCGCCCAGGGATCAAAAATATTTGATCTGCGAGGGGAGAAGAAAAACATTCTTATGACTGTAGAAATTGCAGGCAGGTGCCTCCGACTTGCCCGGTCAGCCCTCTAAAAAGTATTTCCTGTGCGGCCGTCCCGTTCTAATCCCCGAGCTTGGCCGAATGTGTACACCTCCTGTTCTGCCATGTACTTTGTTTCATCCCATGCCGTTTGGTGATTTGCCTGTACAGTGGGGCTGTTTGTGAGGGGAGAAATGTGGTGAAATTTAGGTGAGAGTATGTGGAAGATTAAAATGTGTCCCGTGTGCGTTTTTAGGGAGCACGGTGATTGGGTGTAAAATTCAATGGTGCCCCACTTGTGTATTTTTGGCTATGCACCCTTCTTGATCCCACGTGACCACGTTCACTGGAGGCAAAACCAATCCAAAATTGTATCCCTGTCTATGGAGCAAAGGGTTCATCTCGGCTTGGAACAGCAGTTTTCTCTCAGATTTAACTTGATTATAAATAATTTATATAAATAAAAACACAGTTAGGAGGAATGCAGTTTGTTGTGCCCACCAATTAACCAATACATACCAGTGCATAATAAGCAAGAGGGGTAGGCTAGTGGAGTAAAGCTAGGTTTACACTTGTACTGCACTGGAGTTGTCAACCGAAACTGCACTACCATAGTGGGGGGTTCATAGATCTGCCTTCAAATCCGCACTCTCAGGATAATGGAGGGCGTGGCGTTTTTTTCCTGCCGATAATTCAAGGATCCGCAGTGTAGAACAATGGGACACCACTGACCAATCAGGAGCTCATGCTGTCCACTAGCATACCAGCCAACGATTAACATTTCAGCCTAGAAGAACCATACCTTCAGCTCTGCATAGTGTCCTTTCAGTTCTGCAAGAGGTATGTGGCGGTTTCTGTAAGGTCGTGGTCTGCTAAGGACGAGTGTAAACCTAGCTTAACAGTGAAGTGCCTGCTGCATATTATGGAAACACCAACACCGTAGACAATGCAACATACATCATCAGTAAGACCTACTAAGACGCATCCATTCTTACTGTGAGGGGACCAAGGCAAAGCTGACGACCCGTTGTCTTTTGTTTTTGTTTTGTTAAAATTTGATCAACAGACCATCAATAATCTTCCAACTAGTCATCAGTTTTGATGAGGAAATTGCCCTGGCACTGAATGTCTTTCAGAGTACCTTTCTTTTTTATTTAGTGAGGTCATGGCAGACTTTGTGTGGATTTGCGTGTATGTTTGCATGCCTGTGTACTAAAGATTTTATAATGGTAGTTGGAGATTTTTAAGATTTTTCTTAGTATCTGATTTTATTGGGATGACATTAATCTCCATGCACGTGCAAGGTTCATATGTGTATACACTCTAATCTCAAACGCATTATTTCCGCCTCACTGGATAAAGTAAACCAACATTTTAACTGTTGAGGTCAGTAATGCGTTCCTGAACAGCTGAGGCCGAGTATGCTACCCAAATCACAATTTAATCAGATCAGATTTTCATAACTTCGTTAAACTAAGAAAATGAAGTACCGGTATATTTAATGTCACCATTGATGGTCTTCAATCCAGACTCAAGGCGAAGCTGTTCTCAGATGCTTTCCCTTAGCTGCTTTAAATGATCAACATTTGATTTTCATGTTTTTCATTTTGTTTGGTCAAAATTCTTTAATGACTCATTTCAATGTTTTATTTTTCTGTGATTCTTGTGTTTAATGTTTTCTTATGCCTAAACTTTTTTTGTGTTTTTTTTTTTTTTGTGAAACACCTTGAATTGCATCTGTGTATGAAATATGCTATACAAATAAATGTCTCTTGCCTTGTTAAACAAACTTCCATTTCAGTGCAACACTTGGCAGACAATGGTTTGAGGGTGTAACTACCTTTTCACAAGAACAGGCTACTTTATTAGTGGCTGTCTGCAAAGAAAGGACTGATTATAAATTCACTGACGCAATTAAAAAGAAGTCTTCTGTTGTGTATTGCTTCTGTGTGGAGAACGGGTAGGATTGATTATAAATTCACTGGCGCAAGGGGGGGAAAAGTGTTCTTTTGTGTATTGCTTCTGTGTGGAGAATGGGTAAGGCGAAATTCCTCTGGAAAAATAAATGGTTTGTTTATTTCCTGTTTTGCAGATGGATACCAGCTAAGCGGCATCTGAGTTCAAGCACTTTGAAAATCCAGCCATTCCCACCTCCTCCTGAAAAAAAATGCCAGTCTCGCGCTCAGGATTGACAGCCTAGGTGTTCTTTTTGTTTTTATTTGTTTTGGTTTGGTTTTTTCCTTTATTTTGTTTCTTCACATGAAGAATGGACAATACAAAGTTGTGTATATAACTGGATGACTTTTGAGAGCATTTGGTATGATTTTGTTTTTGTTTTTTTCTCACCCATCCTTTTTGTTTTTATGCTCTCACGAGTAAATGTTTTAAATACATAGTGGGTTTACCAGTTATTTGTTATCCTGTATTAAACCTACTGTGCCTTTGTATCTCCTGGTTTCTTCTCCTTTCTTGGTTCATAAAGACAACGAGAGAATGAGACAACGGGTTTCTTAATTTCACCCGAGGATTTCAAGGATCGGTGGTGTCCGGTTTGTTTTGGGTTACACAACCTCAGTAATATAATGGTATAGACAAGTGATCTCATTAATTGGTGAAAGCTGTAGGCCCTAATCCGGTTTACGACCCTTTATAGTCCTATTACAATAAGCCAATCAACCATTTACCGTGGATAAACATGTTGCGAGCTTTGAGTTCAATCTTTAATGACACAAGTTCAAGACTGTATGTTACTTTTAAGGGAGTGCTTTTTTCGATGTATGTGCAGTTACACCATAACGTACAGCTCAACAAGTACGGACCACTCCTTCAAGTCGCAGCTAGCTGACATGCCTTCGGGAACTTACGCTGCGTCTTTCCCGGAAGCGGGTAGTGCAGTGCGGGCGTCTCCGCTTTTAGTTCGCCATACTTGCACAAAGCGACGGTGCCCAGACAATTGGTGAAGGCAGACGAAAACGCATCGGCGAAAGCTAACGGTAAGAGCTGCTTCTGTGAAAAGGAGTGTGTAATATTTATGCAATTAGTATCAATATGCAACGCGACAAAATAACTTTAACTCGGAAACCGGCAAAACAATTGGGGCTGAGGCTTTTTGTGTCAAAGCACACCTAGGATTCTCGGCTTTTCGATGTATGGCGAATGACACGACATTCCCTTTCTCCTCATTATCCGCTAAGGAATGAAGATGCAGTATGCCGAGATCTTTTTTGTATTATTACTGTGAAAATGGACCGGTTGGAAATAATTGGACAGATGGTGCGGGTGAAGATGAACAATGTAACCCTGTGCATCCCTTTCCAGCTGAGCTGTACATTTACCTACTCACTCTCGCTTACAATGTAGCCAACTGTCTGAAACGGGTGGGTGTCATGTTTCTGATGTAAGCTGATTATCTGAAGTAGCCTTATTATACGGCGCTGGTGTCGACATGAAGATATTTGGGTGGTAGGCCTACGAGACTGCACAGCAGCCAACTTGAGGCAACTGGAAAAAATGACATTTTGCCATTCATGTAACGCAACGCTACCAATTGTCAGGGCAGGCCTACGATCTGGGGAAATATCCCTCAAGGCGCAGTAGAAGTGTATTCCTACTCTTGACGAATGCGCGTGTGAAGCGTATACCTCAGGCAATGATTTAGGAAGTTGTCCATTTGTTATAGTCGTTATTGCCTATTTCCTTTGTTCTAGGTCAATTTATTACCTTGCCACACTTCTTCAGCTACTAGCTATGCCTATAAGTTATATAACATCTCGTCTGTTAGGCCTATGCAATTATCTTCTAGAAGAGTGCCAAGCAGTGATATTTTCCATTCTCTTTATATTCTCATACTGAGTTAAATTTTCCCAACATCCAGCAAAGGCTATTCTGTTTTCTACCCCCTCCATCCCTCAATGGGCAAACGTGGTGGTGTCGACTTAATTCGAAGATGCTGGAGAGAGACATTTGACCTGCCTGCACTAGAAGTCATAGTAGCCTAGTCTTAAGTGAGTCACAGTCAAGCATGCCCCCTACTCCCACAAGAATCACTGCAATTTGTTATGGCTCATGGGAAGGGGTCAGTCTCAGTTTAGGCCTACAACAATCCCCAACAACGCCATCTATTGCGGTACAGTTTTAATGGCTTTGGCTGAACACCAAAAATGTCATATCTTTAGAATCTCTTATGAATTCTTTGTAGGCGGCCAGTGGTAGGCTATGCAAACCCTCAATGACCTTTGCCGTGTCCACCATGCATCAACATGTTTTAAACACATGACATTAAGAAAGGTGGGATTTCAGGTCCAGAAAGAAGGCAATGTTTTGATGGCCGTGCATTTCTGTGCAGAATGGGATAATTATCTGTCAACTCCCACTCTGCAGGTTTTAGGAATTTACCTGCTTGTTTCTACAGGCCTGAAGGAGAGTACAGGTATGTGAGTAGAGCATCCCAACCACGCACGCTGAGGCCTACAGGTCAAAAAGTTTACCGTGGTTAAGTCAGGGGAGTTAGCAGGGAGGGAATAAACAGGTCAGTTGTCCCGGGCCCCCGTAGGGAGCAGAATTGAGTTCCCACATTAGCCTATATTGTATGCATTAGGTCACGGGTGAGGAGCCTATGTCTCATGGGCCGTTAACGACATAATTTCAATGTTATGCAGCTTTACATGAAATATAACATTCTAAGGGAATCTTAGATTTGCAACACAATTGAGTTATATTCAGCGGACCAAGAGAACGTGGGGTCTGTTTTAAAGCTGTCTGCCTTCAATATAGGCCTAAAGTGCAGGGGGAAATCCTGGTTTTGTGCATAGTGCGGCCCTCGGAGGGAGGACTTTGACGGCCCTTGGAGGAATTTTAAAGTGGCCCCTCGAATGAAAAAGGTTCCCCGCGCCTGCATTAGGTGGAGGACGAGGCTTTCAGACGACTTTGGCCCCGGCCCAGTCAAAACTGTTAGTAGAGGCCCCGGTAGTAGTGGAGTGGGCTCTTTTTCAAATCGTAACTATAAAAAAGGCTCTTAGGAGGGCGTGTTTTCAAAAGGCTGTGTTGATATGAAGAGGCGACAGGCCTCCTACAACGTTAAAGTACATGTTAGGCCAGCTGGTCAAAAAGCTAAGTAGTGAAGAGGAGAAGGCTCTCTTCTCTCAGGTCTACACGTAACCAACAGCCACAAGGAAGTCGGAGTGTAATTTTTAAAAGGTTGCATTGACATGCACAGGCCACAGGCCTCTTCCAGTATTACATTGATTTGAAATGTAGGCTACTCGATATTAGAAACAAAAATGAGGGCACTCTCAGAGGTAAAGATTTAATTTCTTTCTCTACATTTTAGAGTCTACAAGGGAAACAGCCAGATGGATTGATGAGCATTATTTTTTGTAGATATATGAAAAACTCTTCTAATTAGATGTTTTTCTGATCACAGCATGAAGTATCCCTGAAGGGTTAGCCACATGCTTTTATTAAGTATGCAGCTTTATTCGTGCAATGTTTGTTTAGTGACTTTAAAAAAAAATGTCTGAAGGAGTCTCGTATTACTTGGGCTCTTATCAGAATCAAATGACTGAATTTGAATCCTGACCACACCACAATACAAGGCCAAACAGGATCAGCGCTAACCAACGCGTGTGGTTCTTGGAAGGCCGTCAAGGCAAACGCGCTCTTCCTGCCTTTGTGCATGTGTCAAACAGCCACCGCACTAAAAAAAATGTCCACTATGTCAAGAGTCTTAATGGTTGTTGATTCCTTCCCCAGCCACTGCTTACAGATGGATTCCTCTACTCTGCAAGAATAATATGTTGGCTCAAAACCAAACAAGCTTTGTCCAGTAAACTAAATATGAACTTGAACTCCAGCAATAGGCTTAATAGTTTTCCTTTTAATGGCTTACTAAGGATGTCCCATTGCTTTAGATTGGTAAGCTTAATATTAACTTCCATGAAGCCCGATGTAGCCCCCCCCCCTGCTAAATAAATACCTGAACATGGAGAAATAAATCTGTGTTTTCTGAACACCTGGGTGTTGGGAGACATCCATCTTCCTTTGCTGTAGAGAGGGTGGTGCCTGTAATTGCTTTAGGCAAAAAAATGTTTCACACACAGGCCCTGTGGAGGATTTTGTGGAATCACATTCTTTCATTATACATCATGGTCCACCTTGGGTATACTGCCAGTTTCTTGAGACAAAAAATGACTCCACTAATATATTCCTTTCCTGTGTAGAGAATGCTGCCTGTCCGTTCATGGCTTTAGGCAAGAGCGTTAGCACAAGCCCTGTGCATGATTTCTGTGGAAAATGTTTTAATCACACTCATTTATTATACATCTTATTCTTCCTGGTTCTTTTTCTTCTTGTTGGTCTGTCTTGTCCATTCCCCACTTCCCGTCTGCTTCCGTAATATATCTATCCGTGTGTGTCTGTCGTCCTTCCCCAAATCTCTCGCATCTTTCTGCTTTTTGTCTGGTCACTGTCCTCATATTTCCTCTTCCCACCCCCAATCCTCCCCCAATGTCCCCATTTCGTTCCGCTTTCCTCCTTCTTTTTAGCTCCTCCACGTTACTCCTTTTCTTTCCTGTTCTATATCTGTTTTTTTTTTCATTCTATGGTTCTTGCCATACTTCCGTAGTCATGCATGAGTAAGAACTTTAACAAGGAGCAAGGTGGCATAAAAAAAGAGTGAAAATAGAAATCACCCTCATAGAGTGCAGACCTCCACAAAAGCAGTTGCATTTTGTTGTGTATATTTGCACCCATTACCTGATTGGCCTAGCCTGACTCATGTGTTTAAGAAGCTTAACAACAAGGTAACTCTGCTCAGCTCTACTTTGTACTCTACTCTAAAGTGAAAGGGAAGTGAAAGCCCAACTGGGAAACTCCGACTCCCATTGTCATTGTGACACAGCACTCCACAGCACACAAGTGTACACCGCACGCAACGAAATTGCATTTTTGCCTCACCCGTGCAGGGGGGGCAGCCCCCAATGGCGCCCGAAAGGGAGTAGTGTGGCGGGACAGTGCCATGTTTCTCAGGGTACCTCAGTCATGGAGGAGGATGGGGGACAGAACTGTCTAATTACTCCCCCCAGCAACTTGGCGGGTCGGGACTAGAACCTGCAACCTTTGGGCTGGAAGTCTGGCACCCTAACCGCTTACCCATGACTCTCATCCAGGGCTCTAAATTTACACCAGCCAACTGGCCAAATGCTGGTAAAATTTCAGTTTGGCTGGTTGAAAAGACCCACTAATTAGCCACTTTGACCAGAGTAGAGTAGAGTAGACCAATTAGTGAGTATGTGTTAGTACAATCTATCTAGCTAGTACAATCAGTATCTACTAACCATTTTGGCTGGTGATGAAAGAATTTAATTTAGAGCCCTGCTCTCATCTCTATCCAGAGTCATGGCTGAGCAGGAGCCCACCGAGGAGCAGTTGGCGGCCATCGCAGCGGAGAATGCGGAGGGCGACGGGGAGACGGTCAACTACAAGCCGCCCGCCCTCAAGACACTGCAGGAGATCCACGAGCTCGACAAGGACGACGAGAGCCTGCAGAAGTATAAGAAGGCGCTGCTCGGAGACGGACACGAGGCCGCCGTTGGTATGTGGTTCTCTTTGTTTTGTGTGTGTCTGTGCGTGTGCGTGTGTTTTGTGTGTGTGGAAGCACAAGAAGGCCCCGCTCAGAGACGGACATGAAGTTGGTGTGGGGCTGTGGGTGGGTGTGTGTTTGTGTGTGTGTGTGCGTGCGCATGCCTCTTTCTTCAGAACTACAAGAAGGTCCTGCTTGGAGTCAGACGTGTGCGTGTGTGTGCAGAAGTATGTACCGATGTAATTTCTTCTCTTTAACAAGTAGTTTCATATGCATATTTCATATTAACAATCCCAACAGTCACATGTTTCTAGATACCGGCTAACCCGCCACCCTACCTTGACTAACACACAACAGTCCAGCGGGAAACAATGACCCCGGTGTGTGTTAGGGCTGGGTTATTTCCTGCAAGCACAAAATACAATGTCTGCTGTGATACAGATACAAGAGGTCACGATACAATGCATATCAGCACACAAATGGTTGATCGCTTGACTGGTTTTCAGGAATTTCCCATTATGCAAATCAGAGGTCTCTGTACTACCTGCTCTGGGGTGCATTTCTCTAAACCATAGTTGCTAACTTCATTAGCTTCTTAGTTGTTTCCAATGCAATTTCCCATTGACAGCTACCCAAGGTGCTAACTGGCTAACAGCTATGCTTTTGAGAAACGCACCGCTGGTTTGCTATGCCAACCAAGGCAAAGCTTAAGGGATTACTCAACGCTCTGATGATTAAGCCCACTTTATTATTTCACATTCTGATGGCTTGTGCTTTAATCAAACCGTTTGGTTGTCTGGTATGGTTTTAGTTACACTATGATAATGCGATTCATTTAACATACAATGACAATTGTGATATAACATGCAACTTATAGTGCAGCCCTAGTTGGCATAACACACTGGTTGCAAAATCTTTTTGAAAAGATAAGGCAGAGACGAACAGTATTTTGTCATTTGGGGTGTGCCAAATTTAAGACTGCTGCATGTCGAATTGCATCTGACCTCTGTTGACCTCTAGAGGTCATTGAACTTTTGGGACTGTAAATGTCCCAGCTGAACCCAGTTTCTCAACATCATAAGAAATTAAATTACAAAATCAAGTCAAGTCAAGTTGGTTTTATTGTCAATTTCTTTACATGCACTGGTCATACAAAGAATTTGAAATTACGTTTCTTGCTTTCCCATACAGACATAGACTAATCTAGGTAAGGACATAGACAGTATAGACATAGACAGTACTCATACATGGACATAAGACAGTATGGACATAGACAGTGCTCATACAGACATTTAAAGTGCAGGACTGGACAACAGAAGACTTGTAGATAACATACATTAAGAGGAGGTATTTTGTTGTGCCTTTTTCTTTTTCTTTTTTTTTTTTTTTTCTAAAAGTCCTCAATTGTCTCAAAAATGCCTCAGGGTGTCGCAGTTCTGGGGTTTTGGACCAGTCTAACAAATGTTTTCAACATCTTTTTACAGTGCTATGTCTTTAAAAGGAGTAGAAAAGACTGCTGCAATTTCTTGCTTATTCCCTTCACTAAAACACGGCCATTCCACGGATGTGTCCGGCATGGGTAATCTGGACATGTTACGTTATTGTTTTAGTAAAGCTAACACACGAGAGTGTGGTCTTTTCAACTCTATCTGATGCCTTTTTGGATGTGCACCCATAGGCAACAACAGCTATCCCTTAGTTTGCGCACACTTATGATTAAAACAAGGCTGTAAAGCAGATGTGGGGATTTTTTTAATTCAAGGGAGCACTTTAAATTTTATTAAGTCCTCCAAGGGCTGTACTATGAACACAAACCAGGATTTCCCCCTGCACTATAGGCCTATATTGATGTCAGCCACCTTTACAACAGACCCCACCTTCTCTAGGTCCCCTGAAATATAACTAAATTGTATTGCAAATGTAATTTCTAAAATGTCATATTTCATATGAAGCTGCATAACATTAAAATTATATTAGGGGCCAGCTAAGACGGTCTCAATGGGCCTGGCCCTCGAGACATAGGTTCCCCACCCTTGATATAAAGAGTGCATACTTTCCCATGTGGGATAACGCGCATGTGGAAATAATCAACTGTCTGCTCATGTTGGCATAGGCTGTATATACTAACCATACACAGAGCTTCAAGAGCCGACATTCTTCTGCTGTGATATATGTCTTCAGAATGTCTCTAAGCTTTTTGATGGTGTTACTTTGATTCCATCGCATACCTGCTTCCATGTGTAGAGTAAGTGCACGTCTGGAATTTCTGTTGTCTCTGCATATGGTTTTCTGAAATGCCTAAAGTCAGACAACATTTGCCATTCAAAGTTATTACATACATGGATTTATTGTTCCTTCAAACCAATCCCTTGTACTATATACAGTAGGTATTACATTATATTACATCACGTTACATTGCATTTGGCAGACGGTTTGTAACCAAAATGACTTTCAAAAGAGGACATAATCATAGCCAACATCGCTAGCAGATACGAAGTGCACAGGAAATATACAGAACAACAAGTGCAGATGCAAGGAAGGGTTTTGTTGTTTTTGTTTTTGTTTTTTTATTATGAGAGTACACACACACACACACACACACACACGCACACACACGCACACACACACACAGATGTGTATAGTTGGTGTCTCCCACCTCATTGTCAAGTCTTGTATTTGTGTTGCCTGGGGTTGTGGGGTTCGATTTGTCTCCTCTTCGCTGTGGTGTGTAGCGCTCGCTGGTGTTGTGTGTGTGTGTGTCACAGTCATGTGAAATGACTCACCTACATGTGCCCGGACCAGCGTCCGTCACCAGGCAGCGGGGCAGGGCAGAGTCATTCATAATATTATTGTTATGCTTGTGGCAGAACAGGGGTGAGTTTCTCAAAAGAGAAGTTGTTAGCCTGTTAGCAACTTCGGTAGTTGCCAATGGGAAAATGCATTGAAAACCACAAAGTAGCTAATGTAGTAAGCCACTTTGGTTTTGAGAAATTCACCCCAGGACAGTGTGCTACACGTTACATTATGTCATTATTATGACACCTAGCAGAGACATGTGCAACTACTAGGAGCAGCTGAAAGCGGCTGACGATGACTTGGTAAAAGAAAACATTGCAAGTAGCCTACAGATGGAGGATGGCGACGCTTAGATGCTCATTCAAGATTCAAAAAAATCTCCTTATGCTGGTATGAGAGCCTAAAATTCTTTTTTTTTTAAAAGCAGTAACATTCTTTTTTTAAGCAGTAAAAATAATAATAATAATAATAATAATAATTCCCCAAAACACTATGAAAGATTATTAGAAATTAGATTTTTAGGTAGCATCAGGACAATTGGAACTGTTTGAAATGGATCTGATTCATTCAAATGTCTAGCAATCAGGTGATGTCTGGTTTCTCCCCTGTGTGTGCCTCTGCCTGTACTTGATCAGTCATGGCAGACAGAGCCAGGTAGCACACTGAACACACTGAAAGTAGTGCATGTGTCTCACTATTTAGGTTCAATAAATGCGCTGGTCTTCCCTGAGCTATGATATACTGACTGTATGAGGCGTCCTGATGGTGATAGATGACCACATTACATGGGTGTGACAACATACTGTATGTGTTTGTGCTTAAAAAGCTACCAGCTGTTACAAGACTAGCAGTGGGTCTCAACCTTTTTTGAACAAACGCCCCTCTGACCTCATCATAAGCCTCACAACACCCCCTGGACCTCATCATAAGCCTCCCAGTGCCCCTCTTAGTTTTGAAAGATAAAATAGACTAATGCCCCCCAATGGGAACTAAGCTCGCCCCCTCTCAGCTGAATCCTTCTGCCCCTCTTCATAACATAATTTTTTACAAACACGGTGAACCCATGTATACCTGCCTGAAATAACCTTGCCATGCCTCTGCCTTCGGTATTCTACCCGCACGTTGTGCATGCATTGATTGGGTAATGTTGTAAGTTCAGCGGCTTTGGATAAAAGCTTCTGGAAAATGTAGTGTAATGTGATCCCTTAGAAGGTACATACAGTAATTGTTCTGCTAAAACCTACATAGGTCTGCCAAGCTGGGGTACATTTGAAGGGTTTCGTTGCAAAATGACATAAGCGCCATTTTTTGACTTTTGCATTTTATTATTAGAAGCAACTGTTCAGACGTCCTTTGATCTATTCTAATGTATGAAGTCTTGCCATTCAAATACTTTGAGAACATACTTTTTAAACCCTTATCAAATGCATTTCGCAATGCAGTGCCCAATACAAAGATGTCCATTTTCCAAAATGTTCCAAAATGGATATACTGTCCGTCACTTTGCAGTGAAGCTCTTCATTTTTAAGTGTGTATGTTGTAAGTGGTCAGAAAAAAGAAAAACACGGAGGCGCTGCGGGGATCCAGATTTTTAACACAGGTGCTGAACCGTTTTTGTGGGTAATGCATCTCAAAAAAGGAGGAAAATGTGCACTCTGGTTTTGCTGTTTTTTAACTTTTCTTGAAGGTAAAAGACTGCCCGACACATTTCGACCATGCAGGTCTTTGTCAGTGGTTTTGGATGAAAAAGTCTCCTAAATGCACTGTAATGTTATGTGTTCTCTCCACAGTTGCAGACCCAGGTGTCCCCAATGTGCAGGTCACGCGGCTGACACTGATGTGTGAACAGGCCCCACATCCCCTCACGCTAGACCTGCAAGGTGAGAAAGGCTTATCCCATTTACTCAGTTAAGAAAAAAATGCATAGCCTGTGGCATGGTGCTGGACAAAGTCAGATACAAGTTGTAGTAAAAACAGAGAAACTAAATACATTAGAATTAGAGAATCTTTGGTAGAAAGACATCTGCCCAGGGGCGCTGTTGCGCAGCGCGCTAAGCCCCCCACATTTGGGCTTATATTGCCCACAGGGACCCCGGTTCGAGTTCGGCTGGGGTCATTTCCCGACCCTTCCCTGTCTCTCTCTCCCAATCATTTCCTGTCTACTCTCACACTGTCCTATAATAATAAAGGCCAAAAAATATATATACTTAAAAAAAGAAAGATGTCTGCCCACTTGAAACCCTTCGCTTAAGTTTTAATCCATGGCACGGAGCAATATTTTGACCTTGTGAGGTCTTTCTTCAGGTCTTTAGGTCTTTCTGAGAATCGCAGTCAAAACATTGTTCTGCTGCATTAAAGATATTCGAGAGAAAAAAAATGTGGAACTTGCCCTTCATGCTCCACATAAGACGGTACACTGCTGGGTTTGGGTCTGATGAAGCCCCATCCCGTTGCTATGGTGCCTATTAGTGTGGATCCCTCATATCCAGCTCATCATCTAATCAACACCCTCCCATCAGGCAAGAGATATAGAAGCAACACTGCACCCACATCCAGATTTAGGAACTCACTGACTATCAGACATCTTAACGTGCCATAATTTCCCACTCTCTATGCACTTTGCCCTTAATGCACTTTATTATTTCAGCATAATCTGTAATTCCACTGCTGTGTAATGTCTGCTGGGACCCTCTCTGTTCACTGTTTGTGTCTACCCATGGTTATATTTATTGTATTTGCTTTGCAGCTGTGTGTCTTGTCCATTGTTTGTATTTGATTTGATGTTGGGGATATGCCACAAAAAATCCTATCAACTTTGTTGACATGGCAAATAAACTCTTGAACTTGAACTTAATCCACACCTTTATATCTCTCTTATTTCCTCAAAACAATCTATTTTGCATACATTGTTGTTCTCAACAATGTTTCCGAACCGATATCTTTTTTTTTTTTTCATTGGAAATGTTAAATCCCTCTGTTGTTGTGTTGCGTTTGACAGGAGACCTGGAGTCTTATAAGAAGCAGAGCTTTGTGCTTAAAGAAGGCGTGGAGTATAGAATTAAGATCAGCTTCAAGGTAAGCTGCCTCCGAAATGAAAACCCTTTGTGTTTCTTACAGTATCACGGTTCTGCTCATGAATTGCAGTGATTTATCACATCAAGAGATGCCTGCACATGCCGAGCTGTATTCATTTTATGTTTTCCATCATGACTGCATTGTTGCGTAACTGCTCGAATATAGTTACGCATATATGCACTCTGTCTCACAGGTCTTTATAAGAAAGGATCTGTTTATTTTTAGAAGCTCATACAAATTGCTTTCGTAATAATTGCTGTTTACCAGACTAATCAGAATGCATGGAGATGCACTCTTGACAAATTGATCATCTGATGACACAGCTAATTTGTTATTTGAAAAGTAATTCAAACTCTGTTACATGGGTACTTTAGGCTACACTCATGCAACGTAGGAGCACACGTTATTGCAACAGGCATTTCGAATTTTCATGCACTCCGTTCTCTGGTTGCTGGTTGCCAAACTGCAGAGTTAACCTGGTTCTCACGTGATGGTTGTTACCAACCATCTGGAACATTGTCAATTGTTTAGCTCTGGAAAGGCCAGTGTGTGTTCAAAACAGCTCGAACTTGATTGAAGAATACACATGGCTTTTTTTTAAGCACGTATTACTTCAACCACTGACTTGTATATACTCCGCCCCGCGATCCTGCCCTGCGATTCTGATTGGACAGGCTGTGAAATATCTGATTCCATTCGGGCTCGTCTAAGATTTTAAGACCCTCGTGCGAGCTCACGAAGTTTAACGAAGATGCACGAAGCATGAAGGATCTGCATGAGAGCCAGGCTTCTGCAGAGTGTGTGTGATTATTGCAGGATAAGTTTGTTATAATTGTGTTTGTAATACTGGAAAACTTCTGTTTACTGGACTAAAGGCTTTTGCCACATTGCCACTTTTCACCCTAGTATGTGTTATTCCTGCAGGTGAACAAGGAGATTGTGTCTGGCCTCAAGTTCATCCAGCAAACTTACAGGAAGGGCGTACGAAGTAAGTACTCTGGGAGAGTGATTTTCAAAATGGGGGCCGCAAGGGGATGCTAGGGGGTAGACAGGCCGCGCCCTCCTAGTGACACAACGCCTTCAGCGGAACTTTTAGTCAGGCCAGAAGCAATACAAATATCGTTTTTGAGCTCTAGGAAAACCAGGAACTGCTCCCACTTTGTCTTGAAGCAAACAACCAGTAGCAAACCAAGGGAGGTGGATCAGCCATGCCATTTGGGAAATGTCAATTGTTATGGTCTTGGTCAGACCAAGTCTCGAAGAGATTTGAAAGTCGATGATAATCAGGCTAGCCAGGGGAACAGTGGCGGGTTGGCCGGAAAAGTGTAGCAAAGCAGAATAAATAATTGAATACACAGAAGTTAAAGTAAGCCAATATAAACCAAAAATATGTTTGAAGACTTGGTTGGAATCTACCGGTATATGGGGGTCCTCGTTGTCATGTAAAGTTTGGGAATTTATGAAATAAGTACTCTGGGGTTGTAGAGTCTCCCCCTGCTGGACATTGCCAAAAATGAATCTAGCTCCAAGCTCAAAATGTAATTTCACTTGTCACATGCAGCAACTGTACAAAATAGTGGCAATGCGACAAAAAAAGAGTCCAGCGACAACTACTAGACAGCAAAAATAGTCAAGTCAAGACAAGCTTATTTATATAGCGTATTTCAGACAGAAGTACAATTCAATGTCCTTCACATACAAAAGAATAAAAGTTTCAAGAAAGAATTAAAAACTTAAAACATCAAGGTAAAAACATGAAATGAATAGAATAAAAAGATTAAAAAAATATCAAAGTGGATGAGAATTAAAAACCTTAAGATAAGATAATAAATAGTGACCGTATCCATCATGTATTATACAATACCAAATGTCTTGAGTCTTAGGCAAGACGTTGGCAACGTCACTGCAGTCAGCAGCTTATACTGATCTCAGTTTGGCTGCTTCTCAAATAAATGAAGATAAGCCCGCTTGATGAAAATGTGATGAGTAGAAATAGGCCTTGAGCTATGGCCCCAAATTTTGGCCATCGGTGCCATCTGGGGGGGGGAATGCTAACATTTTTTTTTGGTAAGGTATATCCCCCCACTACTAGAAAAAGCCTGATAGCAGTCACGGGGTGGTAGCGAAACCCCTTTTTTCGGCTCTTGAAGTGACTACCCCCCTCTATTAAATTCCATGTTTGAATTCGGATGCATGTCTAGTTCAGGCTCATTTCGTGGGGTATTGCCAATACTCTATACCATGGTGCCTGGTATTACTGGAAAGGGGACCTTTCAGGCTTTCATTTAAGATCATTGGTGAATCTGTCTGACATACACAGAGGTCACAGCACTTCATTAAATCAGACATAGCTAACATTTTCCAACAACTCTTGGCTAAACTGTCTGCTTTCGTTTATCTCTGTGGCGTGAAAGAACACCAAGGACACAAAATTGGACAACCTCAATACTCTTTGGAGTCTGCCGATTCAGAAAATGTATAATATGCCCATACAATTGTTTTGTATGCGTTTGTGAGAGCGTTAAATTTGAATTGTGCAACCAGCAAAAGTCTTCAAAATAATAGCCAATACATGCAGGTCATCTGTTGGAAGTATTGGGCCTTTTTCCTTCCAAAGTTTCTGCTTGGCATCACTGCTTGGCATTAGGCCTTCATTTAAGATCATTACTAAATCTGTCTGACATACTCAGAGGTCACAGCACTTCATTAAACCAGAAATAATAATAACAAATGTCGCCTAAACTGTAGGCTTTCTTTAGTCCCTACGTACTGTAAACCATGGGAAAACATCAAGGACACAAACCCCAACCATTTCAATACTCAAGGCACTCTGCTAATTCAGACAATGCATGATATACCCATACAATGTATTGTGAGAGCCTTACAAAAGGCCATAATGACCATTTATAATTTAAGTCCAATTCTGTCCTATCTCTTTATAGACGTAAGGAAATGTAAGGAGACATAAGACGTAAGGAGATAAAAGAGATGAGCGGGGGCATGGGGAGGCACTGTATGTACAGTAGATGTAGAGTTAGGGGGGGGGGCAAGGGGGAGAAGTAGGGGTGAGGTGAGTGGGGGCAATTGAGGGGGAGCACTGTTGGGTGGGGGGCAAGGCCAGGGTAGTGGAGGAAAGTGAGTGGAGGGCACTGTTGAGTGGGGGGAGGTGACTGGGGGGGCACTGTGGAGTGGGGGGGGGGGGGGGCGACACTGTAGGGTGGGGAGAGGAGTGGGGGTGAGATACTGTAGAGCAGGTGGGGGTAAGGGTGGATAAATGTTAATGATAAAATATTTGGAATAGTTTCAGAAACGTCTACCATATTGAATGTTGGAGGGAATTTGAGATGCCCTAGTTTCAGCAGTGGTGTGTATATGTTTAATTGAGCAATTTTTGACCACTTTCTTTAGGATATGTCACGGTGGCAAAATCGAAATTCACCTTCTATTGTTCAGCCATGCTCATATCGGACTGTGTGACAACTAGCCTAGAAATCTAGACGCCCCTAGGGGTTTGGCGTGGCCAGGCTATGTGACAACATCAGCATCTTCAAAATCACCCGTAAACAGTGGCTGAAAACAAACCAGACCTGCTCCTATTAATTAATAGTATGAACATTGTTTTACTCTGGATATATTTGGTGTTTGTGGTAAAATGTCATGTCTACTGTAATGCAGTATTGTTTTTTTATTATGGCTACCTGCCTTAGGACTACGGATGACATTTGGCAACTATGCAAATACCAACATATTTATATTGATGTTTTTTTAACTGATGTATTGATTAGTGTGTATTGTCCTAATCAAATGAAAGAAAGAATGAATGAATGAATACATTTGTCCATTAGGCAATAGGAAATAATTGTGCTAAAAAAAGGAACCGTACTCATCAATGAATAGTATAGGCTTACGTCATTGCAAGGACCATAGGCCTAGTTATTTCAGCAGTTGACTGTCTATGTGCCATTTGACCATTGTAGGAGGACTATTCTCTGCTTCAAGGAAGTGAAATCAACTTATTTTTTGTTTGTTTAGTCAACCTTTGGTAAAATATCTGTAAGAGATTATAACAGAGAAGTGCTGAAAAAAGTAATCTACTATGTAGTAGGCCTATATTATGGCCCCACAGTATTGAGAAAAATGCATGAAAGTCATCCATTTTGGGAAATAGCAGCCATATTGAATTTTGACACAAATTTCAGATGGCATCAAGTTTGAATTTCTTCTGCTCGCGCACACGCACACACGCACGCACGCACACACACACACACACACACACACACACACACACACACACACACACACACACACACACACACACACACACACACACACACACACACACATTTTCTCTATAGCAAAAAATTAGCCTTTGAA
This sequence comes from Engraulis encrasicolus, assembly GCF_034702125.1. Lineage (NCBI taxonomy): Eukaryota > Metazoa > Chordata > Actinopteri > Clupeiformes > Engraulidae > Engraulis > Engraulis encrasicolus. The sequence goes on from NC_085857.1 coordinate 36,135,084, forward strand.
ATTATCATTTGGGGAAGGGCTACCATATTACATTTTGGGAAATATTTTTCAATTTCTTTCAATAAGCTTTTGGTCAGTAATCTGTGAAATGTCTGGCAGGACAATATGTCTATTATTAAGCAGTGCTGTATGTGCAATTTGATCATTTACTGACAACAGTACCATTTCAAAGCGGATTTATACATTCTTATGCACATACATTCATGCTGGTCAGAAAATAGGTCATTAGGGCCTTGAGGATCATTACGGTCATTTAAAGGCTCCTGCAAATGTTGTATGGGTACATTATACATTTTCTGAATCAACAGCATGCCTAGATTTTTAAAATCATTTGGTTTTGTGACCCTGATGGTTTCCCATGGTATAGGGACAACATAAATCATACAGTGAGAAATTACTGGTTTAAAGGATAACGCCAGCCAATTTCAACATGCATGTAATGCTCACACTACCCTGGACTTGTCAGTACCAGAGATTTTTTTTTCTTCAGCCTTTTCCAAGATCCTGGTCATTGTAATGGGGGCAGGTGTTACCTTTTGGGAAAATATTTGGAGTAGGCCCATGTTAAGATTTTTTTTAAATGTAAACAAAATCTGCCCCCATTAGAATAGCAGCATGCAGCATCTCCGGGTACTGACAAGTCAAGGGTAATGTGAGCAATACAACAGCATATTGAAATTGGCAGGAGTGATCATTTGAGTATTTGGGGGGGGCTTTTCAAGCCTTTATTTTTTGTTTATATGAGACAGGACAGTGAAGGAGGTGACAGGAAGCCAGTTGGGAGGGAGAGATGGGGGAGGGTCGGCAAAGGGCACGGTTCAGAATCGAACCCGGGTCACCAGTGTCCTACCATTAGGCCACGATAGGGCCGAGAAATTATTGGTTTAATGACCTCTGTGAATGCCAGCACAAACATTGGCAGGAAAAAAGGCCTGATATTTCCAGCTAATGACCTGCTATATTGGCTACTATTTTGAAGACTATTGGTGGTTACACAAGTCAAATTTTAGGCCCTCACAAACATATACAAAATAATTGTATGGGCATATTATCATTTTCCGAGTCCACCGAGTATTGAGGTTGTGTAATTTTGTGTCCTTGGCGTTCTTTCATGCCACAGAGATAAACGAAATCAAACAGTTTAGCCAACATTTGTGAGAAAATGTGACCTATGTCTGGTTTAATGAAGTGCTGTGACCTCTGTATGTGTAAGAAACATTCAGCAATGGACTGAAATGAAAGAATGAAAGGTCCCCTTTCCAGTAATACCAAGCGCTATTGTATAGAATATTGACAATATCCCAAGCTGTCCTGGACCTTCTTTCGTGCAACTGCACTACAAAATGCTCTAGCCATCATTGTGTTTGTCTGGTAAATGGCCTCAGGTGCACAGACGTGTAAACTGAGAGTGTGCGGAAACCAGGCAACCATAGACAGTTCAGATGAAGGGGATGACATGGAAGATGAAGAGTACTGACGACGAAATAATATAAATCTACATGAAACTATTCTTTCATTAAACATATTCCCTTTGCAACATGTTTCTTTATTGGCTTGTAACCGCTTGTATAGGGTCTCAGTCTATTTGTTTGTGAAATAGCCTGTATAAAATGTTGTATATGAACATTTATCTAAATTAATGAGATACCATATTTGAGTGGTTTAAGTAAAGTGTTACCCAATGCCCTATCATTGCAGGGCCTACCATCTAGATTGTATTTCTTCACATACACTACAACAGTGTTTCTCAAATTTTTCGTGCCATTCCCCCCTTCAGAGGAAGGGTGTCTGTCTGCGCCCCCCTCGAGCAAAATGGTTACGAAAATACAAATAAATAGGCCGTTGTGAAGTTTATTAGAGCATGATATACACGTACAGTATGGCCTATGTTCTCTAAATATTAGTGACTTAATGGCAAAGCAGAAAAGTATTAAAAAAGAAAAACCTTCTGACTTCACGCGCCCCCCTAGGGGGGCTTCCGGCCCACTTTGAGAAACACTGCACTACAATAATTGAATACTTTAACAACTTGTGAATGTTATGTACATTCACATATGAACTACAGTATAAACAAAGTTTGTTTAAGTAAAGTGATACCGGCATTGTATTAGTCCATTCTATTGGGTCCGATTTTGAAGACATTTTTGCTGGTTGCACAAGTGACATTTAAGGGTCTCACAGACATATACTAAATGATAGCATGGGCATATTATACATTTTCTGAATCGGTAGAGTGCCCTGAGTATTGAGGTTGTTAACTTTGGTGTCCTTGGTGTTCTTTCATGCCACAGATGTAAACGAAAGTGCACAGTTTTGGCACAATGTGTGTGGAAATGGGAGCTATTTCTGGTTTAATGACGTGCTGTGGCTTCTGTGTATGTCAGACAGATTCATTAATGGGCTGAAATGAAAGCCTGAAAGGTCCCCTTTCCAGTGATAACAAGCACGACGGTATAGGATATTGGCAATACCCCCAACATAAGCCATAACTACATATACAGCCGATATTAAAAAACAGTATTTATTATAGGGGGGTAGTAACTTCAAGAGCTGAAAAAAGTGATTTCGCTACCACCCCATGACTGCTATCAAGCTTTTTCTACTAGTGGGGGGATATACCTTGCCAAAAAACATTGCTAGCATTCCTCCCCCCAGATGGCACCGGTCGACCCCTCGGCTCATAGCCTAAAACAGATTTTCACGTCTGGCATGCTGGTGTGGGAATGTGTACGTGTATGGGTATTTTGAAAGCACTCTGAGTCATATGCATATGCTATAGACATTTTGATTTGATTTGATATGTAGCTTGTAAAAACAATTGTTGTTTAAAATGATCAGGTACTTAGTCGTATCACCTCTAAGTGTACATATCTTGAATGTGATCAAAATATGTACGAGCGACTTCAATCTTTCCCCATATGTCAGTCTCCATTGTCATTATTTATTTTCTTCCAATAAGGCAAGGGCAGAGTTGCCATCTTTGATCCATCATTTTTCTCTCCTTTTTTGCTACCTTATATGCTTAGATATCCAGTGTGTGTGACTGAGAAATACAAAAACCTTTTGACCGTTTGATTCATGCCTACATGAATCTGAATGGCTGATTTGATTACATTTTCATGTTCACAGCAGCTGAGTTATGCGGTTAACCCCTTGATTTCATAAATTCATGTTGGAAATAGGGATGCAAACAATGAATTGACTTTAATCGATCAATGTGTTAATCGATTGAAAAACATTAATCGCAATTAATCGTCAATTCAACTGACAAGAGACCCCGGTGAAATGGGCATGTGAAGAGTGCGTGTGAAGAGAGGTGTGAATAGTGGGAATATTTAAATCACCTTTGATTAAAGAAGTAAAAAATAATTAGTTTAAATGTGGTATTTTATCTCAATTTTTAATTAAAATTTTTAGATTTAGTAGGTTTTTTTTTTTCGAGAAGCATTGAGATTTCGGAGGGATAACGCTGCTTATCAATTAATCGTAAGTCGATCGATAAGACCATCGACTAATGATTAATGAATTAATCGATAATTTGCATCCCTAGGTGGAAATGAACAGTGTTTGATAGAAGTCTCATGTGGCAGGCTGACTGACAGGGCTGCTGTTTTGCCATTGCAGGCTCACACACCGATTGAGCTCTCATTGTTGCATAATCTCCTGTCTTGCTTCAGCCTAAGCTTTCTCAAATTTGCTCATGGGTTGTTCACCTAATACAGGGATTGTGACACACAATGAAATATTACACTTGTCCAGTGATTTTCCCCTCAAAAAGTCTCCCAAAATATTGCACTCCCACCAGTCAACATGTCTCACTGGCTGCGGAAATAATAATCAACGTAGCGTCATTTCTCCTGTCACGTCACCTATCTCTCTTCTCCGGAAATAATGCTCCATGGTGATGGCATGTTGCACTGCTACCGTCTCTAACTTACCACTTTGTTAAAAGCGACTGCCAAATGTACTGTAATGTATTGTAACCGCTTGTTGGTTAGTTGGTTGTAACCTATCTAACGTATTGCTCCTCTCCTCTCCCCCCCCCCTCCTCCTCCCCTCTCCCATCTCCTCTCACCTCCTCCCCTCTTCTCTTCTCTTCTCTTCTCTTCTCTTCTCTTCTCTTCTCTCCTCTCCTCTTCTCCTCTCCCCTGTCCTCTCCTCTCCCCTCCTTTACTCTCCTCTCCCCTGTCCTCTCTCCTCTCTCCTCTCCTCTCCGCTCTTCTCTTCTCTCCTCTCCTCTCCTCTCTGCTCCCCTGTCATCTCCTCTCCTCTCCTCTCCTTTCCTCTCCCCTGTCCTCCCCTCTCCTCTTCTCCTCTCCCCTGCCCTCTTCTCTCCCCTCCTTTACTCTCCTCTCCCCTGTCCTCTCTCCTCTCTCCTCTCCTCTCCTCTCCACTCCTCTCCCTAGTCGACAAGTCCGACTACATGGTGGGCAGCTACGGGCCGCGGCCGACGGCCGAGTACGACTTCCTGACCCCACTGGAGGAGGCGCCTAAGGGCATGCTGGCGCGCGGCACCTACAACATCAAGTCCAAGTTCACCGACGACGACAAGCATGACCACCTGTCGTGGGAGTGGAACCTGGACATAAAGAAAGACTGGACGGAATGAATGAGCTCAGCTGGAGGGGTGGGGCCCCGGGGCCTCTGGGGCCTGGGGGCCTGCCTTCCCTCAGCTCCCTCCCTGCTGCTGATGATGATAATGATGCACCCTTCCCCTCCCACCAGCCCCAACCTCCACACCCCTCCATTCATTGCCCCCACCCCCCCTTCATTCCTTATATCTCTCTCATTTGTTCTTCCCATTCCTTTTCTCACCATTAGTGCTCTCTCTCTCTCTCTCTCTCTCTCTCTCTCTCTCTCTCTCTCTCTCTCTCTCTCTCTCTCTCTCTCTCTCTCCTCATTTGTTCCCCCTTTCATAATTTTTTTCACTTTCCTTTCATTTCAGTCCTTTGAGGTTTCATTTTTTTTAATTTACTTGTGCTCATTTCAAAGGTCTCAGGCTCTACATCAGCCGCCTTTTTTACTGTTGCCTACTCCCTACCCCTCCATCCATCCTTCCTTTTCATTCCCTTTTCTCTCTCTCTCTCTCTCTCTCTCTCTCTCTCTCTCTCTCTCTCTCTCTCTCTCTCTCTCTCTCTCTCTCTTATTTACTTCTGTCTTCGCCTCAAAGGTTCATCTTTTTAGCCTTACCGTCGTCCCCCCCCCCAACCATGCACCCCCCCCTCCGTCCAGACGGCTAACTGTACACTGTACACACAGTGCACACCCACAATTCTACGCCTGACCCCATGACCCCCCCCCCCCCCCCCCCCCCCCCCCCCCCCCCCCCCCCCCCCCCCCCCCCCCCCCCCCCCCCCCCCCACCCGTCTTTAACCAGACCACTACTACACCAACCATCCGATCTCTTTCATTCTCATCACTAACCATCCCATGTATTGCACCTCGCTCTCTTACCAATTTAGTTCCACCACTAGATCAACTGAGGAGGATGTCTGCGTGGCTTACTAACCAGGGGTGCATTTCTCGAAAACAAAGTTGCTTACTACATTAGCTACTTTGTTGTTTTCAATGCATTTTCCCATTGGCAACTACCGAAGTTGCTAACAGGCTAACAACTTCTCTTTTGAGAAACTCACCCCAGGGGTGCATTTCTCGAAAACCATAGTTGCTAACTGGGTTAGCTACTTTGGTGTTTGTGGCGCAATTTGCCATTGACGACTACCCAAGTTGCTAACTGGCTGTCAACTACGTTTTCGAGAAACGTAACCCCAGACCACTAACATAGTAAATTGTGCAGCGTTAACTCAACAGTAAGAGAGTCGGTTTAACATCTTTGGTCCCAGAGTACTCTCTAAGTGTTGTATTAACACTGCATTGATTTTTTTACTATGTACATGTTAAAATCAGCTTTTGCTGTATGGGCCGACCAATCACGTCACTTGTCTTGAGCCATCGGCTGTTAATAATAATAACCACACCACTACCACCACCGCCATCACTACTTACTGTCCCATCACCCCACACTCTACTCAGTCACACTAACAACCTTTTGTCTTCCACCGTCTTTTAGTAAGTAAAGAGGTTTGAGCAAAGGGGCCAAGAAGCTCCATCCTTTCTTCCTTTCCCTTTCTTCCTCTTAGGTAGTTTGTTGTCCATGCACTCTGATACACTTTTGTTACTGTGGGGACAAATGGAGCTCTGTAAGTTTAATTGCTTGAAGACATAAGGTCTAACGCAAGTCAAGTCGGTCAGACAGCTTATGGCTCCTTTAGCGCCCCTTCCTCTCACTGTTCTTCCCTGCTCTCCTTTTTTTAGCACTCATCTTCTTGTCCTACTTTCCAATCGTTTCTCGTTGCTGTTTTTTTTTTTTTTGTTCCTGATGATTTCTGTCTTTCACCAAGTTCTGCCTTGTGAAATGCCTCCTGGAGAAAAAACATAGAAAAGAAAAGTGCTGTTCTGTTTTTAGCTTGCTGCTTTTGGCAGCTCGGATACAATCAACCATGAGAACCTCCTCTTCCCTCCTTGCGGAGAGGCACACACAGTTTTAAAAAGTGATTAATGCACGAGGACACGCTGACGAGAGTTTTTCAGGGCCTGACTGTGGCGTTGAATGCAGTACTGTGCACACAGTAGATTTTTGGCGGTGTCAACACTCAGAGAGTCAAATTCAACACTTGATGTGTTGGATCTGCTCCCTGTGGTGTATTAACACTGCAAAAACGTACTGGGTGCATTTCTGGAAAGCGTAGTTGTTAGCAGGTAGCAACTTCGGTAGTTGCCAATGGAAAATTGCACTGCAACCAACAAAGTAGCAAACATAGTTAGCAACTACGCCGTCCAGAAATGTCCCTGTGTAGTAGCAGATGTCAAACAAAGCTGCTTCTGCCACATGGTGACAGGGTGAAACATAAACACACGACACGCAAACAGACACTAACAAAAAATATGTATATCAAACGCTCAGTGAATGTTGTCAACGATATATCCTCCTTGCGTCGTCGTAAGCTGATCCTGCTTCGTATAGCAGCCGATTCAAGTCCAGTCGATGCACAGTAAACTGCACAATGTTGATTCAACACGATACACGTTACATTTGACTCTCCAACGTGTCGAATTAACACTGCATAAAGTTGCTGTGTTGGGCTGCTTCTTGTTTTGATCACAGCAACACTAAAACACCAAAAAGTCTGAATGTCAACGGAGGTTCGCTTGTGCGCCTTTTGCCCGTCTAACTTGCGTCGTCCTCTTTAAGGTGCAAATGATGACTGAACAACAACAAAAAACATGACTGACAACAACAACAAAAAAGGTTTTTGTATTTCTCAGTCTTCACACTGGATATCTAAGCATATAAGGTAGCAAAAAAAGGAGAGATAGATAGTGGATCAAAGATGGCAACTCTGCCCTTGCCTTACTGGAAGAAATAAATAATGACAATGGAGACTGACATATGGGGAAAGATTGAAGTCGCTTGTACATATTTTGTTCACATTCGAGGCTCTTATTATTACATGAGTCGTGTCATGAAAGCACATCCGCTATCTGCTTGCTTACTAGTAGCAGTTGGAAGGACCAGTCATTTAAGCGTGTATCTGTGCCAACGAGATTGGGGCCTTTCAAAAGATCAAAGAGCATTCTTTCCTTCCCACTCCGAGACATTAAAAACGTGACTTGACCCTGTCATTGGTTGACCATAAACATAATTTGTTAATTTCCCCCTTGTGTCTGCGCTTTTAAACATTACGAATGAATACATCTAAATAAGTAAATAACAAAAAAGGTAATATAAGTTCATTTAACGCATGGGCTACTCAGTCATCCGGACTTTGCCTCAGAACCTTCTAGTCATATACTGGAGCACCTCCGAAACATTTGTGCTAATAAATAACAAAACAAAAAAATGGTGTGAATGTATTGCAGGCTAATGCAATGAATGAGCTGTTTTTCGCAGCAGTTGTTTTCGTAAGTGGCTTATGCAAGTGGACTACTGGCCGGGGAAACTACCACAAAAAAGACCACAATAACAAGAAAACGCTAGGACCTCCAGTCCACTGACCCTCTTTGTAGCCCTGAAGTATTTTTTTTCCCAAGCACAAGAAGCCCTATCGAACAAACACAAAAGCCCACATGTAGACCATGCTTATAAGGATTAAATATGACTTTGATCCGATACACTAACACTATGTTGTCCCTCTGCTCCCCACCACCACAGCCCACCAATGAACCTAATACTGTAAAAGAGAGGCCTTACTTGTAAATGGACCACGTTGGTTGGTCTCCATGAAAATCAAAACACTAATGTTTCAAAGTAACCTTAAACCAACAAGTTTGTTCCTTGTTACTGGTTTCGTTTGCCTTAATCAACATTAACATTTAAACACAAACACAGCTAGAAGGAGCCAGTGTTGCTTCCATTCCCCTTTCTTCCTGAAGTCACGGTACCCCGAGACTCCCGTTCAAAATGTTAAAGGTCACGGTCGTGTTAAGTAACGGCATGTAACAACAACCGCTCAAGAATGGGCTGGACTGCCATTTTCCCAAATGGCAAAGTCGCTGCCACTGTCTATGGGGTTCTCTCTTCTAGACGAGCAGGTCAAGAATGGTATTGTTACACTAACATATCTTTTTCTTTAATTGTGGAAATTCCAATAAAAAAGCAAACTGAAAATCAGTCTCGGGTGTGCTCCTGATACCCCTTCCTTGTTATTTTCAAAAGAAAGAAAGAAAGAAAAACTCACTCTTCGTCATCCAGAAGCAGTTAATGCAAGAGAGATTTGTATTGGTAGTGAATTATATCCTGAACGTGAACAAGAATGATAATGTGGTGACCGTTTCTTTTTTGGCTTTTGTGTGGGTACTTTTCTGTGTAAGGGCAAATGATAGTAGCCACGGAGAGGAGTGATACGTTTGTTTTATGACTGTATCGGGAACACTTTATACTAACAGTACAGTACAACTCTCTATTAACACTTAGTAAATCAGTAACTAATCATCAACAGAACATTTACAAATGTTTGGGAATGAGTTAGGAATTATTTGTTAATGTTATGTACACATAAAGAAAACCAACCAAAGGCTGCACAGCAGAGTGAGACGGTTTTAATCTGAGTTCTCCATCCGGAAACGTCTTCATCCTGGGGTTTCATCTCTTATTTGGTTTTCGGAAGCCAGAGCTGATGCTGCTGTGTTAGTTAGCATACAGTAAAACCCCTTACTCATTACCCCTTACTCAAACATTTGTATATGCTTTGTTTGTAATGAGCTTATGAGCTTACTAAGTGTTATTGATGCTTGATAATGCACTGTGTGGTTATTGTAAAGTGTCGCCGCTGTATCAAGTGTTTTCTTGTCTGGTGTATGTTGCGTACGTAAGCTCCTCTACAGCCTCATGACATTCCTCTTGACATTAGTGCTCTTTTTTGTTTTATTTTGTTTATGTTTATGTAAGAATGAACAAGCAGGTCGGCATGCAAGTCGCGGTTGTTACTGTATGAATGTTCTACCATCATTTGTGATTGCTCTTCCTGGTCAATAAATATTTTTGTTTGACTGCTTAGCTTTCTGCTGGGTTTTTTTTTTTAATCAAATGTTAAAACCGTAATCCACCTACGAAGCATGATAATGACTGAGGTTGCCAATTGGAATGAATGGGAGTTTGGCATCTGATGGAGCATGGGCCAGGACTCAAATGTTCACATATTGGTATCACCTGAGGTGCCAAAATCTACCAATGTTTTTCTTTTTTCTTTTTTAATCCTCCATGCATGAGGGACATTATTTGGAATGATAGTCCTCTGTAAGTGGCTTTCTTAAATTTGTGCTTACTTTTACAATGATACCCAGTGCATCATGCACCTATGCAGATGTGTTCAAAATAATAGCAGCACCTTTACAAAGGTGAGTAAATGTCAAACTTCTTCAAGTAGATTGTACTTTCATGGGCAAAATGCATTGGGGACTCTGCAGATTCACTGCACATTCTATTTCAAAGCAAGAGAATTTGGAAAAGTAATTCTATTTTATAATATTTCACAGAATGTGCAGAAATGCAATGCTCATAAAAATAGCAGTGTAGACATCTGTCTTTGGAAACTCCAAAATGTTCTGTACAAATTCTTGAAAATTCAACTTTTCTGAGCATCTTTAACTAATATTTTGTTGCATAACCACAGCTTATAACTACGTCATATCTGTGGTGCATGGAGTCGACCGAAGTCTAGCAATGGTCAACGGGTTTTGCAGCCCATGTTAATTGTACTACATTCTACAATTTCATGTTTCTTAATTTAACCTCATGAACCGCATTTTTTATGTCAGCCCAACTCAGTCCTATGATAATCTCCACTGTCCTATCAATACACTATAAAGTCACAAAAAGCCCCAAAAACATCTTTTTTAAAAACTGCATTGGGACATCTTTTCTACATTCCTCTACACCTTCCTTCTGTAATGTACTTTGCATTACATCTGCTCTGGCCCATGTACTACTGACCAGGGGGGGCGCCAGACCTATTTCACAGGGGCACGTGCCTGGGTATTGATTTGCTGTGCCCCGGTATGAGTTTCACAAAAAAAAACCCTTGCTGCCTTGGAATTTACCTCAAGGTTAGCATAAGCTACGGAGTAATCTACAGAATGTGCACAAAATACCACATGCACTGAATATAATAATGTAATTAATTTACAAGCCTTTTAAAATAAATAACTGCAAAAAAATGTTGCTCTCGCACTTTGCGCGCTCCCATTATCTCTCAGTGCCCTACTGTGCTCCTGTATAGTATTAGATCAGCTGACGCCCCTGCTACTGACTTCCAACCCAGGCGTGAATTTCTCGAAACCAAAGTTGCTTACTACATTAGCTACTTCGTTGCTTTCAATGCATTTTCCCATTGGCAACTACCGAAGTTGCTAACAGGCTAACAACTTCCCTTTTGAGAAACTCAAATGTATGCTCTGACCCCTTGACCAAAGGGCACACACACATAACCCACTTCATCACAGCTATCCATAATCTGTGAGAGTTGTTGGTGTTTTTTTTGTCTTATAGGAATTGTTTTGGGGGACACTACTAAACATGAAAGTTGAAAAATGACTCAACATTGAAAATGAAAATGTGTTTATGGTCTAACAAGTACTCAAGATAAACTTTCAAATTTTAATTTGCATGCCACAATTGAATTTGTGTTAGTACTAACAACTGAGAGAAATATCCTTTTTATGGTATTTTCTTTTATGTCAAAGCAGTCTAGCTGTTAGTCATCAGACAATACGCTTATACTATGTTTATTAGTTTATAATTAGAAATTAATACTCGTACTTATGGGTATCATTTTATTGGAAATATAATCATCATGGGCTTTTGTGTTCAGGTCTTGTTTAATTCTCTGTCTCTGGCATTTGTTTAACCCATTTGAGCTTGTGTAACCTTATCTTAACACCTCTTTTGCTTTGGAGCGGGGTCTGGCAGCATCATTAAACCTAATCTAAATTACCAGTGTTGGGCAGTAATGCATTACAAAAGTAATTAATTACTGTAATGCATTACTTTTTGCTGTAATGTAGTAATGTAAGGCATAATGTAAGGCATTACAGACCTGGATTTTAGGGGTAAATTACAGGGATGGTCACAAACCGGTCACACTTCTTGTTGTCTCTGACCTGAAGGAGGGTTTGTGTGCACCAGCAGATGTCAGCACCCCTGACATCTAGGTCTAGTCAATGAATGTTAGTATGCCTGTGTATCTGCTCTGTGTTCTCTGTTGTTCTATCTCTCAAGCAGGAAGAAGAGGCCCAATACCAGCCCATACTAATCAATGTCAGGATGACCAGGACGGATGAGAGGGAGATTGCTGGATCTGAAGACGGGGTGCACCTTAGTTAAGGACATAAACACATGTACACATCTACAGTAGGTGCAAACAAACACGTGTTGACACACTCACACACATTACTTATGCCACATACATCATTGTCACCAATCTCTTACCCTTTTCTCCCTATCTCTCCCCCTCTCCCCACTCCCCTCTCATTACCCCCCCCCCCCTCTCTCCCTCTATCTTTTGTTTACCATAGTGTCTAATACAGTTGGTCCAAAGACAGTCACACATACCCACCCACGCATACACACACACACACACACACACACACACAAAATGACAATTAAACACATAGGCACACACACACAGAACTCCTATTTAAGCATCACTGAGGGATAGTTAGGTCAGTTCCGAATCTTGAACTGAAGGAATACTGTTTTTGGTTGAGGTCAGTCATGTAAGAATTCCTTAGCTCAGTAATGCTTCTACTATTCGTTTTCAATTTTTTTGGCAAATTATTACTTACTGTACTTGTGCTTTTTCGGAATTAAATGATTGGATTTTTATTATACTTGAATATTGAGTTGTTTGCCTTTTTTTTAACCTCGAATAACAAACATGCAAGGAAGGGCAAGGCCCCAAATTTCTCAACAAAACCTGAAATGTATTTGCTCTCTGGTGACATCTGCTGGAATGTAAGTTGAACTTTTCCTGATCGCCTATTGAGTGGATCAACTGCTATGCACACAGAAGTCTCCTCCTGCCCTCTGAGAAGAGCACAGTTGATGCTGCACTCCACAGAACTGGAAGTCTACCAACAGTCTACTCAGCATTCACAACATTGCAATTATTTGAACAAAGATTGTGCGGAGGATATCAATAAAAGGTAGGTTTGTCTTTTGATTCTTAGGAATGTCACTAAAATGGTAATATTATGTTAAGAAGATTCAATACACTCTTGTTAAAAGGTGAGACATTGGTTGCAGTTTTTGTTTGTTTGTGTTTTCTAACTAACTTCTTTACTGTTCTACCACCACTTTTGCCTTTTTCAGTTGAAAGCACATGAGGCTAAATTTTAACTTATTGATATCTTAAGGCAATGGAAATATTCCATGTGCTTTAAACTGTTCTTTTTAGAGTGAGAAGTCCGCACACTTAGAATCCTTTTTGTTGTGTTTTATTTTTTCATGGCAGGACAACGTTTCAACCTCAACAGTCTTCTTCAGATTCTAGACTGTTGAGGTCGAAACGTTATCCTGCCATGAAAAAATAAAACACAACAAAAAGGATTCTAAGTGTGCGGACTTCTCACTCTAAAAACTACAGGCCTTCGTCCTGCACCTTTCCCTGGGATGTGCACAATCCTCTCCTTCAACTTTAAACTGTTCTGCCTAAGCTATAAAAAGAGCATATCCTCTAAAAGTTTTGTTCATTTTGCAGGTTAGAACTAGAAGGTGTTACTTACCCTGTCTGTATAAAATAGATAGCTCCACAATGGCTACATTTACATGACGTTTTTAATTCCGAATGAATAATTCCAAAAAGAATAGTTCTGTCGAGTTTACTTTGATCTTTCATTTAATTCCGAATTGTGAAGTGTTTACATGACCTTTTCAAAGCGGAATTAATCTTTATTCAGAATTAAAGTGAGTTAATTCCAAATTAAATGTCTCATGTAGACGTAGCTAATGTTTCTCATCTGATGATGAACCGTGAAACATGTAAAAAGTTAATCCAAGTTTATTTTACTTAAAATCTTGAAATGACTCTTTTGACTCTTGAATTGATTCTTTATTCTCATTTATGATTCTCATATATAGTAAATTAATGTGTAATCATATGTAATAGTAAATAAACATTTCATATAGCCTATTGTACTAATTTCATACTTAATGATGTTTGGTCAAATATGCCTCTTCTAGTTTTAATCTTTTCTATTGATTGTACCTGTGAATGCGACTTCCCTTTGAGAAATCACGTCTGTACAGTGAAATATCACACGGCAGTGCAAGGTGGATTAAACAAAGCACCATCCATATTCTAGTGTCTGCACCTAGCAGGTGGAAGCAAATCTCCTGTGAGTCTTGTTTAAAGCAGAGATTAAGTCACAGCTCAGTATACCCGCTGGTCAATCCCAAACAGTGCACCTAGATGGGGAAAAAAATCACACCCGTCATATTATCATCCATTTTGTCACATGTTGATTTCCAGCAAGCATTTCATTTGTATCTTATGGATTCCTTTACACTGGTGGTATCTGATGTTTATCCATGTGCAGTGATGAATTCTTCACTGATGGGATTACAATGTTTAAGGTTAATGAGTTGCTGTGCTGCTACATACAGCCATTATAGTATAGTAACAGCTGGGTAGTTATGGGTAAGTGCTTAGGGCATCAGACTTGTAGCCCAAACATTGCCGGTTCAACTCCCAATTTACCATTGCTCTCCCCATCCCCTCCATGACTGAGGTACACTGAGCATGGCACTGTCCCACCGCACTGCTCCCTTTTGGCTGCCAACGGGGGCTGCCCCCTTGCACGGGTGAGGTATAAATGCACTTTTGGTGTGGGCAGTGTGCACTAGTGTGCTGTGGAGTGCTTTGTCACCATGACAGTGGGAGTTGTAGTTTGCCAGTTGGGCTTGCCGGTGTGTCGCAATATGGTGCAGGTGTTCTTCAGGGGGGAAAGGCAGGCATCTTCAGTGAAGTAGCAAGGATCAGAACTTGCACACAAATAGCAAATGCAATACTAAACATTATTTATTGCTTCAAAGTGATAAAATTGAACCACAAAGCATAAACGTGATATTTTTTATCATCAGTGTTTATCTTGTTCTTGATCTTCAATAAAGTCATAGAAATAAAGTGCCATTGGTGGTAGACTATATTCTGTGCCATATAGGTGTGCCATTGGCGGTACACCTCTCAATTTCAAAATAATAATAACAAAGCAAAAATGTATAAATACAATGTGGTTGATTAAAAAAGAAGACAAGCAAAGGCGAAAGTTCAAGGTCAAAATATGTTGAGTAATAATAAAATAAAATCCTCAAGAATCAGAAAGTTTAGACCAAACAGATTAATTTGGATGGACACACTTAGATTTTCCCCCTCAAGCTGCCTTGTCTTAGCCTGACGAGCCAGACCCGTGCAGCAAAAACCTAATCACAATCATTTTTAATGAACTCACACCAGACGTGCGTGTGGTATTTAATTCTATGTTTTGGGTGTTTTGGGCAAATCTCTTGAGTCCTCAATGAAGTGTCATTGACAGGGTACAATATTTTCAGCCACAGACTAAGTTGGACACACACACAGAGATATTCCCTCTAAGGGTCCCCTGCCTGACATGGGACCTCGTAATTATGACAAAAGAGAGTGTGAGATTTACATTAGTTTTGCTTTGGATGACGGTGCAAATGTTCTTTTGCATCTTCAGTGATACAAGTGCCATGCCAATGATGTGGTACAGAGGGCCCAGGCACTTTTGGCTTAAAGGGACCCCTCAGAATTAGTGCCGTAAAGCTCACTCACCAGTGGGCCCCGCACCCTCATGGGCCCCTATTTTCAGAAATGTGAAATATATACAGAATATATACATTATTTTTTTAACATTTCTGAATATAGGGGCCCACGAGGGTGCGGGGCCCACCAGGAAACGCCCGCTATGCCAGCCAGATAGCCAATCCACCACTGGTGGTACAATATTCTCAGTTACAGTACAGACTGTTTGGGATGGACACACACACAGATGTTGTCCCTAAGGGCTGCCTTGTCTGTCCGTGACGTCTCCCAAAAAGTTAATGACTTGGGACCTCAAGCTGGGGGATTTGCTTTGATACCGTCCCTCCGTGATCTTGTTTTGCTGATCACCACATCTGTCACTGCTGGATTCAAGCATTCTGGCCAGAGCTGCTGCTGCCGTCACCCACAGGTCGGTCAGGTCACGTGACGCTGTGAGCAAAGCAGCCAATCGCAGAGGACTTTCTGTGTATTTTGGTCTGAGATGTGCAACCTGGATTAAGAAACTATACAGCATATCAACACAGAAATCACTAACTGAACCAATGTAGCTTCTGAATCTCGAGAGATGCTTTGAGATGAGCTTATCGATAAATGGTATGCTTTCCAATGATTCACGACTTTCTTTTTTTTTTCTTCAGCAGGAGTCATGCACTGAAGTAAGTCCCTGGAAGTATTCTGTTTGTCTGGCCTCCATATTCGTGCAACTTCCATGGTGGAATCGGTCAACTGATTAGAGTGCAATGGGAGCGGTGCGAAAGAACAGGTGAGCAAGAGGCACACACATTGACCTACGAAGGCACTCTCTTCTTTTCCCAGGATTGTCTTTGAAGATTGTCTTTGCATTGGTGTGTGTGTGTGTGCGTGTGTGTGTGTGTGTGTGTGTGTGCGTGCGTGTGTGTGTGTGTGTGTGTGTGCGTGCGTGCGTGCGTGCGTGTGTGTGTGTGTTTGTGTGTGGGTGTGTGTGTGTGTGTGTGAGCACTTTCTCACGTTAACCCCAGACAATTGGTACCTTGGCAGCCTCCACAGTGTGTGAATGTGAGGATGTGTATGTGTACTTTGAGTCAACTGTGTAGCTGTGATATTGTGCTATATAAATACATTTTTAATTGATTGATTGATTGATTGATTGATTGATTGATTGATTGATTGATTGATTGATTGATTGATTGATTGATTGATTGATTGATTGATTGATCCACACCATTTTATCCAAATAATTTAGTTGTGGGCAACTGGAGTTCTACTGTGAGCATGAATGAGTGTAGGCTACACTTATATAGAGCCCGCCCTTCACAACTTGAGTGGTTTTCCCAGGAGTGGCAGTGTTTCAAGGTTAAAGGTGCTCTGCCTGGAGTCACGCTTGGGAGACTTTCTTTCACTGTGCTGCTTAAAACAAGAAATGTATGATAATGTTGAAATAAGCTACAGTCAGTGGCGCCACCAGAAATTTTGGGCCCTATGAAAGATTCGAACTTTGGGCCCCTTAAGGGCCCCTGTTAGTGCTTTTGGGCCCTCTTAAGGGCCCTTGTCAGTGCTTGGGCCCTTAGAATTTGTAACATCTTTCCCCCCCTAGCGGCACCCTTGGCTACAGTATATAAATGTTTCAGATTATGTTCTCATAAACGTATCCTGCATCCACCCTAAACAATGATGTAAAACGCTTCCGCTGCTTCCAGCTACAGCATCGTGGCATCAGACGATGACATCGTCAGGATGTCCCGGCTACACAACGGCATGGCGAGTCCTGGCAGTCCCCCAGGCAACAACAGCCTGTCGCCAAGCCGCCACCACCACCACGACAGACTCAGACCCAAAGCCAACGGTGTCGCCGCCAACGCTACTGCTACTACGGGCCACTCGGGTGGTGGTGGTGGTGGTGGTGGTGGCGGTGGTAGCGGCCCCAGGAACCGCTTCGTCAAGAAGAACGGCCAGTGCAACGTGGTCTTCACCAACATGGAGGACAAGCCCCAGCGCTACCTGGCCGACCTCTTCACCACCTGCGTGGACGTGCGCTGGAGGTGCCTCCTGCTCATCTTCACCGCCTCCTCCCTCCTGTCGTGGCTGCTCTTCGGCCTGGTCTTCTGGTGCCTGGCCCTGGCCCATGGAGACACCAACCCCTCACGGGAGAAAGTGGGTGTTTTTCTGTTGTTTTTCCCCGTCCTTTGCACTAGTAATTTTTCATTCTATTCTTCTATTAACATCCCACTGTGCTGTATTATCCTTTACATTTCAGCACTGTAGTGAGTTACTTTCAATCTCATTGTGAATATACGATAATACTGTAGTGTAAATCAGGTCTATTCAGTTGGCGAACCGAGGGCGACATGGGGCCCAGATGTAGCCCACATGCGGCCCAGATGTAGGCCACATGCTGCGCAGATGTAGCCCACATTCGGCCCCTTGTGTAGCAATATTCATTGCAGTTTTGCTGTAGGCCTACAACACATGATTTTCTTTTGAATCTCTTGCTTGTGTTGTACATTGAGCATTCAATGTTGTTAGAAGAACATGTTTAAAAAGTGTTTGTACTGATTTGAAAAGGGGTATTACCACGTGTTAGTGATGTGCGGCCAAAATTAAGTTCTGGGTTTCAAAATGTGGCCCCAAATGAAATTCTAATTGGATCACTGTGGTGTCAGTTTTTTTTTTTATACAGTATGTGAAGCGTGATGATAAAATACATTCGGCTCTATCTATTCTCTTGAAGCAATGGCAGCCATGCATCCTGCACGTGCACAGCTTCGTGGGCGCCTTCCTCTTCTCCATGGAGACGCAGACGACCATCGGGTACGGCTACCGCTGCGTGACGGAGGAGTGCCCGGCGGCCGTGGCAGTGGTGGTTGCCCAGTGCATCTTGGGATGTGTGCTGGACACGCTCATGGTGGGCACCATCATGGCCAAAATGGTGAGTAACACGTCTTAGTTGTCCCCAAATGTGTCAAAAGTAGAAGTAGTTGAGCTTATATAACTAGATAGCACAATCCCTTAACTAATCAGGGGTGCGTTTCTCGAAAGTGTAGTTGTTAGCCAGTTAGCAACTTCGGTAGTTACCAATGGGAAATTGCATTGCAAACAACAAAGTAGCTAATAGTTAGCAACTATGGTTTCGAGAAATACACCCCAGCATTGGTGAGCGGTTAGGGCGAGAGGGCTAAACGCTTCACTGGGGTATTCAGGTGGGCACCCTCCTTCATTGGTGTTTTGTTGAAGGCCCACGACACATGCAAAGGGCTCAATGGCATTATCTGCATGACGTCCTAGACGTGCCCACTTCTACTTTTACCCCTCAGTGGGTCATCTTGCTGCCTAAACTAGTGAACTAAAATATAGAATTTAAAAAATCCCTGCCCTGTTTCCTTCCAACACACACTGAGTAACTGGACTGTGGGTTTTTTTTATTTTACTATGTACTACAATTGTACTTACATGTTATTACACCAGTTATTCCACTGTACCTAACGAGTAAGTACACTGTAATTAAAGCTTTCAAATTAAGTGTTACCCTTTAATTAATTGTGTCACTTTTACAGTGTATCTGCCTCATTAGGTACGATGGAATAACGGGGGTAACAACATCTATGTTATATCATGTACTAGTATTGCACTTGCGTCATGAATTTAATTCTACTTCAACTTTGGACACCTCTGTCTGTTCTCGTTTACAGGTGCGGCCAAAGAAGCGGGCACAGACGCTGCTCTTCTCACAGCACGCGGTGGTGGCGCTGCGCGACGGCAAACTGTGCCTCATGTGGCGCCTGGGCAACATGCGCAAGAGTCACATCGTGGAGGCTCATGTGCGCGCCCAGCTGCTCCGACCCTACACCACCGCAGAGGGAGAGTACCTGCCACTGGAGCAGGTAAGTCATGAAAATGGGTGGAACTTGGCGCCAAAAATGTCAATTCTGATGTCACCGTGGGTGGCATATTGAATGTCGATTATAGCAGGTAGCCAACATCACTCAGGGTTTCTTGATTAATTGTAAGGGTGCTGGCCCAAATGAAACACTTAAAATTCAACACATAAAATAAAATAAAAAATACTTTCATATTGAAAGTCGACCATCTTAAAATCATTGGCCTCCAAAAGTTAAATAGTTCATCCACGTATGTACCTAGGTATTAATAAACAGGATATTGGTTACCCTCCCTGGAGCAACGTTAAAGGGACACTGTGCAGGAAATGGTCAAAAAAGGTACGGCAACTATGCTGCTCATTGAAACTGGGCTGTCTATTGCCAAATTTGATCTTTACATGAAAGTGTATTAAGTAATAAACAAATATTTCCTAGTATGGTCCAAGTAGAGTCATTTTTGCAGCTAATAATGGCTATTTATGGACATTCAAAATGGCGGACCATGGGGAAGATCCCCCTTTTCATGTATGAAAAGTGCAATTTTTCTTAAGTCATAATGAATACTTAGAATTTGATGGTGGTGGTAAATATTCATGAAAAGGGAAACATTAATGAATGGGCAGCATGAATTCTGGATATAAACAACTGAAAATCTCACACAGTGTCCCTTTAAGTTAGTTAGCCTCCTCTAGACTAGAGCCCCTTTTGGACATGGATGAAGGTGAGGGTAGCACATCCTTCCTAATGGTACCATAGGTGGGACTCAAAGACCATTGGGCCCATTAGGCCTGGGTGGCAGCTGTGGCCTGGTGGGTAGGAAGTTGGTCTTTCAATCTGGGGGTTGTTGGTTCAAAGCCCACCCTTACCACTACCGACACCTCCATCCATGGCTGAGGTGCCCGTGAACAACCCTAACCCCACACTGTTCCAGGGACTGTATCCAATAGCCAGGCTGTAAAATTTAAGTCACTTTGGATAAAAGTGTCAGCTAAGTGTAATGTAATATAATGGGTGCCTCATGCATCCCATATTATGACTGCCCAACCATCAACCAACTGACTGCATATCAACTGACTGGAACCATCAGCCCCATTCTTCCACCCCAATCCAATCCTGCTGGTAGACCTGGGTTTGAATGAGAAGATTAGTAAATTTCAATTGTAACATAGGACCGTTCTTTGCCATAAAATTGATTAGAAAGCTTTAGCTCAATATTGCTGAAGGTAGCATTCACACGCTTCTTTACTGGGTAAAAAAGTATGCCAACAACCAGCTCCAACACCCACTCTGTTTTTCTCCATATCCAACCCCTGTAAGTGGACCTGGATGATATGACAAGGGCTTTGACCACCTATTCCAGGTGGCATAGGTTTTCCTAAGGATGTGGTTCTGTACAGTATCATTTATTTGGTAGCGTTTGATACTTGACTGAACCCAGACTTCTTCATTGGAAATGCATAGTGAAGCAACTGACTCAACCAATTGTTATCTACCAACTCCCAACATCCACCCCCGTTCTGTTTTAAAGGTGGTCACCTTCAATAAAGGCCTAAAGTGCAGGGGGAAGTCCTGGTTTGTGTTCATAATACGGCCCTTGGAGGACTTTATCAAATTTGAAGAGGCCGTTGAATGAAACATTTTCCCTACCCCTGATGTATCAATTCCACCATCCATCACCTTCTCCTTCTCCATCTCCATCCCCCACAGGTGGCAGTACCCTCAAGGGGAGTACCATTGCGTCGCTTGATTGGTACCCCAAAAAAGAGGTGCGTTTAGTTCTTGCAATGTCGACCAATGTGCATCTGTCACCTCTTTTTTGAGGTACCACCCAAATGATGCAATGGTACTCCCCTTGAGGGTACTGCCACAGCGACGAGTTCTGTACCTTTATTTCTGAAAGTGTATGAGTCAACTCATTGAGTCACTGAGTCTACCTATTGTTATAACTCCCAACCCTGTTCTTCTTCTCCCCTCTCCGTCCCCCCACAGGTGGACCTGGACGTGGGCTACGACGAGGGCCTGGACCGCCTCTTCCTGGTGGCCCCGCAGGTGGTGGTGCACGAGATCTCCGAGCGCAGCCCGCTGTACGCCATGACCCGGGATGAGGTGGCCCGCGGCGACTTTGAGGTGGTGGTGATCCTGGAAGGGATGGTGGAGGCCACGGCCATGACGGCGCAGGCGCGCACCTCCTACCTGCCGCAGGAGATCCTGTGGGGCCACCGCTTCGCCCCCATGCTCTACGAGCGCAACGGACGCTACCTGGTGGACTACGCCCGCTTCAATGAGACCTACAAGGTGTCCGAGATGACGGGTCACAGCGCCGAGGAGCTGTGTTCGCTGGCTCATCGTCATCACGCGCAGCAGAGGGGCAAAGGAGGGCCGCCGCCGCCACCGCCGCCGTCTCTTTTGAGTTCACACAACGTGCCGTCGTTGTTGCCGTGTGGCGGCAGCCCTTCTTCTCCTGCTCGTGTTACTACTACGGGGGCGCTCTGTCCGAGTGCGTTCTGTTACGAAAACGAGGTGGCGCTAGTTGTGCCGGAGGAGGAGCAGCGAGAGGTGGTGTTGGACGATATCAAGGAGGAGGAGACCCAAAGCTTTCTGCTTTCTGGGAGCTCCTCCGTGAAGCAAAATGGAGGAGCTGTGCTGTGCGTGCTGGACATGGATAATCAGGAGGAGACGAAGAGGCTGCAGAAAGCCATCCCGCCCGTTCCCGTCATTCACAGACGAAATTCTGCATTGTAATAGCATTCACCACTCCGTTTTTATCCGTGGATTAAGGGCTTTTTTCCATTCTATTTCATTCTGTCAATGACTTTCCATGATTCCAAACAATCAGGTTGATAGAAATGACTCTCATTTAAAACTCATTTAAGACTAAGAGGCTGCAGAAAGCCATCCCGCCTGTCCCCGTCATTCACAGACGAAATTCTGCATTGTAATAATTAATCAGGCATGTGTCGTTCAGGGAGCGAAAGTGTGACTGAGTCACCAGGGCCCCCCATGTATACCTGTATAAGGGCCCAATTCACTGTCCAATTTATGAAGATATGTGTGGCTAATGCAAAATCAGATTGATAGAAATAACTCATTTAAAACTCATTTAAGACTAAGAGGCTGCAGAAAGCCATCCCGCCCGTCCCCATCATTCACAGACAAAATTCGGCATTGTAATAATTATTCAGGGGTGTGGTTCAGGGAGCAAAAGTGTGACTGAGTCACAAGGGCCCCCCATGTATATACGTAAGGGGACCACACACAGTCCAATATGAAGATAGGTGGCTACGGAGGTCCATTGGAACTGATTGTAAATAGGGCCCAAAAATGTGATGCCCCTGATTGTAATGGCATTCACTACTTTTCCATGTCAGGGCATTTCATTCTGTCAATGACTTGCCATGATTCCAAACAATCAGGTTGATTGAAATAACTCTTATTTAAAACCCATTTATACTTTAATGTATGCTCTATTGATTGATACAGTAAATGGCAATGAAATGAATTCAAAAAGCAATGCAATATGTTGACAAGTGTTCAAATTGCTGTGTGTGCTGGACATGGATAATCAGGAGGAGACTAAGAGGCTGCAGAAAGCCATCTCGCCAGTCCCCGTCATTCACAGACGAAATTCCACATTGTAATATAAGCAGGGGTGTCGTTCAGGGAGCAAAAGTGTGACTGAGTCACCAGGACCCTCCATGTATATACGTCAGGGTCCCACACACAGTCCAATTTATGAGGATATGTGGCTGGGGAGGTCCATTGGAACTGATTGTAAATAGGGCCCAAAAATGTGCTGCTACAGTACGCCCCTGATTGTAATGGCATTCACTACTCCATTTTTATCCGTGGATATAGGGCTTTTTTTTCCCCATGTCAGGGCATTTCATTCTGTCAATGACTTTCCATGATTCCAAAACAATCAGGTTGATAGAAATAGCTCTAATTTAAAACCCATTTATACTTTAACCTGTTAAAAGAAAGCGTTATAAATGTGTTGTTACCAGAATGGCAATGACTGACTCGTACTGCATTACTAAAGGCCCTGTGTTATGTCATAGTATAGTAGCATTATGGTAATTAACCTTCCAATGACTACTACAGCGTGCCTCAGATGGTACGCCGTGCATTATGGAGTTAATGTATGCTCTATTGATACAAGAAATGGCAATGAAATGAATTCAAAGCAAAGGCAATATGGTTGACAAGTTTTCAAATTGTGAAGCTATTGCATCTTTCGCTGGGGTCAGGTGGTAGCTGCATGATTGATTCAACCTTTGAAGGTGTTTCTGTTCAGCTGCCGTGCATGTATTCACGCACAGACGCATAAACCTTCTCCAGCTCAATGTTAATCCTATCAAATCAGTTCATCTTAGTGTCAGTTCAATATAATTTTGTATTTCATTCAAACGAGTGACGGGGAAAGTGATGGGATTTCCATCAAACAGCTTTTGGTATGAATATTTCCCTCACATTTTCACACAAATATTGTAATGTCAAACATGGATTCTAATAGAAGTGTTGGGCCACAATATGAACGTTGTACAAAGTAATGCATCTCAAACATAATAGGCATACATAGAGCTGTTTCTGAATGTTTCTGAATGAACCAAAATGAAAAGTTGCACAAGAATACAGTTTATACAGAAATGATGAAGTCTTGTGAGTTATTGGTGCTTGAGACAAAAAATGTCAGCCATTTTGGTCAATTCTAAATCAATTTTCTGTTTGCATGCAGTTGACCAGTTGTCTTTGGTGTGTGTGATTCAAGATTCAAGATTCAAGATTCTTTTTAATGGCCCCGAAGACTCTGCCTGATGAAGGTCTAAGGACCGAAAGCTTGCAAGTCAAGTAAAGCTTCTTTGCACAAAAATAGACCTGAAGTGTGCGGATTGTCTTCTTCTTATAATGGCCCCGAAGGAAATTTGTCTAGGACATACAGGTACATAGCTGCCACATACACACAACACTAATACACATGACGCCAAAAAACAAAAACAACAATAAACACATACATACATACATACATACATACATACATACATACATACATACATACATACATACATACATACATACATACATACATACATACATACATACATACATACATGCATACATGCATACATACATACATAAAGTGCCCTCATAGAGGTAGTGTGTGTGTGTGTGTGTGTGTGTGTGTGTGTGTGTGTGTGTGTGTGTGTGTGTGTGTGTGTGTGTGTGTGTGTGTGTGTGTGTGTGTGTGTGTGTGTGTGTGTGTGTGTGTGTGTGTGTGTGTGTGTGTGTGTGTGTGATCAAGAGAGGGAGACAGAGAAAGAAAGACATATTGGTTGTAAGGTGAAATGGTTAACTTGGAGGGTGTGTGTGTGTGTGCATGCGTGCGTGGTGCGTGTACTTGTGTGTGCGTGCGTGTGTGTGTGTGTGTGTGTGTGTAGGGAGGAGGGTCACAGACAGTATGCCTCCTTAATCTAGGAAGTCTGAAAGAATGGTGTTATCCGTAATTCCAGGAGGAAAGAGTGGATCAGAGTGAATTTATTTAATCTGGTATTTTGCACATGCATGCTACTGCTGGAGAAGGCTATATAGCTTTGTCTTATGTCCTCAAGGTAGGTCACATACATCACATGTAATAACTGATGTCACTGCCGCTTCGTTCATCAGGCTTCGGGATTACAGCATCCTGCTACCTGGGATTATCGTGAGGAAAAGACGTCACACAACACGTCTATTTCCTCTGTGAGACTAGACTATCGTGCCCTTATGACCCGTGTTGATGTTTTCTGTGACAGTGTGCTTGTCGTAGCTTGTCGTCCGTGTATAAAACCTGCAGTTTTGAAAGTAATGCCATTTTCAAAGGAAGCAAACAAACAAAAAATACAAACTTTTTCAAAAACTGAACATTGATATAGTAGTGCTTTGGCAGCAGGAAATGACAGCATCATGATGTCAAGATGTCAAATAACATCCGTTTGATGTGACACTGGCATGCCCTTATGACCCTTGTTTATTTTCCTTTTCTTTGGTGGCACACTCATTGTTTTATTTATTGATTTAATTAAAGGATCACCATTAGATTGTGCCATAGCAATTCGCTAGTCTTCCTGGGGTCCTAACTCAAAATTCAGTTTGTATTTCACAAAATTTCGGATTAAAAACCTCATCAATAGACATGCATTGCAAAATAAAAGGTTTTTCAAAGGTTCTAATGAATTAGAAAATACATACAAAATTATCTCAAAAAGGTCAGGAACAAGACATAGCAAACCGTTAATAAATGCAGTGCTGTCACATTGCTGAAGTCCTCCTTTGCACATTTAAAACATTATACAATTACAGACCCTACAAATTAAGATGACACCTATATTAACCATTTAAAATATGCTTTTTATATGTCCTTTTCAAGGCTTTTTGGCGTTTGTATTGACGGACACCCCATGTCAATTCGTTCCATGTCTTAATTGCTTCGTTTCAGTTCGTGAATTAGTTTTTGGATTTGGTTGTGCAATGTGACCCTTGCCCGCTTTCCTGGTGGCATATTTGTGAGCTGTATTACAAAACACTACTTGTACTCATCGTCGCCACCATGCCCAAAAGATGCAATTGTGAAAGGGATTTTCAAAGTTATCACATTTTTTTTAAATGAAGGAAAAAGAAACTTTTTCACAAACATCAAGTGAAAATTCCTCTGAGACTGCATTGATATGATATCAGAAAAAATAAATTTTGTAACTGCAGCTCTAGGCCTACGAGTTGGCTCAGAGAAATGTCTTGAATTTCGACCCCTGCTACCTGGGATTATCATGACATGAGGATAAAAAGTACCCCTGCTGATATTTTACACTTGATCTTCGCCAAAAGGCAGAGAATCGATCTATGTTGATTGATATTTTCTGCCGCACTGCTGCAGATTGACACTAACATGCCTTAAAAGCACACACTTGTAATAAGAAATCACATAATCATAGAGAGAAAGAAAGAAACCTTTAAAAAGCATCAAATGAAAATTGGTCTGTGATTGTGTGTATGAATTTCCATATTATATTTGAAAAATGGCCTTTTATTTCCTAAGCTCTCTGCACTGGCTCCAAAAGCTGATGTGTTGTCAACCCTGACCTCTACTGGCAACTGAGTGAAGCTACAGCCTTTTCCATGCCTGGTGTTACCAGCAAGACACCTGCATTACTCATCGTTTTAGTTTAATGCATTTTACTCCATATGTTAACTTGTTTACTGTAATCAGCTTATGTAATGTGATACCTTGTATTGTCCTGTAGGTTAATTTATAAAGATTCTGGATTTGCAAAAAATATGTGTTTGTAGGCCTATAAAAATAACCTGCTTGGTACACTAGTAACAGTAAGGTATTGTGAAGAAAAATGCAGAGAATTCTGACATCCAGCATAATTCATACTAAACTGATAGCTTAATGATTTATGCAGTTACTGTGTATACACACAGTAAAACATGCAGTGTTAATTCATCACTTAAAGAGCACTCTGAGAGACCAAATACACAACAAGTCAAGTCAAAGTCTATTTTAACACACTTTAGAACAACAAAGGCAGCCGACTTGACTTGAGGATAAATATAACTTTAGGACTAACCATAAAACACATGGTAAAAAAAACGTGCAGTCATTAAGATGAGATGGTAACACTTTATTTTAGGTATACATCTATTAGCACTAATACATACATACAATGTTAATTCCTGCATAAGTAACTTGTAAGGCATGCACTAAGCAAATGCTAAGGCCTACTAGGGCCTTACTAAGGTTAAATTGGTAATAAATCCTTTATTGTGCATGAACAAGACATTTGCGAATACATGCCTAACAAATGTTTGATTTTGCTTTGTACATGCCTTACAAGTTACTTATACAGCAACATTGTATGTATTAGTGCTAATAGATGTATCCCTAAAACAAAGTGTTACCGATGAGATATAAATAAACTAATTAACTAAAATAATTTAACAGGAGTGGCAATACATACGATTCACACACTGGGTGTTGCATTAACACTGCGGTTTGTTTTACACCAAAAAGTATGCCTATTAGCAATGACACTCTCTTTTCTAATTTGCCAATGAAGTGTGCATCAACAAATCTCCAAAGACATTGAATAGTTGTTTCATATCAGTCACATGGCAACCACACAAACTATGGCGGCCAAAATCTGAGTGTGTCAGTGTCCACTTTCTAATTTAATAGAAGACACTCAGGCTTGTTTGGTCACTCAATGGATTTCAGTGCGGGTCATACACACACACACACACACACACACACACACACACACACACACACACACACACACACACACACACACACACACACACACACACACACACACACACAGGGGCTTGTTGCATGCGAGGTCATTGGAGGTTATTGGAGCATGTTAATTCGGTAAACAGAGAGGAGGATGGTCATTTCGGGATCCATTAGAGCAGTTAGTGGGGGGGGGGGGTGTTCGATAGCTCCCCAACATTCAGGATTATATCGGATTATTTAATGTAGTGTTTCTCAACGGGGGCGCTACAGCCCCCCAGGCGGCGTTGAAAAGCCTCAGGGATTGAGAAGGATACAGATGAGTTGAGCATCAGTCCATTTCATATTTTAATACTAAGGGGGGTGTGGACAGCTTTATCATGAGGTCAAGGGGGCGTTGGGAGGCTTAGGATGAGGTTAAAGGGGTGTTTGTTCAAAAAAGGTTGAGAACCACTGATTTCATTGCTGGTAAGTGAGCACGGGCAATAGCATTGTATGTCATTCATTACAAATAACCTGCAATAAATAGATCAAATGTCGGCAAATCCCAACATGCAACAATATTCTGTTAAGGGTCAGACATGAATCTGGAAAGCAGTTCTTTGATGAGGCAAGGGACTTATAAGTTTATTCTATTGCCAAGACATATGTTTAGTTAAGTGTTAGTATTTATATTATGCTCTAAAGAGGGCTTTGAGAACATGTCACGTGTAAGCAAGGAGTGCCTTAGTCTGAAACACTTGTATTTCTTTAGGCTATATATTGTAAATGTTCAGTCATACTTTTTAGTGCAGGGGTCAGGAACCTATGGCTCTAGAGCCACATGTGGCTCTTTTGGGAACTGTATATGGCTCTTACTTATCTAGGGTTGCCAACCATCCCTTGAAATATACGGAATGGTCCTATATTTATAAATGAAAGTAGTAGGCCTATGGGTTCTATATTGAGTTCAAACGGGAAACGGGACGTGTTAAAATGCAGGAAATTACATCTAAGAAATACAACATGTTCGGGGGGAGGACTACCAGACCCTCGCCATAATGAAGATGACATTTGGCAACCCTATACTTACTAGTGTTATCAAGAAAAGTAACTTCACAGTACACTCTAAAATTGTTGGGCTTAATTTAAATACATGCTTTTAATTATATTCAGTCTTTTTTTAAATGTTATGGCTCTCATGAAAATGTATTTTTAAAATTTGGTGTTTATGGCTCTCTCCACCAAAAAGGTTCCTGACCCCTGGGTTAGTGTATAGGCCTACTCACATTATTATTATTATTATTATTATTATTATTATTATTAGGCTTGCTATAATTATTCACCTTTAACATAACATTTCCCTCTTCAGCTGTCTGAACATTACCGGTAATCATCCATTTACTGAATGCTGCTATACTATGGCCCTGCCCTGGGTTCCCATCCCAAACAATTAAACATGACCAATTCATCTTTGACTGTCAACACTGTGTCATTGCCTAGATTATCTCCCATAGTCTATGGACACTGTCTCCCATAGCAACCTGCTTGTGTTGGTGCCAACAGATTGTATTGCTGGTTGGCGTCATAACGCTACTTGAAGTAATGACTAAACAATGTTTGGAATCCTCTTTCTATCAAGTAAAGTCAAGTCAGCTTTTATTGTCACTTTCTTCATATGCACAAGTCATACAAGGAAAATGAAATTACGTTTTCTCTCTACACCATGCCAGGACATAGACATAGGCCTACAAGACTGACATTTTACAGACTGACATCCAGCATCACCCGGCCGCAATATGCTTTAATTCGCATTAAAATCAGAGTTAACACCGATCTCGCATTGATATTGATTTAATTAGGTGTTAAAGAAAGGAGTATGCTGACATCTCCATCAGATAGGGCCACGTGTCACAAATCTATAGTGTGACTGCTGCTCCCATGTCATTTATGCACTGTCACCATGGAGACAGAGACTGAGATGGAGGCCTACACAGGACATGTTTCAGTATTATGTCAACATTTTAAGAGCTGATGTTATCACTTATAGTCGTCCAACTCTCTCTAAGACTTGAATGAACACTGCATATTGTGTATGACAAATGTACAAATCACAAATGTATTGTGTATGTTGTTTACTCACTGACATATGGACAGACAGAGAGAGAGAGAGAGAGAGAGAGAGAGAGAGAAGGCAAATCATGTGTAGCCTATTGCCTTGGCTACAATCAGGGCCGCTGACAGCTTTGGCTGGGCCCAGGACAAGGTCATCTGAAAGGGCCCCCCACCCCATACATGCAATGTAATGACAACCCAATTCTGGGCCTTACTTTCCCCTGGGCTGGGGACAACTGACCCCTTTGTCCCCCCTTGTCGACTTCCCTGGCTACAATTATACACAATATAATATGGCCACAATAGATAGTTGGATATATCCATGATCCATGATGGCCACTAATACATTTTAGCGCAAGAGTAGATTTACTGGTGGCCTTAATCTGATGTCTTTAAAACACATTCTACCAGTCAAGAGAGGGTTTTAAAAGAAACACTAATCTCCCACTAATCCTGGAAACAAATTTTCCATTCTTGAAAATGGCACACAGTGGGTTTTTTGTCTTGCCCTGTTTTAAACAATATTTTTTTTTAAGTGAAGAAGGGTAGATTAAGAAAAGGATAGTTTTGTTCCTTTTCTTTTTTTTTACACTTAACAATATTGTGGGCAAGGTGACCTTGGACAATCCACTTTCTAAATTCTCAATAACCATTAGGCATGTGACGTTATGCATTTATTACAATGTTATGTTCACTGATTAATTGCTCCTTTTCATTTCTATGTCATGGTAATTGTCCTTTAATGTGTAGGCCTACATTATGTGTCAAGATCTGCCCGGTCAACCGACCTTGCTCTTGCTGATGCAACGCATGTGATTGCCTCCGGTGCGCGCGCGCTGAATGGGGAGCACTCGGGAGCACTGCAGAGAATTAACCATTGAGCTACCCGACTGCATTCATTGAGCACTCACTTAAAGCAACTTTGTAACACTATTAAAGTTTGTCTGCGCGCGCAAAGGCGTTTGCGGAATATCAGGCAGACAACTGCAAGGTCACAAGGGACTATAATATAGG
This sequence comes from Engraulis encrasicolus, assembly GCF_034702125.1. Classification (NCBI taxonomy): domain Eukaryota; kingdom Metazoa; phylum Chordata; class Actinopteri; order Clupeiformes; family Engraulidae; genus Engraulis; species Engraulis encrasicolus. The sequence goes on from NC_085857.1 coordinate 36,165,656, forward strand.
CAACCTATAATAAAAAGGGGGTCCCGTTATAAATAAACAGTAAAGGACACAAAATGCATAATGAAGGCAATTCCAATAGTCGCGCATATGGGTGACTCATGCGGGAATATAAGACTAGTCACGATCGCACTCGTGCTCGGATCATGCCAACATCATACGGATTTCCATCCTCCCAGATTTCAATGTCACACGAGGAACGTGACGTAGCACGCGGTAATGACATCACCATATCTTAATGCCCCCCACTCCTTATCCACTCCACGGACTGTTCTCTCCGGGGCAACCGCAGCAACGTGACAGACGTAACGTGCACCCCTTTTTGCCCCAACCGCTTGCCCGGGTATCCACGATTTTTTCCGGGCTACCCCCTCCTTCTCCTTATTGCGCGCACTCTCTGTCCCGACTCTGGTCTGTCGTAGCTGTGCGTAGCCGCCGTTCCAGCCAATGGGTGTCTGATCTGGGGGCTGGGTACTAGGGGAGAGACCACCATTGCAGGGAGACGCTGCGCATCAGGCAAGCCAAGCGCACAGGCCGTTATTTACTACGGGCGCCGTCACAGCTTCTACTACAAGTGTAGGAGAGAGGACTGAAGTTTGCGACGTCGTCGTTTTGTTCGTCCGGGGTCAGCAGCAGGTGTGATTGGACTTGACAACGGCAACAAGGTTAAACCTTGCTTTTGCTCCATAAAACTGTCGACGCAGCGAGGCGGACAGCCTCTGTCTCTCTTTTGCGCCACCGACTCCACGGCGGATAAGCTTCAGAAGCGGGGTGAAGATGATAGCAGCTCAGCTTCTCGCGTACTATTTCACTGAGCTTAAAGATGACCGAGCTAAAAAGGTAAGTAACTGGCAAATGCCGCTCACATCACCATGGCAATGATGCCGAAACACAGACATAGCCGCTCGATGTTCACACTAATGTTCATTCTCTGAGCGGCAACCTTGTTAACCTGAACTCCACTATTTGGCAAACATTAAAACGGGCGGGAGAGCAATTCAATAGCGAAGACATTGACCTTGGTAGTTTTGGCCGTTAGTGATGCTCACATAGCCTATTCTGGGTGTGGGCACGAGCTTGTGGTGAGGCGGAAGCAGACAGGTGTCTGCGAGTCGTGAGTTCATTTTCACATCCATCTCAGAACAGAGAAGCCCCGCTACACACAGAGCTCTATGAGTAATCTTACATTTTTGGTCTTGCGTGACCGGCTTCTCACTATTGCTTCATGGTCGCGTGTCTCAGTGGCATTAAACTAATAGCATTATGCAAATGATCTGTGTAATAAATAAAATATTCAGATGTTCAGTCTTTTATTATACAACCAAACAGCTATGGAGTGTGCGTAGACATTCCACCGTGATCTCTATCAAATGCAACAGACATTGGACGTTGAACGTCTTCGTTTAATGAAATACGTCCCGAGTGGTCTACGTGCAGATGGGCCATACCTCACGTTCAGATGTTGCAGTGCAGATGTGTGGCTCGAGCACCCCTTCAGCATCGCCTTACTCACTGGTCTCGAGGACAGGAAGTGATGCAAGCCTTTAAGGAGACATGCCGGCCAGAATAAAATAATTAAAAACCAAGGCACATTCTAGGAATCTTGTCAATATGCATCTGTGTGCCTGTACACAGTGTACTGTAGTGTGCAACACGTTGGGAAAACACACTCACACATCCTGCTTTCGGCCTTATTTTGTGCAGCCTAAAATGGTTATGATGGCATGCTGGCCTGGGGGGAAAAACATGCACATTCTAGGAATTTTAATCAGCATCAGTGCTTGCCTGTATCTACCTAGTGTAGGTAGCGTACAATAATATGATAATGCATGCACTCACCTTGCTTTTTTTTGTCACATTTTGCATTAAAAGAATGTCCTCTTCGTCAAGTCATCCTAAAACCATTTACTCCGTGTAGGGCTCCCACCTTTGACAAAGACCTGGACATTTCAATAATTACAGACCCTTTTGCTTGTAAGCAATGACTCCCTGCAGTCAATGTCCAGGGAAACAGTATTTTCCCCCTTGATAGACCATTGAAAACGGGGACAATCCGCGAAAAGCTTGGACAGGTGGCAACACTAAACCGCTTGTGCTTGCCTGTCTGCTGGTTAGATTGACAAGTGCATTGAATGATGAAACCCATGTGTGTCTTTGCTTGTCTGTCTGTTGGGTGGATTGACAAGTACCTAAACTGATGAACCCCATGTGTTTCTGTCCTTGTCTGTTGTGTGGATAGAAGATTCACAAGCAGCGAAAATTATGAGCGCCACATGTACCTGTGCTGCCTGTCCTTGTCTGTCTGTGGTATAGATTGACAGGTAGCCTACCTAAAATGATGAACCCCATGTGTTTCTGTCCTTGTCTGTTGTGTACTTTGACAAGTACCTAAAAGGATGAACCCCATGTGTTTCTGTCTGTCTGTTGGGTGGATTGACAAGTACCTAAACTGATGAACCCCATGTGTTTCTGTCCTTGTCTGTTGTGCAGATCGACAAGTACCTGTACTCGATGCGCTACTCGGACGAGACGCTCCGGGACGTCATGGGTCGCTTCAGGAGGGAGATGGAGAGCGGCCTGGGCCGCGACACCAACCCCACCGCCAACGTCAAGATGCTGCCCACCTTCGTCAGGTCCATCCCCGATGGCTCCGGTACGTAGGCACTAAGTCATGTGGTGACAGTGATGGTGAGCCAGAATTTCACTAACAGACCAGGAGTGCCTTTCTTGAAGCCAAAGTTGCTAACTACATTAGCTACGTCGTTAGTTGCAATGCAATTTCCCATTGGCAACTACCGAAGTTGCTAACTGCGCTTTCCAGAAATGCACCCCAGTGGCGGAACAATTGCACACAGGTCCTCAGAGCAAAACACTGATAAAGGCACCCCATATGGACTGCCAAGGATATATAATAGTAGCCTGGTCCTGACCATCCCATAATACTACCATTTCATTTTGTATTTATGGTCTGGCATTTGTTTGCTCTGAAGCGATTGTAGGAAGCAGGAAGTTTGCACTCAGTTATGGTTTGAAATTATTGGACACCTCTCACCCAATCGCTGGCAGTTACTCAACAACAACATAGCGCAGACCAATGGCTCTGGCGCAGATGTGTACGTCATTGTCACGAGCGTCCTCCCCCTTTCGTCCCCACGTGGGGGGCGTATTCGATTATTGGCTGTTTTCTGGGGGGGCGTTGCGATCAAAATTCTACTGTTCCAGGCACTCCACAGAGAAGCACGGCCAGACTACAGTAGTGGAGCCAATCCTTTGGCGGAAGTACGTAGGATGGCTCGCGAGGCTAATATACAGTAATAGGGCCCCCATCATCAATACGAGAGAGCCCCGGGCCCCTATCGTCCTGCATTCACATTGATGCCTGAAACTGACAGGTCTTGATGAGGAAAGGGATCTGGGGGTTCGGATTCCCTTTGGGAAAACGTTTGGAGAGTCCTGCTTTCACATTGACACCCACCTTTGTGAGGTCTTTCCGCAATGGCTCACGTAGGCCGGTACTGTATATATGTGATGATGACAGAGTCAGAATACCACGAGACGTTACTCTCCAATAACCTACACCAGTGTTTCCCAACCAGGGGTACATGTACCACTAGGGGTACGCGAGCACACTGCAGGGGGTACTTGGAAACATGTCATTTTTATCAAATACATGTAGTTTAGTTACATTGGGATAAAGAAAGCGGTATAGAACTTGACTTAGGGGGTACTCATGGCACAACGAAAAGGCTTGGGGGTACAGTACATAAGACAAAAAAGGTTGGGAAACAGTGACCTACACCCTCAGGCCATAGCACTGCTAAATTCACAAGACTGCTGGCAATGCCGAAACTGCTGAAAACCGGGTAAATGTTTCCAGTAAATAACTTAATAAATTGTGATGGATTGGGATAATAAATAAGTAATAAATTGTGAGTATGGTCAATCTATCCCCGATGGCTCAGGTAGGCTTCACGATGGCAGAGACAGAACCCTCTAATTCGATGCCTGTGCCTTTGAAAGTGGCCGTTTTCGTTTAGTGGTGCATTTGGCTTTAAATTACTCAACAAAATCAAGGGGAACTGAAGCTTGTGCTCAGTAATAGACTGAAAAGATATGAGGTACAGTACGCATACAAAGAAGTGGGATTCAGCACACTGCTAACCTAGCCTGCGGTGAGGAAAGCTTCTGGGCATTCAAAGGTCACAGGTCCCACTTCCCTTTAGGAATATGTAAGGAGTGCCAGCAGCACTGTCCTACATTCACACTGATGTCTGAAACACCTGTAGTCTGCTGGTGCAGATGGGATCATCAGACTCACTGTTTGCTGCATCATAATAGCAAAATGGCAATGGCATTAGGGCCTTAATGCACGCTGTACCTCCAGTGGCATGCTGTAATAGCAATTGAAAAGTTAACTAACATAGTACTACAATACTATGACATAACACAGGGCGTTTAGTAATGCACTATGACTTGGTTATTGCCATTCTGGTAACAGCAAACTTATAACGCCTCGTCTGAACGGGTTAAGGCCTTCCAAGATTCCTAGCAACAGGTTATGATTTGGTCATTACTATTTACTATTAACAAGTTTATTATAATATGGCTCCCTGCATGAATGGGTTAATGAGGGGATGTACTGTAGTTCTTTTACCTTGTTCACGTTGAGACACTCTTGATAAGAGCTGTAGTAAACGTTAAAATGCAATGTAATACAACAGCATTGTTCTTGAAAAGAACAGCATACCGTGCTGCATACCACAGAACTGCAAACGTGTGGGATGGCATGAGTAGCTTACAGCGCTGTACAGCGTACAGCGTACATGTTACCAAGGCTTTCTGCTACAGCTCAGATGGTCCCTTTCCTGTTTTGTGTCAGTAATCATCTCTAGTTTAAAAGGAGAAACATTTGACTCAAAGGCACTTTTGAAAAGAGCATTGGTCCAATCGGATGTAATGTAACAGAATTGGTTTTGCCAGTACAGGGGCATGTCAATGGTGAATAGCTGTATACTTTTCAACATTTATTTCTCCCGGGTGAATGCTGTATTTCAGAAGTCCCCCACTCTCTATTCTGGTGTGAGGTAAATTACAAGGTCCACACCTCTTTAGTTATTCTTCAGTGATAACCAATCACTATATACTTCTCCGCTGATGAAATCTCACAGATTTTGCCACTCCCGTCATTGGCAGCTTTGGATGAGATTTGGATTAACAAACAGCATTTGCAGTTTTATGCCCAATCAGGGTCAAACAGACACACCTCCCAAACGCTTAACCGCCTCAACAAACCAGCATAGGCGTTTAACTACGGAGTCAATTCTGCATTATAGAGAGCTGCGCTCTTTTTTTTTTTTGGTCGGTGGTGGCCCCTATGTTTTGAGGTTGGCTGGTCATTTGGCATTTTGCCTCCATTGTTCCGTAGCTGGAGAGGAGACGAGGTCTCAACATGCGTGCCATGTGGGCAGACCTAACTATCCCCAACTATCCTAAACGGGATTACAAAAATGTCTTGTACAAAGTTGGGAATCTACAGTAAACCTGTTACAAAACTACCAACATATATGATATTAGCTGATAAGATGCATGCAATGTATGCACATGTGATCACAAAAATGCCTTGTACCAAGTTGGGAATCTAAAGTAAACTTGTTAAAATATTGCCATATATGATATTAGCAGATAAGATGTATGCACAATGTGCTCAAGTTTTGGTTTTAGCACTTCGACAGTAGAGCATGAACTCTGTAGCACACACAACAGTGACATTAAATTAAAGCGCTGGAATGTCATTTTGCATGCATTTTACATTACTTAATGCTTTTCTACAAAAAGGCTGAGTGGCTTAATGTGAACCAAAACAAACATATCAGCACATCATGTTGTGACTCATGACCATATTGGTTGTGGATGTGAATGGAAACGGAATGGATAGCTCTTACGTATATTCAGTACATGTATTGCCATGTCAACAGACTTGGTAGGGATTTATCAAAGATTGATGTTGATGTGAAAGCACTGGTAGTTTTTGGGACAGCTGGAGAGTGCTGTCATTGTTAGGGGTCAGGGGTGTGTCCACTACTTTTGCATTCCATTTCTTGCATGTCTCTGTCTCTCTCTGTCTCTGTCTCTGTCTCTCTCTCTCTCTCTCTCTCTCTTTCTCTCTCTTTGTCTCTCTCTCTGTCTCGCTCGCTCTTTCTCTCTGTCTCTCTGTCTCTCTGTCTCTCTCTCTCTCTCTCTCTCTCTCTCTCTCTCTCTCTCTCTCTCTCTCTCTGTCTGTCTGTCTGTCTCTCTCTCTCTCTCTCTCTCTCTCTCTCTCTCTCTCTCTGTCTCTCTCTCTCTCTCTCTCTCTCTCTCTCTCTCTCTCCGTGTCTCTCTCTCTCCGTCTTCAGTCAACAGTGCACTTGATTTATAACACCATAAATAATATTAAACACACAATAAATAATATCATTAACCAGTATGCTAATATCCCAGTTATAACGACTGTTCATTATTACACGTTTCAGTTCAGAAGACCCATGTCCATATGTCAGTGCGGCGCGGCCTGGCCTGGCGATATTTATATATATACGCTTGACCACTACCCTCTGCGCGTGGATATACTATCTAAATGTCACATGCCTTTGGAGTCCCCTGCGCAGGCATAGCATAGCACAGGCAAGAAGAAGATGGAGGGCAGTAATAGCAGCAGCCATTGCAGAAAAGCTGGCACAAGATAATTACGTTAGGTCTGGCCACAATGGCACTGTACTGTATGTGTCGCACAGATGGCCTTCTCTCTGCCCAGATTTTTGGATTAGATTTGGTTCCCAATTCATGTATCTTATCTAGCTACGGTATTGGACCATCTATCAAGCGACTGTATGTATCGAGCTATGTATTCGACCTATTACAGTAAACTATGGCAAAACTGAAACCTGTGAGCCATCAATCTTTGAAGTCTGCCTGCCTGTTGCTATGCTGTCAGTATTGCTATGCTTTCCTAGCCATTTTTTTTCAACCTAATCAAAGTGTCATGTGGTTGCTAAACCATTACTGGTAGGATGTGACTGACTAAATGACCACATTTTCTTGACCATGTCAGGATGGTGTGGTTTTTAGCATTACACACTACACTAGCCACAAGTCATTTAGGCAAGCACAAAAGAGCATTATCTCAGAAAACAACAGACGAATGGAGTGTATGTATCACCTTTGTAAGATGTTTAGGGTTTTTTCACAAACTGTAAATTCTGCTGGACAGATTGTCTGAGCACTCAGCAAGCATTTCATTTCTACCAATGAGATTGCATTCGGATGTGAAATTTAGCAGGCTGCAGTGTGTTTGCTCCTGCACCCTCATAGGCCTTCTGTGTTTTTGATGGACACTCTTATCTAACTGCACAGTGCCTGAAAACCAAACCACCCTTAACGAAGGTCTAAAGAACAGCTGTGGCCCTGAGAATACACAGTCTGCCCTTTATATTAACACAGCGTGCAAGCTAAGCTCGTAGCGTTATTCGGCATTACTGTAACACTGTAATGAAAGACAGGCCTCCCGCAGTGCATCTTGGGAAACAAAAGCATACCGAAATATTAAGCAGAGCAGTGCTTTTGGTAGACATAGATGAAGAGACGTCATGTAAGCTTAGCAGACATTGTTTTTTTCTGTTCTTCAGTTCCATACTCTTTCTCTCTTTATTTTGTGTGAGGGCAAACCCAGTAGTGACGGAGTTAGGATAGTGCTGCTAATAACTGCATCCTGTGAAACAACACCAATAAGCAGGTGTAGGCTACCAATATATACCAGCATATCAATATGCATGCTAGCATAGCATTGGGTTTGGAAATATCAGGGAACGTTAAGGGGTCGGCTCTATGTTCCCACAGCCCATTGGTCCCACGGCCCATTGGTCCCACAGCCCAAATGGTCCCAGCTTATTCCTGCTGCTCCATGTTCCCACAGTTTTAAGAAATTATTCAAATATGGGCCCTATGCTCTACAACTCCATGTCCCCACATTTCCAAGTAAACTAAGAGAAATAATAGGCCTACAAAATAATGTTAAAAATCTTAGTGATGTGGGACCAACGGGCTGTGGGACCAATGGGCTGTGGGAACATAGACACGCTCCCAAGCTTAACACACCTTCCTTTCTCTCTCATCCCCTAACTCTTTCTTTTATGAGGTCCAAGCTAAAGGATTGAATGTGTATGAATAGTGCCAAGTGTAGTTACTCTCTAGAGACAAATGCATGTAAGAGTAGCGTGACAAACAGGGACGAAAAGGAAAGAGATGCAATCCACTGACTGTGGTATACTGGTACCTAGATAAGACCCATAAGAGTTATTGAATTTAATTGTATTCATTGATTTTAAATGGATTAAACATCCATTCATGAGAGCAATCTTGGACATCTAGTTTTCATTATACGCTTTCTCTTATGAGAGCGCAGACAACGGATTTGAGAGTGTATGTGGATGTTGCCAACAGCAGTTAGTCTGAAGACTGTCTCTCTCCTCGCTCTTTACAGGGTGTGCTGAAATGACCCCCTGTGCCTTGTTTGTAAACCCTTCTGCCAAAGAGAAATATCACCGGCTGGCTGATTGTCCCAAAATGCCAAGGGCCAAGCCAACATGCCTGGGGACAAGGGAGAGGTGGGGGGTGGAAGGGGCCTTGCTCAGGGGTGAGCAGGGGCGATCTTGTCGTCTTGTCTCACCTTATAAATAGACAGAATCACACAGGGGGGACGGAGAGACCACTTGAAGCTCTCAGAGAGAGTTAAGGTCGAAAGGTCAATCTAAAACCCTGTGTTCGTGCCAGAGCGCAGCCACGGCTATTTATAGCCTCATTCCCTATGAGCAGGGATAGTGGCAGCACCAAAGCTCCAATCACAAACAGGTGACTTTGTATTGAAGTAACTAAATACATTTGTGAACATTTATGTTCTCGTAGCCAGGTATTTCATTCCATTCATTCCAAAGGGACAATGTGCTCTATATCTCCCGTAGTATATATAGACCCAGTCGGCACCTCTGGCCCACCCATAAAACGGCATGCTTTCCCCTCCGAATGCTCCACCCGCTGGTTGTGCGGTGCCAATCACTGTCAGTAATTAGGCATATTGATTAGCCACTACATACAGCGGGTGGAGCAAACGTGGGGGAAAACAAGCAGTTTCATGGGTGGGCCCAGAGTTGCCGACTGGGTCTATTGGGTATTGTAGCACACGTGACACCTGCGGATCATATTATGTGGAACAGGGAGAAATTACTTGAAAGAGCCGAAGAGCACTGCACCTGCTCCGGCTTTTGGACAAACCATTTATTGTCTCTAGTGTTAGCTAGTTTTGCCCCAAAGGCCTACGTATCAGAAAAGGCAAGACCAAACGCAGAATAAAGTTTCAATTAATTTATCAAAGCATACAATGTAAATTGACATATTAGCTCATCAGACCTTCAGCGCTGTGACCTTCATCTGATGAAGGTCTGACTGAAGTGTTCTGCTCTTTCAAGAGATACAGCAGGGGCAGAGCTACTATAGAAGATGGCGAGCAGGGCATTTGCCCCTGGGCCCAGGGCTCTCCCGTATTGATGTTGGGGGCACTATCTTGACTCTGTGTGCAATTGTTCTGCCTCCAACGTCAGTGTCCAGGGGACCTGTTGATTATGTGAAAACAGTGCAGCCTAAATTACATAGATTGTGATAGATCATTCGTTTGAATGTTTGTTGTTTTATGTTTGTCTGCCGTACAGAGAAGGGGGACTTCATCGCTCTGGACCTGGGCGGCTCCAACTTTCGCATCCTGCGCGTGAAGGTGTCCCACGAGAAGAAGCAGACGGTGCAGATGGAGAGCGAGGTCTACGACACGCCAGAACACATCATCCACGGCAACGGCACGCAGGTAAGAAACTTAGTCTGAGACGGGATGGACGCAGGGGACTAAAGACTTACTTATGTTGCTTCTTTGAACTCTCTTTCTGGCTCTGTGTTAGAGACAAATCTGCGACATCAGGTGAAAACCATGCGTTTTGAAAATGATTCATTTCTCAGGGGGGAAAAAACCCATTAATTTAGGCCTTGTGATTTATGTATTCAGATTACTTGGAATTGCTAGATTTCCACCCAACAGTGACATATAATGCAATTTTGTACCAGGCTGAGGTTTATTTTATTTTTTTGGTGAGCTTAAGGGGAAACGATTTGGAATTCACTAGTCTGGCCCTTCTCCTTCTCTCATACTAATTTTGTATTTAATGCCAGATGCAACAGTGTACATTACTATTTCTGCACATTTGCTGCTTTCAGTAATAGCAACAGTTACAAATAACAGTTACAGTTCTTGGCCCAGCCGTGGCTCTGGCGGCTGGGCACTGGACTGTTGCACGGGGGACCCGGGTTCGATTCCTGGCCCGGATCGTTTTCCGGTCCTTCCCCGTCTCTCTCTCTCCCATCTCGCTTCCTGTCTCTCCTCCACTGTCCTATCTGAAAATAACAGTTACAGTTGTTTTTTTTGCTGTTGAATGCGGTGTTGTAGTCAGTAGGAATCAAGTGTTTACATGTCTGTGTTTATATTTTTTGCACAGCTGTTTGACCACGTGGCCGAATGCCTTGGAGACTTCATGGAGAAGCAGAAGATTAAGGACAGGAAGATCCCCCTGGGGTTCACGTTCTCCTTCCCCTGCCAACAGACCAAACTGGACGAGGTCAGTCGACATGCTCCCTAATGCTCCATTCGTTCGGGTAGAAAAAAGCAATGTACACTACACAGTAACAAAAATGAGGTGTCGATGTTTCAATAATAAATCCAGATAGAGTGTTTACACCACTATGCATCCGAGTCAAAACTCAGTGTAAAATTCTGCAGATGGCCGGTGTGTTTCCAACTCTGTGACTAGTATTGAGTATACATTTTAGTAGGAACGTTGTCTTATTGAGTATTTGAGTAGAAATTTTGACGAATGAGAGTAAAATGAACACTATTTTTGAGTTAATTTCAATCCCTCAAGAGTTCTTTTTACCCCCGCCATGGAGCTTAAAGTTATATTATATGCGTAGGATTCCACAGCGTGTAGATGTCATGGTATCAGTGGCCTCATGACCTGGCGGAGGTTTGCACTGTCAGTGCTTCTTGTTTTAACACTGGTATTTTACTGTGCAGTATGCCCTGTTTGATACAGTATGCGTTGCTGAGTGTGATAACGTTTGACGTGTTGGTGTTGTCTGCAGGCTGTGTTGACGACCTGGACGAAGCGGTTCAAAGTCAACGGAGTGGAGGGAATGGATGTGGTCCAGCTGCTGGACAAAGCCATCAAGAAACGCGGGGTACGTCCGTCTCTGCCAGTCAGGGTGCAAAGCATGCATCAAAGATTAACAAAGAGAAATTTCAAAATTAATCTAACTGTTTGGTTGTTACATAAAACTCAATGTTGTGCCAGCATCATTCATTTTTATCACCATAGTGATTATATTAGCTAATAAAGTTTATGTTCTGTAGGTATGTTTTATTATTATTATTATTATTATTATTATTATTATTATTATTATTATTATTATTATTATTATTATTTTGTCCGTGAGTCTGGAATAAAAGTTGTTTGGTTGACTGACTGATTGATTGATTGATTGATTGATTGATTGATTGATTGATTGATACACACACACACACACACACACACACACACACACACACACACACACACACACACACACACACACACACACACACACACACACACACACACACACACACACCTTTCATTTATTTATCTTTTGAGGAGACAAAACACAAATAATTTTACTGTCTTATACACCTACAGTATAATGAGATGTAATAAAAGCAATCTTGAATCTTGATTGATCCTCTATCTTCATTGATTGATTGATTGATTGATTGTGTAAATGCCTGTCTCCACAGGATTACGATGCGGACATCATGGCGGTTGTGAATGACACAACGGGCACAATGATGACCTGTGGCTTTGACGACCAGCGCTGTGAAGTGGGCATCATCATAGGTCAAGCACCAGGCTTTTCTGATTTCCCATTTAGTCAACACTTATGGCGTGTTCAGGCCGACTCAGAACTGTGCTGGTTCCCGTTCCCGCACCTACAGTAATAACAAACCGGCCGTGTGTTTACGCCGCTGATCTTAGCGTTCGCGAACTGGAAAGGCAGTTCGCCACGCGAGGTGAAAAATATTTGTTTTTTCTCTGTGAACCGTGATGACAACATGGACGTCAGCAGGTTCATCCGGCTAACACACGTCACAGTCACGTGCGGAAAAGTTCAGACCATTCTGGTCGGCCTGAAAACAATATTAGAGTCAAAAAATGAGCTCTCCTTTAGTTGGTTCTACTGTCTGTGTTGAAGTGTTGGAAGTCACCCAATGAACGCAATTTACCTTGTGTTTTGTGGAGAACAGTTTGATTCTATCCATGTCATTTGATATATGCATATCAGCACACCTCTTGTGAATAGAGCATACGTGTATCTCCATAATGCACGCCGTACCATCTGAGGCACGCTGTAATAGTCATTGAAAGGTTAATTACCATAGTACTACTCTTCTATGACATAACACAGGGCCTTTAGTAATGCACTACGACTCGGTCATTGCCATTCTGGTAACAACAAATATTATAACGCTGTGTTTTAACAGGTTAAATAGCCAAAAGGCAAATCTATTTATAGTTTGACACTCTTTGTATTGTGTGTCACTCACCTCGGATAAACAGGTCTGCAAAATACAAAGTACTCCACTCTACATACTCAAGCCCCATATATAACTGTTACTAATAATAGAATGCTGTCGCACATATCCTATGTAGACTATACCCTGTGGAGTGCACCAAAGAGGCATCTGAGGGGCCTAATGAAAATGGGTTGTTTCCCTTTATGCCACCTCTGGGATGGATATTTATTTATTTTTTAAAATATTTTTTGGGGTCTTTTTCGACTTTATGTGAGATGTGGACAGGGAGCGAATCGAACCCTAGTCAGTCGCATGGCAGGCGAGTGCCCTACCGGTTGGCCGCGGCAGGGCCCCTGGGATGCGTTTACACAGGGTGCGATTTGTCAGAAAACCAGAAGGGGAGACATGTTTCAGATTTCAAGCAAAATCAATGGAATTGCATTAAACTGTGATTAAAATCATGTAGAAAAAGTGGCGATATCAAAACCAGAAGAGGGGACAATCACCCCCATCCCCCCCTACAAATCACACCCTGCGTTTACATGTCTAATTGTTAATGAGCGAATGTCTGTTGCCATATACTGCAGGATGTAGCATTACCCAAGGTTGCAGTTCAGATATTATTCAACCTTATTGCAGTTATAATAGCACTGACGTCACTTGCGAACCTTTATGTCCCTTCAATATGTATGCAAATTCCAAATAGATCATTTATAGATCAACCTTAGATAAACGGATCGCAAATCATAACGATATGGTCAGTCATTTACTGTTCTCCACTGCTTCAAATGCAACAGCCAGTGGGCCTATTCACTATTTCCTGAAAATACTCCACTACATCATAACAACATTGCTATGCCAGTACAGAGAGCCTCAAGTAACAGATTAAGACAGCCATTACAATTTTGGTGAGAATAAGGTTATAACATAGGTAGGTTCTACACTAAGGGGTTAAAGCAATACTATACCAGTGCTGTTGTATTTGCATCAATAGGTTCACCCACACCAAATGTTATTAGCCTGGCAAGAGCAACACAACAATAAGCTGTTATTTCATACCTCCGGAAATATTTGATTAAATTGTCTGGTAGTGCAATCCAATATGCCATTAGTTTTTCCATTGCCATTATTTTTCATTGCACTGCAGCAAATGTTGTCCCACTCACAGAGAATCTCATTGTCCCTCCTCTAGTGCTATACAATAAAAACGCAGTGTTAATCCAACACGTAGAGAGTACTCTGGGACCAAGAACACTGTAGAAAAGGTTAAATCGACTTTTTTACTGTGCACCTCCTCCCTCTGTCCTCCCTTGATCCACACATCATCCATGACATCTTAATATGACACACTTTTATTCAATATCTAAAAAGACCCCACTATTCAGACATTATTCTCTCATTTGCATTCAGGCGATTGAATTGGGGGAATAGCCCCAAAAAAGCCGCATTGAGTTGACAACGGGGAGTTGTTATAGTTGCCTCCAAGGGAGAAGAGGTCACAGTGGCGGCTGGAGGAACAAATGAAGAGGCAGACAGACTGTAGTACTGGTTACTTCCTTAGTCATCGTGTCACATGACTCAGTGCTCTACTGTGTCCTCCTCATAGGAACAGGCGCCAATGCTTTTACATTGAGGAGCTCTGCAAGTGTTAAATTAACACTGCAAAATGTTATTCAAACTCCAAAGAGTTAATCTGTATGCCACTGTACTCTTACCGAAGACAATATTTAGTTCTGCTGAGGCAGAGAAGGGTTGGAGCTGAAATTTCATCAAAATTGTGTTGTGTTGTCATGTCGCATGGCTCACGAGTCACTATAGTACAGGAACCACCACCAATGTGCCCTTTATGTTATGGAGCAGATTGTAGCTTAGGAAGTCAAATTTAACACCCAGAGTGTTAAATTAACACTGTAAAATTCCCATTGTGGAAAAGAAAGTATTTTGCGGTTTGCATGGTTCTCTGTCGGCCTGAAAATGCCTTGTCACATCACATCACCACATCTTTTTTTTAAGTATGTTTTTGGGGGCTTTGTGCCATTATTATGACAGGACAGTGTGAGAGGAGACAGGAAATGAGCAGGAGGGAGACATGGGGTATTGCTGGGAAACAACCCCGGCCGCATTCGAACCGGGGTCCCCATGGGCATGCAAGTCCAAATGTGGGGGGCTTAGCGCGTTGCACCACAGCGTCCCCCTACATCGCATCACATCACATCTCATCTCATGACTTCTGAGTCGCTATGCTATGATGACAACACAGTTAATTTTGCAGTGCCAACACAGCAAGAATGAGCTCCAATGCTGTGATTATCAAACTGTAGGCTGGAGCCCACTGGTGGTTAAGGTATTCCAAGTGGGCCCTGAAATAATTTTCTAAAAATCAAAATAATATTCACTGCTTTATTGCAGTTGTATTGTTTATTTGGTCAGAGGTAGGCAAAACACTTTTGTGAAAGTTTTAAGTGGGCCCCAAGTTGAAAATGTTGGAAACATCTTGCTCTAATGCAGTGTTTCTCAACCTAGGCAATGTGTAGGCGATACTGGGGCGACCTAAATTTACTTTATTGTGCGTAAATGGTAGATGAAAGATTCCACTGACTAAGCATTAATTTATTAATTTTAGACAAATATACTATTATATTACATAATTTATTTATTTATTTAGGTCAATTTCACATACTGTCAGCCACGTTTCTGTGGCACTCCTGAGGAGGGGGGTGGCACCCCAGGGTGAGAAACACGGCTCTAATGTCATTGTAATGTTTTGTTTATAACGTTTCTCTCCAGGTACGGGTACCAACGCGTGCTACATGGAGGAGCTGCGTCACATTGACCTGGTGGAGGGCGATGAGGGCCGCATGTGCATCAACACGGAGTGGGGCGCCTTCGGAGACGACGGATCCCTGGAGGACCTGCGCAGCGAGTTCGACCGCGAGATCGACCGCGGCTCGCTCAACCCTGGCAAACAGCTGTAAGCAAACCTTCTACACTACAGGGCTTCTACACTAACGGGCGCAAATGTCATTTTTTAATATATATACGGTACATTGTATTCTTTTTGGGGGGCATTTTTGGTCTATATTACGATAGTGCAGTGAAGAGTTGGACAGGAAGTGAGTGGGGAGAGAGACGAGGAAGGGTCGGCAAAGGCACAGGCCGGAATCGAATCTGGGTCAGCTGTCAGCAGTAGCAGACGAGTGCCAGGTAGAGCCAGGGCCGCAAATTTCATATTGCTCCATATTGTTGGTTTTAGATGCAAAGGAAATAATCTGACCAGTGCAATAGGTTTTTAAAAGCATCTGTTTTGGGGCCTTTTTGCCTTTATTGATATAGGACAGTTGAATATGGTGGCAGGTAATAAGCAGTGTGGCCAAATTGGGCAGTTTCCCGCCGAATTGGGCTGCTTAGGACCGCTGTCTGTGGGTAAAAGTCGTTAGTAAAAAGGTCATTTGGTCTGGTTTTTCTGCACATTTCTGGCCATAGAAATCAATAGAATTCAGTTCAAATCGGGCGGGATTTAATGCTTCCAGGTGGGTTTTGAGCATTTTTGGGATGGAAATCATCACTCTCATCTGGCAACCCTGGTAATGAGATGGGGAAGGATAAGGAAGCAACCTTGGGCCGGAATAGAAACCATACATGATATGGTATAGCGCACTAGCCCAGTGTTTCTCAACAGGGGTGCCGGGGCACCCTGGGGTGCCGCAGGCCTCCCTCAGGGGTGCCGCGGAAACGTGGCTGATAAATTAATTATGTAATATAATACATATTTGTCTAAATTTATGAGTTAATGTTAGTCAGTGGAATCTTTCATCTGCCATTTATGCACAATAAAGTAAATATAGGTCGCCCCAGTGAGCTGCAACTTCGAACGTAGGTCGTGTGACGTCTCCAAATGTGTTACTTTTCTAAGCTTGTGTGGTATCGGATGCGGTGCCATGTTACGGCTTGTTAGTTTGGGGTGCCTTGAAATTTTTCATTAATTGAAAGGGTGCCTCGCCTAAAAAAAGGTTGAGAAACAATGCACTAGCCCACTGAGTCACGTCGTAATACGTTTTAACTGATATCCGCATCAGTAATCTGTAAAGCCATCTGTTGCGCTGACCTGAAGTGTGCGGATTGATTCTTTCCTTTTTATCTAGAAGTTTCAGCTAAATTCTGCACATTCACTACAGATAGGCAGTGACCACCATGATGTTGGCTAAAAAAAAGTTTCAACAATTAATTATGATTACTAATAGTGACTGAAATATTGCTCAAAGTAAACGTGATATACATTGTTGTAACATGATTGTGTAGCACCAGTCTGGGCTCTATTCCTAGGTCACTGTTTCTCAACAAATCACAGAACAGTGTAGCATTCTCTGCATTTGATTTTTAAATGTCCAGATCTCTCTTGCACTTGTCTATAAGGAATAGGCCATGGCATGTAGTGCATGTGAAGTGTCTTAGTAACATGAACACTACAGCAAGTTTTTGTGTACAGTACTACTGTTACTGATGGTGACTTGTGTGTTTGTGTGAGAGAGAGACAGTGTGTGTTTGTGTGTGTGTGTACGTGTGTGTGTGTGTGCGCGCGCGCACATGTGCACGTGTGCTTATATGTGTGTAAAATGTCATCTATGCAAAGAATCTCAGCAACATGAACGCTTTAGCCTTTGTTAATGTGTAGAACTGTTAGTAGCTGTGTGCATGTGTGTGTACGCGCAAAATGTCACGTATGCGACGGGTCTAGGTAGCATGAGTATTTTAGGATTTGTTGGTATGCAGTATTTGGTATGTGTGCGCATGTGTGTGTGTTTGTTTGCGTTTGCGTGCATGCATCTGTGTGTGTGTGTGTGTGTGTATGTTTTATTTCATCAACTGTTGTTTTATGGTTTCATTTTCATGAAGCCCATTGAACTGCCCCTGTGTATGAAATGTGCTACACAAATAAAGGTGTCTTGCCTTGCGTCAGCTTTGAGAAGGTGGCGAGTGGGAGGAACATTTGCAAAATGTCATGTAGTGTGATTAGTCTCAGTAAGATGCAAACTTAAGTATTTGTTGGTGTGCAGTACTGATGGTCTGTGTGTGTGTGTGTGTGTGTGTGTGTGTGTGTGTGTGTGTGTGTGTGTGTGTGTGTGTGTGTGTGTGTGTGTGTGTGTGTGTGTGTGTGTGTGTGTGTGTGTGGGGTGTGTGTGTGTGTGTGTGTGTGTGTGTGTGTGTGTGTGTGTGTGTGTGTGTGTGTGTGTGTGTGTGTGTGTGTGTGTGTGTGTGTACTTTAATATTGTTTGGGGCACTGTATTGTTTTTCATTAATTATTGGTCCTCCCAAATAAAGAAATCAAACTGTGTGTGTGTGTGTGTGCGTGGGTGCGTGTGTGTGTGTATGTACTTTAATATTGTTTGGGACACTGTATTGTTTCTCTATAATCATTGGTCCTCCCAAATAAAGTAATTAAACTGTTTGTGTGTCTGTGTGTGTCTCTGTGTACGTGCATGTGTGTGTGTGTGTGTGTGTGTGTGTGTGTGTGTGTGTGTGTGTGTGTGTGTGTGTGTGTGTGTGTGTGTGTTGTAGGTTTGAGAAGATGACGAGTGGCATGTACATGGGGGAGCTGGTGCGTCTGATCCTGGTGAAGATGGCGAAGGAGGGCCAGCTGTTCGAGGGCCGCATCACCCCCGAGCTGCTCACCAAGGGCACGATCGAGACCAAGCACGTCTCCGCCATGGAGAAGTGAGTCCATGATATTGTCACTTCTAGGGAAATGCCAGTGTTCTGTTTATTTCTGTTCTGTTTATTTCGTACACATCCCAAGGAGCTGAACAAAAAAAGATCACACATTCCTCTTTAACATATGGTTAGAGAGTTTAGATCAGTGGGTTGCCGTTTTGAATCCCACTCACTCCATGGCAGAAGTGCCCTTGAGCAAGACCTAACCCCACTCTGTTCCAGGGACTGTAACCAATACCCTGTTATATCATTAAATGGTGTGTTCCTTTTAACTCAATTAATGTAGCCAACCTAGAATTACCCGGAGAAGCGAGTCCATGCACATATCCATGTTACACTTTCAGGGAAATTATTCTGACAACCATGATTTGCACCAGTTGTTATTGCAAAATTAAATAGGCAGCCCAGCCTAGAATCACACAAATGGAAATGGATTGTTTTAATATGATGGGGCAGTTGTGGTTGCTAGAGAGAAACCAGTATTGTGCTTTTCAACTGATTTATGTCAGAGATACTGTTGCTAAGAAACAATCTCTGTTTATGTTTTGTGTTGAATTCCATAGGTAATAAAAGTCCTGTCCGAATCGGGCTTAAGTATTACAAGTTTACAGATTATACAATATCAATATTGTCAATACTTGTTGAGGTAATACTTTGCCAAGAAGTCGGCAAACCTGCAGTTGAAGTAGCTATTAGTCAGCCCTGTGTGTGTCATTGTTTGCTTCTCCAAGAAGGGCCTGAGTTAAGGCTAAGGACATCCCGACTCGTCTGGGCTCTGAAACAACAGTATGATTCAGCATGTCATTGTCGCTAGAGTGGAACGGGCCTTAAATTTAGTCACCCTTGTGCTGTTGTCTTGTCGTTTGCTTCTGTCAAGGGCATGGAGTGCCTGAGTATGACCAAGGAGATCTTCTCTCAACCGCTCTTTTGATGCTTTCCTCCTGATCCTCTTGGCTCCCAAAATGTCTCCCATCACCCAAAAAAAGCTTTTTTTTGTTGCTTTTGGCGCTTTCTCTTTTTTGCAAAATCAATTGCTTCCTTCTTCACTTAGTATGTCACTTTTGTTGCTTTCTGTCTGTTACTGTGTTACTTTTGTTGCAAAGAGGGCCTAAGTAAGACCAAGGAAATCTTCACATGGCTGGGCTCTTGAAGTGATCCTGTTAGGCATGACATTGTTGTTAAAGGTAATATCAGAATACATTGCACAGCAAGTAATACATTGCCGTCATTTTGTGACTGTGTCTGTCAGGAGCAAGGGAGGGCCTGAGCAAGATCAAGGAGATCTATCGTTAACCCTAACCCTAACAACTAACCGTAACCCTGACACACCTGGGCGTGGCGCGTACATACACACACACGCACGCGCACGCCCACACACAAACAATATTAAAGTACACACACACACACACACACACACACACACACACACACACACACACACACACACACACACACACACACACACACACACACACACACACACACACACATATATATATATATATAATCTAATGTAATCTAATGTTGCTTTCTGCTCACAGGAGCAAAGTGGGCTTGAGGAAGACCATGGAGATCCAGACGCACCTTGGCGTGAAATATAATGTGTAGTCAAATGTAATCTAATGGAATGCTGTTTTCTCCTCACAGGAGCAAGGAGAGTCTGAGGAAGACCATGCGTAGAATATAATTTGTAATCTAATGTCATCTATTGTTGTTTTCTGCTCACAGGAGCAAAGAGGGCCTGAGGAAGACCATGGAGATACTGACACGCCTGGGGGTGGAGCCCTCCGAGGAGGACTGCGTAGCCGTGCAGCACGTTTGCACCATCGTGTCCTTCCGCTCGGCCAACCTGATCGCCGCCACGCTGGGCGCCATCCTCAGCCGCCTCAAGGACAACAAGGGCGTGCCGCGCCTCCGCACCACCGTGGGCATCGACGGGTCACTCTACAAGATGCACCCGCAGTAAGTACATCTGCAATGGAACAGTGGCTGCTTCTCAATGCCAAGTGCTCTAGCCTTGCTAGAAAGTGAAACGTCAAGTGATTGGATACTCCGTGGAGTTCACCATTGACCTGCCTGTTAGTGGAAGGTGTCCAATGAGGTTGGGGCGGTGGTGGCTCAGATGGTAGGCTGGGAGTCTATTAGTCAACCAGAAGGTTGCATGTTCGAGCCCCGCTGTGTAGAAGCAGGTGTAAATTAGCATAGTGGTAAGTTAAGCGGTAAGTCAAAGATAACAAGGCGTCTCGCACCTGCGCACCACCATTGGCATTGACGGGCCACTCTACAAGATGCACCAGCAGTAAGTACAGTGCAGCTGCACCGGCAGTGAGTACAGTGCAGCTGCACCAGTAGTGAGTAAGGTGCAGGTGTTTGCAGGGCTGTGCAAACACCTTAGAAGGGGCAGGGGCACAGGTTCAAAAGGGGTGCATGTAAAAAAAAATTAACAACACGACAACTGTATTTAAAAGTATTTTTAATCTTGATACGATAGACCAAACATACTGAATCTTTTTAATTCTAATTTTAAATCATTTTAAAAGCCCAACAACAGCTATGTCAAAAGGGAACTTTGAAAGTTTGAACTTGGGATCATGAAAAAGGGCAGGCGCTTAGTGTAGGCATTGACGGGTCATTTTACAAAAAGCACTCACTATAATTCTGGCCAGAGCTAGAGAGGGTAGGCACTGGCATAGGGCTAGGTGTAACAGTGTAGTGGAGATTGCTGCCAACGTCCGATTAGAATCCAGGGGTGTGATCGGTAAGCTTTAATTCTGCTGACCTTGTGCTAATTAAAGTGGTGACATAGCATCTCCTCCGGAATTAGCATGTTGGTAGCCAACTAGTGTCAGTCCGTTCTGTCTTTCCATAGGCTAACATTTTGAGGTGCGAGGCTTCTAGAATAATAAAGTGATATAACAGCTACACTGCTATATGTCTATGGTTCGAAATATGTTTTCTGAGGATGGACAGCATGCACATATCCTGGAAAGTACCTTTGATACATAATTGAAGAAAACTTTATGTATAAAGTTACCAAGTCAATTTTTTTGCATTTCGACTTCATTCAATCCAAAGAGCACTTCACAACCACTCCCTCACCACTCTGCTGACCCAGCCCACAGATGAGGTCAAATAACAAAGTCCAGAGTCAGCCCAGTGATGTTGTGACTGTCAGAAGTCTTAAGTCAGGAGCTTAATGCTTAAAGCTTCTTGTTGGTGACTCCGTATACAGTAGGTGAAGCGGGACAGGGGTCACTCAGTTCGTTTGTCTTATCAGGGACACACCCAAGGTGCCTGGCTGCAACTGTGTACAAAATGTATAATCACAGTCTACACAGGTGGTGCAAGTTGTGGCTGTGGCGCCATGGTGCAAATTCATATTGATTCTCGAAACATTATTTTCTGCAGAAAGAAAGCTATTACAATTTGTACACTTAAGGGGACTAATATTTGTCTGGGACAGAGGACTACAGAGTTATTGGAATTCAATTATAGCATAGTATTGTATCAGTTATGCCCAAAAAAAAAGATGTTGGCATCACTTAAGTCACCAACGTTCACATATGTTCATTCCATTTCCTACACACTACAGGAAGTGAGTTTGTAGGTAGTCACCTGTGTTTAGGATACATTTCCACTAATTATCACAAATGAGCACATACAAACAAATGGCCATATTCCTGGCACTGTAATTTAGGACAAAGTTGTGGAGCTTGTTTATATATATTATATAAAGGGCCAAATTATGTTGCGCAAATTAGAATGAGGGCCAAACAAATCACCCGACCATATGGCCACAGATAGGACACCTGCATGATTTAATCTGTTCCAACCTCAAGGTGGGACAAATGTTTGCCAAGCCCGTGCCGGATATGGTCCACTGTGCGCCATTTGGAGACCCCTGTGTATAGTATAAGTGTACATGTGAATAGTGACAATATAAACACCACTTCGTTCCTATCTGTGCACACCTGTGCGTCCTTGACGCCCTGCCATGTTGTCGTGGTCATACAGGTACGCCCGGCGCCTCCACAAGAAGGTGCGGCTGCTGGTGCCGGACTCGGACGTGCGCTTCCTGCTGTCGGAGGGCGGCAGCGGCAAAGGGGCCGCCATGGTGACGGCGGTGGCCTACCGGCTGGCGGACCAGTCGCGGCAGATCGCCCAGACGCTGGCCGAGTTCCGGCTCAGCAAGGCCCAGCTGCTGGAGGTGAAGAAGAGGATGCGGATCGAGATCGAGCGCGGCCTGGGGAAGGACTCGCACGCCACCGCCAGCGTCAAGATGCTGCCCACCTTCGTACGCAGCACCCCAGACGGCTCCGGTGGGTACTGGTTCATTAGCCTGATTAGCGACAGGTTCGCATAATACTCCCAGAATCTCTGAGTTCACCACCCAACTTTCGTTACTGTTGTTTTTGTTGCTAAAACACAAACTGCCGAGTTCAACAATTTACGCTCGTCTGCCTGCCTCCCTGGATTGTGGCACTGCGGCGCCCTTTCACGTACGCTTCTGGTGTTGGTACCGTCTGATCAGGTTTGTTCATCAGTTGTGTTTTATCAAAACGTTTACGCACACAGCTGCAATATACCTTTGGCATTTCCACCATTATTATTGTTTATGGGCAGAAAGGAGTGTAAGTGGCGCAGACTAATTGTATGGCACAGTAGCCAAAAGACTACTCAGGGGTGGGGAGATGTCTCGAGGGCCGTTTATGGTTAGCCTGATTATCATGACTGTCAAATCTCTTCGAGACTTGGTCTGACCAAGAGCATAACAACCAACATTCTCTAGCGGCATGGTTGACCCACCTCCCTTGGTTTGCTACTGGTCGGGACCAGAAAAGGCTGACCCCAAGTTTAAACCAAACATTTTGTTAGTCTCAATAGAACGTCTCTGCTTAAACCACGCCTTTACCCAGGACCGTTGCTGATGCTTAAAGTTGATTGCTTCCCGACAAAGTGGGTGGAGTTCCCGCTCCAGGGGAAACCCGATTGTACCTGAACAAGCAATTTTTCTGAGTGTGTGTAGCTGAGCCGAAGGTGTTGCGTCACTGCGAGGGCGGAGCCTGGGTACTGTTTCATACAACCACCAGGGGCCCTAAATTAACTTAATTCACCACCAGCCAAAATGGGTTGAAGAAGTTTAATTTTACTAGCCAAACACACACTCACCAATGGGTCAAAGTGGCCTACTCACAAGTATTTGTCTGATTTATTTCCATGTAGGAACATGCATAGCACTGATTTTCTTACTCTAGCAGTTCTTCTTCTTTATCTTCTTCTTCCTCCTCCTCTTCTTCTTCTTCTTCTTCTTCTTCTTCTTCTTCTTCTTCTTCTTCTTCTTCTTCTTCTTTACCTTCTTCTTCTTCCTCCTCTTCTTCATCTTCTTCTTTATCTTCTTCTTCTTCTTCCTCCTCTTCTTCTTCTTCTTTGTCTTATTCTTCCTCTTCTTCTTCTTCTTCTTCTTCTTCTTCTTCTTCTTCTTCTTCTTCTTCTTCTTCTTCTTCTTCGTCTTCTTTTTCTTCTTCTTAGACGTAAAGATAAAAGATAAAGATAAACTTTTATTGTCTGTTTGCACAGAAATTTGCACATTAAAGACTAGTAGAAAGGCTGAATGGCTAATGACTTGGACAAGAAAAATCTGCACTCACAAGCTATGTCTCATTGTTATTTATTTATATTACCACCATGTCCACAAGCAGACCACCTGCTTGTGGACAGGGTGGTAATATAGATAAATAATTATGAGACGAAGCTTTCGAGTGCGGATTTTTCTTTTTTAAAGTTGATACCTTTTATTGCTCACCCAAAGTCATTTATTTTTCCCAGAAGTTGAGCGCGCCCTCTGACCAGCTTAATGACAAACCAATAGCGACAGTGGCTGGTGATGAAGTAAAAAAGTTAATGTATCTACAATATGTTTAGGCTACTACAGGTGATTTACGTCCCTGGCAGTAAATATGACACCTGCCCCCCACATTTGGGCTTGCATGCCCAAGAGTTGCACCCAGGGTTCAAATCCGGCCAGGGTAATTTGTCATCCCTACCCCGTCTCTCTCCACATTCGCTTCCTGTCGCTCTTCACTGTCCTATTGGAAATAAAGGTGAAAAAGCCCGTAAAAATTATGTTTTAAAAAAAAGGTAATGTGTCTACAATGTGAAGGCTACTATAGGTGATTTATACCCCTGGCAGTATAAATATGACATCTGCCGATCACATTCTTTGGGATATAAATACCATTTGGCATTTAGTTTCAGCAGAGGTCATTTGTCATATAAAAAGTTGCCGGTCAGTTAGGCTGTAGACACAGGGTCCAGGTAAAATGCTGAGGCACTCAAGGTTGCAATTTTTACTTTTTCCATTTATTTGGCTACAATGCCTACGCGTTTCGGCCCTTATGGCCTTCTTCAGGGCGTATCAAGAGCAGGCTGCATGGCTGTAGACACAATCTACTTCACAGGCTATATAGGTATACTCAGCCAACTCAGTCTTAACACAAACAACGCAGCACAAGAACAACACTGCTACTGCCAGTGTTGCCAGATTGGGCGGTTTCCCGCCCAATTGGACTGCTTAGGATGGCCGTCTGCTGGAAAAATTGAATTTAAAGAAAAAAACGCCCACTTTTTTGCCATAGAAATCAATAGAGTTGGCGGGATTTAGTGCTTCCAGGCAGGTTTTGAGCATTTTTTGAGTTGGAAAATCATCCACCTCATCTGACAACTCTGGCTACTGCTGCCAATGTTATGCCAGGCCAACTTCCCAGCGCCTTCCTTTTCCTCTTACTGCCGTTTGAGTTCAAGTTGTAAACCAATTATATGGATTTAGACCAGTGGCGGAACAATTGCACACAGGGCAAACCACCTATAGGGCCCCTCCATACAGCCTGCCATGGTCGCAATAAGGCCCCTAACACCAATACAGGCTGGCCCTGGGCCCCAGGGCAAATGCCCTGCTTGCCCCCCCTTATAGCTCCGCCCCTGATTTAGACAGTAGTAGTAAAATACTACAGTACGCTTACGCTGTCTGATCCTTTACCTGACTGTACAGGTCTTGAAACGTGCTGTAGGTCCTTCTAGGAAAGTGCCTACATATATCCTCCTGTTTACCTGATGATTTGTTATTGTCCTGTGTTTACGTTATTCTATCTTTATGGTTTAATGCAAGACCTTAAATTCAAATGGAAACTTTCAATGTCTATGCACACTCTTAAAAAGGCTGGGTCAAAAACAACCCAAATTGGGTTATTTTCTGACCCAGGCCCTGGTTCAGTATTGGGCCTACCCTTTGCCTGGGTTAAAATATTTTAACCCTCAGATTGGGTCATTCCTCTAAACCAACTAAATGGGTCATTCTGACCAAATTGCTGTGTTAAAAGAACCCATTACATGGGTCAGACCTACTACCACATTATTGGGTCATATTGACTTCTTTGTTGGGTTCATACTTTAACCCAATATTGGGTATTTAAATTGCAAGGAGATTTACAAAAAACAATTATGACTTTACATTAGTACATTAAGGTGAAATATACCAGAATTGTTTACCAATACAATTGAGATCAATTTAAAAAACAAAATACAAGAATGCATAATATTTCAGATCTCTTTTTTATTGCTGAACAATGTAGATAATTAACAATACATTTCATAAAAGTATACTATAAAGATGCAAATCACAGCAGTGTAGCATTAACACATCATAGCATTGAAGCAATAAAACCTTAATTGAATTTACATGCATCTTTTTAGCCTCTTTGCAAAGATGGGTTATCAGCAAGACTGATCACTCATGACCGAAAAGACTCAACTACATCACAGCAACATTGCTATGACATTACCAAGAGCCTTAAGTAACAGGTTAAAACTCAGTCATTACAATATTGGTGACAGTAAAGTTAAAACATAGGGTCTGCTAAAAGGGGTTAAAGGAAATGGTTCTGTTTTACCAATGTACCATTTGATTTCAGTGACACTGTACAATTATAGAAATTCAAAAATTTAGTTTCACCTTACCTTTTGTATAGCACACTGTAAAACAGCACATTAAAATGTTTAACCCCTTTGCGAAGAGCCCATGTGCTTTGCACAGAGAATATGTTGCTTTTTAGCTATGAGTAAACAGACCCGCCAGCAGGTCCATCTGCACAAACAGGCTTCTCACCGTACTTTTTGTTAATTACAAACTTTACAGTGCATCCATAACTGCGCTAACAGAGTGGAGTGAACTTAATTGTCCCCAGGTTGAAATTTGTCTTGGTCTCTACAGTCACTATATTCCATACAGTACTTACATAACCAGCATATAACAGAACATAAATAAAAAATATTGAAAAAACATAGAAAACATTAAAATAAAAAAAACATCAAAGTGTGCACTGCATGTCCATGGCAGGTCTATCTGTCATTAACAAACAAGGTATTCCCTGATGGGTGGTTATCCAAATAATACATTTCAAACACAGCATGTATCCAGTCCAAAAGAACTGACAGGGATGTCGCAATTATATTGACAGTTTGTACCTCAGGACCTTGTCTCGTGATCTGGTTTGATTGACATCACTACCCTTTCAAGGATTTAAAGTAGCTGGCTTGTAGATATTAAGGTTCACGTAGTAGATGACCTCCCAAAAGCACGGTGAAGCTGCAGGTTGCATATCCCTCATGGCAGCTCTTGGCATCTCACCACAAGTCTTGAAAAAGCAAAACAAAAGAAAAGTGTAAATGATTAGGCCAAGACATGGCTTTTCCATCTCATTCATCATAAATATGGTTTAGGTAAATTATATTGTTCTGTATATCTCCTGTACACTTTGTATTTACTTGTGATGTTGGCTTGATTATGTCCTCTTTTGAAAGTCGCTTTGGTTATAAAGCGTCTGCCAAATGCAATGTAATGTAATATATATATATATACACACACACACACACACACACACACACACACACACACACACACACACTGGTATATAAAATGTTATTTCTGACTTGACTGCACCGGAATGACTGTGCCTACCGGTGCCCAAAGAGGAAGACAAAAAGAAAGACAACAAGTTTGAGAGTTTGGCAAACTAATAGACAGAACATACAGTAAACTGTAGCAAAATTGTCTGAAGTGACACCACACAGTAGGCATTCCATACACATTCACAGAACCAAAGAACAATATCAGGCCTCATTGTGTGTGTGTGTGAGTGTGTGTGTGTGCATTAACGCCTGCTGTTGTGCATTGATATAAAAAAAAAAACTTACTTCATACATGCCGATGATATCCAAGAGCTTCTTGAATAAGTAGTGTGGCC
This sequence comes from Engraulis encrasicolus, assembly GCF_034702125.1. Taxonomy (NCBI): domain Eukaryota; kingdom Metazoa; phylum Chordata; class Actinopteri; order Clupeiformes; family Engraulidae; genus Engraulis; species Engraulis encrasicolus. Next base: position 36,193,337 of record NC_085857.1, read on the forward strand.
GCCGACCCAGCTGAGCAGCATTCTTCTCCTTTTACTTGTGTCCTACAGCCAAAAAATAAGCAGTTATTGTGATTTTATTGTTAAAGTAATAGGCCTACAATACAGTTGACATACACATTTATCCTGAACTGCGTTGTTGGGTCCTGACAAGCCAGTGGTAGTGAGAACAATATACAGCTCCAGGCCTTTTTATTAGAATACCATGAAAAAGTTGATTTATTCCCATAATTCCATCAATAATGCTAAACTGTCATGGATTGTAGATTCATGGCCCAGTTTTTTTAACTATTCCAATCATTATTTTTTTCTTTTTATATACGTTGGCCTTCCAGCTCAAAAAACCCATGAATTGGGGAATTCGCATTATTAGAATATTGTTATAAAATCACATTTTTCTTCATCAAAATTCGGGTCACATTATATCAGTTGAAATTTGGTACTTTCTACATAACATGCAATGGTCAATACTTGGTTAGGACATTCTCTGTCCATGATGCGTTTAACATTGAAGTCAATGGAAAAACAGTGCATGGCAGTTATGGAAGCCCAGATATCCTTGATGCTTTGCTGTCAGCTGTTCTTGTTTGTTGACCTGGTACCCCACACTTCACTCTTCAATATACCCTGTAGATTTCCATGCCACGTTTTGGCGCTAACTCACCAGTTTAATTCTAAATAACCAGAAATGAATCCCCATTGAAAATGAATGGGGTTTAATTTCTGTTGAGTTGGAATTAAACTGGTGAGTTAACACCAAAACGTGGCATGGAAATCTTCAGGTATATTGAAGAGGGAAGTGTGGGGCACCAGGTCAGCTATACAATAACAGCTGACGGCAAAGCATCAAGGATATCTGGCCTTCCATTACTCCCATGCACTGTTTCTGCCATTGACTTCAATGTTAAACGCATCATGGCCGTTATTATTAATAATATTAAGACAGAGAGAGTCCAAACCAAGTATTGAACATTGCATGTTGTGTAGAAAGTACCAAAGTTCAACTGATTTGATGTGCACTGATGTGAAACAAATTTTGATGAAGAAAATTGTGATTTTATTACAATATTCTAATGATGTGAATTCCCCAATTCATGGTTTTTTTTGAGCTGGAAGACCAAAATGTGTAAAAATAAACAATTTAATGATTGGAATAGTTAAATAACTGGGCCATGAATCTACAATCCATGACAGTTTAACATTATTGATGGAATTATGGAAATAAATCAACTTTTTCATGGTATTCTAATAAAATGGCCTGGAGCTGTAATTGGATGTTGAAACTAGTAGGGATTTTCCTTTAAAGGGACACTGTGCAGGAAATGGTCAAAAAAGGTACTGCAACTATGCTGCTCATTGAAACTGGGCTGCCTATTGCCAAATATTTTCTAGCATGGTCCAAGTAGAGTCATTTTTGCAGCTAAAAATGGCTAATTTTGGAAATTCAAAATGGCGGACCATGGAGAAGATCCCCCTTTTCATGTATGAAAAGTGCAATTTTTCAATTCATAATGAATGCTTAGAATTTGATGGTGGTGGTAAGCATTAATGAAAAAGGTAACATAAGTGAATGGGCAGCATGAATTCTGGAAATAAACAACTAAAAATCTCACACAGTGTCCCTTTAAGGTTGTGTGTGTTTATCTGTGTGTGGTGTAGAGTGGGGTGTGCATGCGCATGTTTTGTACGTGTGTGTGTGTGTGTGTGCATGTGTGTATGAGCATATGTGTGGTGTGTGTGTGTGTGTGTGTGTGCACGCATGGGCTGTTATGCATGACATAAAAAGATCTTACTTCCTACATCCTGATGTTTGAGGACTCCTCGGATAAATAGTGTCACAGACCCAGCAGAGCAGAAGTAATCTTCTTTCATTTGTGTCCTACAGCAGAAAAAGAATGAATAACTATGAGTAATTGGGATTTTACTGTGAAATATATAGTACAACTGGTACCCATGTTTACAATTCTTGGATCATACACTCACATTTCAGTGCCGCGTTCTTCCCTCGATGCAGACACAGCTCCGTACACATTAAGCGGTTTTGGTGCCAGGTCATCACGTCCATCGAGGAACAGACTACCGGAATGACTGTGCCTGCCGGTGCCCAAAGAGGAAGACAAAAAGACAGACAACAAGTTTGAGAGTTTGGCAGACAGATAGACAGAACATACAGTAAACTGTAGCAAAATTGTCTGAAGTGACACCAGAGAGTAGGCATTCCATACACGTTCACAGCATCAAAGAACAATATCAGGCCAGCTCTCATTGTTAGTGTGTGTGTGTGTGTGTGTGCGCACGTGTGTGCGAGCGCATTCACGCCTGCTGTTGTGCATGACATTAAAAACTTACTTCATACATGCCGATGATATCCAAGGGCTTCTTGAATAAGTAGTGTGGCTGACGCCGACCCAGCTGAGCAGCATTCTTCTCCCCTTACTAGTGTCCTACAGCTGAAAAATAAGCAGTTGTTGTGATTTTATTGTTCAAGTAATAAGCCTACAATACAGTTGATACACATTTATCCTGAACTCACTGACTTACATCTCTCAGACAATCCAAATCGGTTTTCATCGGTTTACTTCTTCAGTGACTTAGTTCCAGTTTCCTACACACCCAGCTGTCTTGGTAACCGGTCAGAGGAGAGAAGTCCACCTTATCCAGAGCAGAAGAGATAAAAAAAAAAGACAAAACGTTTCAGAGCTTTGCAGACACACCTTCAAACAGACAACAGACAACCTTAAATAAATGTATGAAAGGCTTTTGTCTCACTACTACACATAACTTTACATTTTTCATTTACATAAACAAAAATATAAACCAACCAGTCCCTTCGTAAATACTGCACAGAGTACAATATCACACACTCACACTAGAACTAAGTTACACACGCACGATTTCATGCAAAGCTTGTTGAAGTAGCTGTTGCCTATATGGGAGGGAAAGTGGAAAACAGCGATCCTAGCGGTTACGTTCCAAACACCAAGGCGATCCTATTGAAACTCCCATAGACGAGTTTTTAAAAAAATCCCACAAAGATATGATTAGGAACTATAACACCAGACACATTTTTCAGCGTACACAATAGGATGAACTACTACCTGTGAAAATCTTAAGTCATTTTTTGCCCTTTTAAGAAAAATAGAAATTGTGCCAATCTGGTCGGAAACGGACTACAGCTCCCAGCATGCTGTGCTTCGCGCCTCGTTGACAACACAGAGAAACAAATGAACGCGAATGAACGCAAGTTCTTCGCATATCTTCACATTCTTGTAATCCTGTGAGTTCCACATTGTCTTCCTATTAAACATATATACACACAATCATTTTGGTTTGGTTTTAACTTCTCTAGTAGATATGATGGCTTCTGTGGTGACGAGTAACCACCTCTCAGGCTCATGTTTGGCTATGCTAATTTGGCTATGCTAATTACATGGAGTAAACACGTCACACATGCCAGTCAGTGTAGTTCTGTATTAGCTTTTTAAAGAATATTTAAATCAGTTCAGATCAGTGAAAAACCGAACATTTTACCACCTGATTCAATAAAACGGGCCAACTCGCCTATAATATGACTGCCACTACTTCTACTTCGTCGTCAGGGCCGAGATGTAATTTTTCAAAGAAAAAACCCATTCATTTGTTGCAGGGGCTTGGAACGTTGTCAGCAGGGGGCGATGAGATTACTTTCCCTCCCAATAGCCACAAATTTCTTTAAACCAGGAAACTTCCCTGTAGCGTCAACAAAGCAACACATCCCTGCTCGTGAATGAAAGAAATTGGATAACTATTCCCTCCGCATTTAAGTAATTTTGGAACACAACGACTGGTGAATGTAAACACGTTTTCCACGCGTAGCCTTCATCCGCATTTATCAAACAGCTACGTAGTAGAGCTACGACTCTAATCAAGCAAGCAAAGCACATACGAGATAAGAAACGCCAGTTGACACACAAACAATAAACAATTGTCGCGACAACATTTTCTTGCACAGGCAAGCTGCCCAAACACACGATGCGACTTACCACACCTAACATACCGGTAATATTTAATGCGCGAGCTATCCCTCCCTCTGCCTTTATCAGAGTTCGGACTTGTGAAAGGTGCAAGTCGCAGTGAGCTCGGCCTCGGAAGAACATCGCAGGAGTCAGGAGAAGTCACACAACACAAGCAAAGCACTTGCTCTCATTAAACTAGTTCTAGTTGACACAGAAAAAGAAGAAAGCCCGTCGACTCCCCTACAGTATGTAGAACTAACATGACACTTGTGGAAACCGAAGACAGCCTTCAGATGCCAGCTTGCGGCCCCCAAACGAAAATGCTGTCGTTATGAACAGAATTCTAGGTTGAGTGGAGCCAGGTAGCGGCTAGATATAGTTAGCTAATTTCTCAGATTTGTGTCAGTTGCGTCCTGCATTAGGCTAGTAGTATCACAGCCCGTATAGAAAGTATATCGCCTCACTGTGTACTGAACCTCAATTTATCGTCGAGTAGACACACTTAGCCCTCTACCTAAAAAGAATCTGCCCAACCACTGACAGCCAACCATCCGTTATAAGCTAGAACTATGCGAAATAGCAACCAAATGAATCCCAGAAGGGCTAACATTATGACTTACCGTAGTGTCTTGGTTATTAGCTAACTAGCCACCGTTGAACCACGAACATACTACTTTCCAATGAAATGTAGCAAATATATTCCCAAATCCACCACAGGATAGCAAACCGCTGCAGTTATGACAAAGTGCTTATTCATTTGCTCCCCTTAAAAGATTAGTTACCGTTTCCTCCTATTAGGCCTACTCGAAATGGGTATAGCTTTCTATGAAATGTGCCTTAATATACTCGCCACAAACAGGAACTCACGGCTGACGCATATTTACACCGCGAAAAGCAATATGGCAAGTTTATATGTAATAAAAGGCGCACACTTACCGAAACAATGCTTTCACATGCCATCCGGTGTCCTTTCTTCTGGACGTTGGTAGTCTACTGGTAGCCGTTTTGGCAATGGCGGCCGGGCGGTAAAATTCAAAATTCAAATATCTTGACAAGATAACTTAGATTACAGGGTTGAAATGACCCAGGGCCTGGGTGCTGATGTGGGTTTAGCGAATAACCCAGGTAATGGGTACGGAAAATGACCCAATATGGGTTATATTTAACCCATTTTTCATAGAAAAGCAATTGACCCAGGGGTTTAGTCAAAGTAATAACCCAGCTCTTTTTAGAGTGCAGCCTCTTACTGCAGATGGGGTCGACGGCAGGCCTATTCACTATTTGCTGAAAATACTCAACTACATCGTAACAATGTTGCTATGAAATTACTGCGAGCCTTAAGTAACAGATTAAAGACGTAGCCATTACCATTTTGGTGACAGTACGGTTATAACATAGGCTCTGCGCATAGGGGTTAAATGCAAAATGCCTCTGTTTTATTTGGCTGTCAGAAACATAGACCTGTCCACATGAAATGTGTTATATTCACAAGACCGCTATTGCTGGTGTGTACATTTTAACATCCTTTTTAAATTCTTTACTTTTTTGCTTCATCCTTGTGTTGGACATTGTTGCCAGTGTTGCAACTGTACACTGCGCCTAGATGTCTTGCTTATTATCCAATATGCCTTGTTACTTTGCTTCTGTTACCTTGTGTTGGACAATGCTGTCAGTGTTGCAACTGTACACTGCACCTTGATGTCTTGTTTAATTTCTGCTACTTTTTAATGCATCGTCCTCTTCTTTACTCTGTGTAGGACAATGCTACCAGTGTTGCAACTGTACACTGTCCCTTACCCTTTCCTTGTTTAAATTGCTCCTTGTAAGTTGCTTTGAACATGGCGTCTGCTAAATGCTAATGTAATGTAATGTAATGTAATACATGGGATACAAGAGCTGTGTGTCAGTGGATGAGTAGTTTATCTCTCCACATTCTACTGTAGCTCCCCCTGCAGTGAGTTGGGCTTCAAGCACCATTCAGGCGACAGTGTATTAGGTTAGTACATTTGTATTTACAGTCAGCCTCCAAGAGTCGAATGACCTTAGCGTAGTAAGTCTTTGTGGAGAGGTACATTTTTTTCCGCCTTCCAACTACTATTTGACATGCTCTTTTTTTTGGATGAATCTTTTTATTGGATGTTTTCAGCAGATACAATAAACTACAAAGCAACAGTTATATGGGTTGGAATGCTTACAACGGTTCTAAGGTCTTAAATGCGTATGACACATTGACAGTAAATAGAACTGTCAATGGTATGACAAAACTACGTCCTTTCAAGCCGTGTAAGCCAAGTGATTTTATTGCACATCTAGCAACCAATCAGAAAGCAGCATTAAATTCCACAGTGTCATAACCACCAATATATTTTATATGTTTCCTCATTCTTAAATTGCGCTATCAACTGACCAATTTGAAAATATTGAGACCCAGTACATTAAAACTGAGAAATGATAATAGAACAAATATTTTTGAATCCACTGACAATCAAAGCCTTCTTCTATCTGTTAGAGTTCTCCAATCACCTCTTTGCTTCTAGATCTCTTTCCCAACACTGTGCTAGTATGCAGCTTGTCAGTTTGACTGTAAACCTGGGAGTGAAAAGCTCCTGTTGTCTCCTGCCAGTCGTATACCGTAGCTGTGTCTCTGGCTTTGGGAACAGAATGAGTTTGTGGATTGTGGGTGTCTGGCTCTCTGAGGCTTGAATAATGCAGTTAACCAAGTGATTTAATCCCTGCTGCCCTGCCAGAGAGGCCGTAACTCAACCCCACCTGTGAACACAGCTCGGTGACCTGCTTTTCTCTCTCTCCTCTCTCATCTCTTCCGGCTGTCCTCTGATTCTTTCTGTTCTTTAGGTCTGTGTCTCTCTCTCCCTCTCTTGCTCTGTCTGTCTCTGTCTCACACATACTGATTCTCACTCTCTTGCACACTCTCTCTTTTTTCATTCATGGTTTCTCTCTCTTGTCCTGTCCTTGGTTCTCTGTATGTGGCCAGTCTGTATTATCAACCAGTGACTTCATGGGTCTCACAGCAATAATGAAAAGTGTGTATTCATTCTAAAGCATAATGATAACATGTTATTATCTGTTATGCATCATGTATTATTTTATAAACTCTTACTGTTGCCTGTTGGAATAATATGTTCTACTAATCAGCAAAGCCCAGAGCAATTTGCACACTATATTAGATTAGCTTTTTTCGTCTGTAAAATGTACCGCTTCAATCATGTACATTTCAAGAACATTATTTCCATGTCTGCCCTTGTATACAGTATGAGTCTCTGTTCTACCCATTCAGACAAGAAATCCTTCATCCCCTCAGCTGAAGATGTACATAGTGCCTTGGCCCACCAGCCTCAACATACATATATCGTCCTGTCTATGTTATGTCTTGTTTTGTCATGTATTTTTAATGTCTGTGAGAATGACTGGAGCCACGCCAAAAGACAATTTTCTGTTTCATGTGTAACAGACAATGACGTTTTCTTATGTTATCTTACCGTATCTTATCTTGTCTTATTTTCAGAAAATGGCGACTTCCTGGCTCTGGATCTGGGCGGGACAAACTTCAGGGTTCTGCTAGTGAAGATCCGCAGTGGCAAGAGGAGAACCGTGGAGATGCACAACAAGATCTACGCCATCCCCATCGAGATCATGCAGGGCACTGGAGAGGAGGTACGAGGCCCGGCTGGGTTTGGGGCAGAGCCGCCCTAACCGCTTACCCATGACTGCCCAATGAGGAAGATGATGTTGAAATTCAGAATAGTCTTTATTGTACTGAATATGTACGCAACACGCACAAAGAATTTGAAGTTGGATCTTTGCATCTCAAGCCATGAAACAGAGCAAAAGGCATCCCACTTCCTGTGCACTGCCCAATTGCTCAAAAGCCCCATTGCACCAAATGAAACGTATGGTTGTAAACTGTAAACATGACGAAGAAGATGCTGAAATTCAGAATAGTCTTTATTGTATTGAATATGTACGCAACATGCACAAGGAATTTGAAGTTGGATATTTGCATCTCAAGCCATGAAAAAGAGCAAACGGCATCCCACTACTTCCTGTGCCCAAGAGCTCAAAGACCCATCGCATCAGAATTCAACAACAAGGTTGTAAAATGAACACGATAAAGATGATGTTGAATTTATTTTATAAATATAAATGTGAATATGATTATGTGTGCAACATGCACAAGGAATTTGAAGTTACATCTTTGCATCTCAAGCCATGAAAAAGGGCAAAAGGCATCCCACTACCCATGAGCTCAAGAACTCAAAAGCCGCATTGCATCAGAACTCAACAACATGGCGCATGATGACTAACGCTACAGTATATCAGTCTCAGAAATGAAATGCCTGCTCTGACTCCAGAGACCTAACTCAGTGACTTGTTCTGCTGCGGCTGCCAAAGTGCCTTTGAGCAGTAATGGAGTCTGGCCATTTAGTAATTAGATGGCGAGGCAAATTGGACGGGAAACAGAGTAGATCTCTGGATGTCTAAATGAACCCTCAAGCAGAAGAACACCCAGAAGATTGTCATATGGCCATGGATGGGGGCTGTTGGCATGTTTCATGCAGAGTTTAACCCTGGGAGCTAGAGGACTATTCTGCCTTGCAAAGACAAAGTGCAGTGAAAATAGTCTTCATTGCACTCACTTATATTGTGACAAAGTGTTATGGTCCAAATGTGTCCTGTTTCAGAGATATTGTTCTGTCAAATTTGTAGTAACTACAATATCCAGTTTCAATGTTGCCGTATTTACGACATTTTGCCTTTGTATGGCAATATTATCATGCTTTTTTATCTACACGAAGATGTGAAATGCACATCTGTGGTAAAAAAAAAATATTGCAACAATGTAACACCTAAACTCATTCATCATTCATAATCCTAATCTTGGCAATTATCCAAACCCAAAGCACATGCAGCACATATTTTAATACATGTGCACACTTTGTACATATACATAATGTTCAGATTTTTCTTTTTTTTATTGTTACATTATTTGTCATGAGACAGATACATAGAGACAGATACAGCACATGGGGTACCTTCTGACTTTGAAGCTGTTCATTATTTCCAAGATCTCGTTCATTTATGAAGAGTGGAATGCTCTTTTTTTCAAACCATGAGCCTCAGGTTGAGTTAATGATTGTTGCCATAGATACAGGTTTACATACAGTACAGTTGAATAAAGAAACAATAAATACAATATATTGTAGGGGCATTTTATTTGCTGTAGGTTCACATACTTATGTACTTTTCTTTCTCCCCCCCCCCCCCTTCTCCCTTTCTATCCCTCCTTCTCTCTCTCTCTCTCTCTCTCTCTCTCTCTCTCTCTCTCTCTCTCTCTCTCTCTCTCTCTCTCTCTCTCTCTCTCTCTGCTTCCCTGCAGCTGTTTGACCACATTGTGTACTGCATCTCTGACTTCCTGGACTACATGGGGATGAAGAACGCCCGCTTGCCTCTGGGATTCACCTTCTCCTTCCCCTGCAAGCAGACCAGCCTGGACGCAGTCAGTATCCCTTACGGGTAGCATACAGTACCACTTCACACCTGTAAAACACTGTAGAAAAGCATACAGTACCACTTCACACCTGTAAAACACTGTAAAAATAACATACAGTACCATTTCACACTTGTAAAACACTGTAAAAAGAGACCTCAGGATCTAGATCAGTGGTTCTCAAAGTGAAATCTGATAAAGAATTGTTGCTTTAAATGCAAAAGCAAAGCGAGTTTACAAGAATCTTTGACATTTATCTACACATACATACAGTGTGTTAAGTAGTCCAATCATACTCAATTTGCTGAATGACAAGAGTTACCCACCTCTAAGCCCACTCATTAAAATCATGATAATATATATTATAGAACAGCTGTGCCAATTGTGAATTGTGGTGTGATTACGGGGGTTGGGGGGGGGGGGGGGTCTTCAAAAAGAGGTCATCAAAACATCACATCAATTCTTGAGTCTACACTTGATTTACACCTAAGGAAAGAGTATACAGAGCAGACCAATTCTCTAGCTACAGGAAGGTTACATAAGGTTGTATCCACTGAGACTGCTATAGTAATTATCACACCAATTTAACACCTATTTGCAGTACCACAGACCCATAGAGGCTACCACATATTTTTATTGTCTTGGTGAATTGTGGTTATGCATGTGACACAACAGTAGACATTTTGAACACATGCTATTCATTACAAACTGTACACAAGTGATTACATTTTGATTCATTCATTTTCCATTCTCTGGTCTACACTTAGAGAAAGGAAACTCAGTATCTGGATAACACTAACGTGCTATTTGCAGGATGTTACATGCAGGGCTCTAAATTAACACCGGCCAACCAGCCAAATGCTGGTGAAAAATCAGTTTGGCTGGTAGAGAAGACCAACTTACTAGCCACGTTCACCCATCAGTGAATGTGTGTTTGGCTAGTAAGATAAACATCTACTAGCCATTTTGGCTGGTGATTAATTTAGGGCCCTGGTTACATGTGTTGATTCAAGATTACTGAATGCCCAAATGTTTTCTGAAATGGAGTTAATTTCAGCTCTTTAAGAGTTATATTAACACTGGTACTTCAATTGCGCAGGGCATGCTGGTCACCTGGACGAAGGGCTTCAAGGCTACAGACTGTGAGGGGGAGGACGTGGTGGAGCTGCTGAGGGATGGCATTAAGAGGAAAGAGGTGAGCAGAAACAACAACAACAACCTGTATTTACAGTATATAGCACAATATCACAACTATACAGTTGACACACACTAGCTCTGGAGGCTGCCGTTTGGCGCCAATTGTCCAGGGTCCACGTGAGAAAGTGCATGCACGCACGCACACACACACACACACACACACACACACCCACACACACACACACACACACACACACACACACACACACTAGACCTATTTTATCACCATTGTATATATGGTACCTTTCACAGTGATCATACTCTCTTAATTCTGTGCATATGCATATCTGTCAAAACAAATGCAAGCCTTTCCATTTGCTGCACAGTTGCCTAGCATTTGAAATTTGCAATTTGCAATCGGTTCACATTTTAACTTTTTACCCCCAACATGGTTTGAATGGACTGTAATTTTCTAAACCTTGTTTGCACATAGATGGAAGAACCAGTAAGTATTGTAAAAGCTAAACGTGAATTAACGGAAGGGGACAGGTAAAAGTCGTTGCAGCCGTTGGTGTGTTTTGATTTTGAGAGCATGGTGGTTGCCCTAACATCTGCAGGAAGCCTATGGCTGGGGTTTGTTTTTACATACTGTACAACATGAGAGGATGATTATTGTGAGCTGGATTTTGTTGTTGCTGCTGATATGCTTGTATATTTCATCTTACATGCAATGCTGCCGTCCTGTGATATTTTGGTGTGTGGACAACTTTGACATGCATTTTGTACAGTATCTACAGTATTTGTTGAAATCCACTGTTGTATCTATGCTTCTGTTTTACATTTAACACTGAAGTTATTCAGATCTCTGTACCGGGCTATGATCAAAAGCATGCTAAAAGGTCTGGGCTACTTTGAATGAAAAATGCTGATCAGGTGCTAAGTTTTTAAGTACATTTCGTGTTTTCACTATCCAAGTCCTCATATACATTGCTAAATTACAATTTATCGATATGTAATACTATGCTGTGTGCGAATGACTGGAAAGTAGTCATGACACCAAAACAATTTATTCTGACTGAGGCTGCAATTTTACGCTGGCTTTGCGCTCGGTTTGAGGTGTGATGTGCAGAGTTGCATAAAGTAGAAGTGGACGTACTGTTACAGATGTAATTGCAACACTAGTAGTATGATGTTACACAGTTGAACTTTTGAGGGAGGAAACCAACGCACACCAGAGGTTTCGAGGTGCAAGTAGCGGGTGCAATAACAATTTTGTAGAAGAAGGTACCGCACACTCTTGTCCATCGTGCTGCAATTTATTGACAANCAACAGTAGCAACAGTAGCAGTATGATATTACATGGGTTCAACTGTGTAACAATTTTGTAGAAGAAGGTACCGCACACTCTTGTCCATCGTGCTGCAATTTATTGACAAACAACGTACGGGCCGAAACGTTGTTTGTCAATAAATTGCAGCACGATGGACAAGAGTGTGCGGTACCTTCTTCTACAAAATTGTTACACAGTTGAACCCATGTAATGGCATACTACTACTGTTGTAATTACATCTGTAACAGTAATTCTACTTCTACTTTATACAATTCTGGTGACGTGTTGAATGCCATCTTCAACCAGTTGAGAAAAACATCGCTTTTGGTTGCGTTTTTTGACTCACACTCTTGTTTTGTTTTGTTTTGTTTTTTTCCTCAGGAATTTGACCTGGATGTGGTGGCCATTGTCAATGACACTGTGGGGACCATGATGACGTGTGCTTACGAGGAGCCCACCTGTGAAATCGGTCTGATCGCAGGTGAGTCTTTCAGCTTCCAGTCAGCAATATGCTGTCGGGCACAGGAAAAGATCAGATCGGCCCTGCCGTGGCCAACCAGTAGGGCACTCGCCTGCCTGACCCGGATTCGATTCCTGGCTCGAGTCCTTTGCCGACCCCTCCCCGTCTCAATCCCAATTCGCTTCCTGTCCACCTCTCACACTGTCCTATAAAAATAAAATAGAAAAAGACCCAAAAAAATCAGATCATTTTGAGCCACCACATTACGAACCATTATTTACAGTGTCGTCCATTTCTTCAATACTGTGGGACACTTCGATTTTCTCCTTACTCCCCTGGTTATGACGCAGCACTCAGTAATTGATGCTCTTCTCTTGTCTGGTAGCCTATGAGATTGAACCTAATTAAAGTTAAGGCAGGGAGTAGTAGTAGTAGCTATATTATCCCCCATGGGGGAAATTTCTTCTAGTGAGAGGAGCGTAACACATGAAAACAAACACAATACAGTCAGATTCCCAAGTACATTTGACTGTATTGTGTTTGTTTTCATGTATAAAATCAAGTATTGGAGTTCAGTGTTCAACACCAAAGTAACTTATGGCAAACTGAATAAAAAATATTTGCATGAACAAAAGTCATTAATAAACATGAAAAGCAGCCCAGCCATGGCTTAGTCGGCTGGGCACTGGAATGCTACGTGGGCGACCCATGTTCGATTTCGATTCCTGACCCGAGTCATTTCCCGATCCTCCCCAGTCTCTCTCTCCCGCTCATTTCCTGTCCCACTCCTCACTGTCCGTCTAAATAAAGCTGAAAACCTGGAAAAGGGGTTTTTTTTTTGTTTTTGTTTTTTAAATAATAATAAATAAACATGAAAAGTACACAGGTGACTGGTAGCTCAAGTGTGTTTTTATGGTCTTCATTGATAGAAACCTGTTTTGTTTTGTCTTCCTGGCTTCTTTAGGAACTGGGAGCAATGCCTGTTACATGGAGGAGCTGCGTAACATCGAGACGGTGGAGGGCAACGAGGGCCGCATGTGTGTCAACATGGAGTGGGGCGCCTTCGGAGACAACGGCTGCTTGGACGACATCCGCACCCAGTACGACAGGGCAGTAGACGAAAACTCGCTCAATGAAGGCAAACAGAGGTAGGTGTAATATCATGTAATGTACTGTAATAGATACAAATGTCACATTTGCTATGTTTACATGAGACATTTAATTCGGAAATTAACTCAATTTAATTTGGAATAAATCTTAATTCTGCTTTGAAAGCGTCATATACAGTAAACACCTTAATTCGGAATTAAAGGAAAGATCAAAGTAAACTCGGCAGAACTATTTAATTCTGAATTATTCATTCGGAATTAAAAACATCATGTAAAAGTAGTGATAGACTACCATACTGTTTTTGGAATTTTGGCTAGCGTGCCAGTAATCCATATCATGCAGCTTGACCCTACGGGCATCGTTTCAATAGATATGGTTGATGAAATTATTACAAGTTTTGAGCAAAATGACAAATTTGACCCCAGAAACAGAGATATATTGCGACTTTTATGGTCATTACGTTTAGAGTTTTTCTTCTACATCATGTATTGATGGGTTTTTTTTATGACGCCATTACCAAAATCACACATAATGTGTGTCAGAGTGGCTTGCTCTGATATCGAGGGGAAAAAAAAAATTTGGCATTCAATGCATGGGATTCTAAACGTACTAGTACATTTTGGCAGTCAAATATTGATAGATTGTTGATAGTGTAAGGTAGGGTACTCTGCATAGGTTAGAAATAGTTATAAACCGAGCACCCTTAGTCAAAGGGTTCTTTTCGAGGAGTAAGGATAATATAACTATGACCAGTAGGTAAAGTTTCAAAGTATTGCCGGCATTTATTCATGTAAAAACAACACTCAAGTGAGAACTCTTTTCTCTGTATAGACTCCTTAGATTGTCCTTGGTATTGTCCTTTTCATCAAGGAGGAAGAATAAATAGAAAAAATAGAAGAAATAAGAAAGTAGAAAAGAAAACCTCAGAGCTCTGGCTTAAAGAAATAAAATAAAATAATTAAATAAATAAATAAATAATATCAAAGTCCAAAAGTGTCCATCTACCCGGGTAGTATGTATTTATGTATCCCACGTGCGGGTGTGTGCAATGGATCTCCTTATCTCGCGGCTGTAGGAGGCGAGTGGCCAGACCAGACGCTCTTCTTCAGTCACTACTGGCCGCGCGTGCACCCAGGGAAGTTCGGCGATAGTTCGTTGGGAATCAAGCTCTTAAAAAAAACCAACCTGCATAGCAGGATAACAACACTGTCAACACTTTCCTCATTCATTCTTGTCAGTTCAGAAACTCATCCTTCAATACTCAAAGTGCAGTAGTTGAAACGTAATAGTCCATTCAGTCCATAAACTGCACAAAATGAAACATGGATTCTAAACGGAATAGGCAGTTGGTTCATCAGTTCAGTTCAACTCCAGTTGGTTTTTTAGCTTCAGTCAAAATACATCACAGTTACTCAAAATAAGTGTACACAACGAAATAATACAACAATATTCATGTAACACATCTTCAAAAGATGTGTCTTAAGCTCATTTCATGTTTCTTAACCAAATACCATGAATCAAAACAAAGTCAGCTGATATCGCGACTAGCGCAGGAAGACATGAAAATAAAACTCACCGGAGGAAAGGAAAGAAATAAACATAACCAGTGCAGTCCGGATCTTCTTTCAAACAAATCTTGCTTCTCAAAAGTATTATAACTTAAACAAAATAAAGTTCTTCAACTGTTTCATGAAAATAAAGTAAATAAATTAACTTGTGATCTTCTTTCTCTTACTATTGTTCTTCAATGCGATCGTTTTCTTTCATTGGTATCTTGCTCTGTATCCATAGCAACCAGTGCTCTTCATCTACGTCTCTCAATTCCAAACAGTATCTATACTGCCACCTAGTGGATGGGAAATGAAATTGCAACTACATAGACAAACACAAAGGAAATAGGGTAATAAATGTAACCGTAATATTTCAGTGGGTTACACATAATGTCTCGTGTCTAACACCATTACTAACAATCTATTGTGTGTGCATACAAAATTGAATGGAAAATATGTTTTACAAATTCTAAAATCCTATCCTAATCCTACAGGTATGAGAAAATGTGCAGTGGTATGTATCTGGGAGAGATAGTGCGGAACATCCTCATCGACTTGACAAAGCGCGGCTTCCTCTTCCGAGGCCAGATATCCGAGACGCTGAAGACCCGGGGCATCTTCGAAACAAAGTTCCTCTCCCAAATTGAAAGGTAAGCCGAGCAAATTTGATACTCAGGAAAAAATAAAACTTCTGGAGGGCCCTCGATCTGAGATTGTAGTGCCATCAATTTAAATCGCTCCAAATTGTTTTTGGTTTCAGTTATTTAAAAAGGTGTTTTAAAACGCTGAAATAATAGATAGCATCATATACCAGGCTCTAAATGAGCACCTCTCAACTGCCCAAATACTGGTGAAATTTCAGTTTGGCTGGTAGAAAAGACCAACTTACTTGCCACTTTGACCCATTAGTGATGGTGTGTTTGGCTAGTAAGAACATCTACTAGCCATCTTGGCTGGTGGGGAAAAAAGTTAATTTAGAGCCCTGAACTTCGGCTTTTTTCGCACAGCTGGCAGGTGCGTCGGAGATGGCACCATGGGTTACTCAGCAATAGTTTAAAGAAACTCCCGCACACTGACCATTTCCGAAACGTCGTTTATTAAAGAAAGAACAGCGAAATGGTCAGTGTGCGGGAGTTTCTTTAAAGGGGTCCTATTATGCTTTTTCATGTCCACTACCCATTTATTGGGTTACACAGCATCTGTTGTATGTAAAAGCTTGGTGAAAGCTGCATTTCACAAATTGGCCTCTTGGGGGAGAATTTCTCTGCCGCAGGAACGCTATTTCTCAACTGTCAGAGAACGCGTGGTTGGGTTTTCAACATTCTATAGCTTTTGTTTCCGGTACGGGTCTACGTCATGCTGTACCTAACATTGCTGCTTATGGGATGGAGTGTTGACGATGTCACAGACCATTTTTATTGCAGAGACAGTAGACCTAATGCGCATTTGTTCATCGCAGCCACATAGCCTAGGCCTATCTGAATTTGACAGTATTGTGATGAGATGTATCCTATTTGTGAATACACCACTCAGTGTACAAAATAGTGTACAAGAATAGTGTAGCCTACAAGGATAGTGTAGGATTTCGCCATCCACAAGTT
Organism: Engraulis encrasicolus; assembly: GCF_034702125.1. NCBI lineage: Eukaryota > Metazoa > Chordata > Actinopteri > Clupeiformes > Engraulidae > Engraulis > Engraulis encrasicolus. Next base: position 36,210,023 of record NC_085857.1, read on the forward strand.
TATTCCATTACGCATGTTTTTTTTTTTTTTTTTCAATTCATAAATCGGCTCCGTCAATAGGCTACAGCATCGGTCTAGACTGGAGGCTACACTCACCTGTGGCCCAAGTTATATATTTTTGTTTCATTGTGATATTAAAGCTGCATTTTACATTGATAAAATACCGGTTGGTAGGCCTATGGCTAACGGGTCAGAAACAGTTGAATGAGGAAGGTCGAAAACAGGCAGAACTTGTAACGCAGTTGCGCACTGAGAATCCAAAACACTTCCAAGTGGGTGAAAGACTCGAATCTCTCCTTTCTCTCTCTATTCGCTTCAGGGCCGTTTTGCATATGCTGTTGGCAAGACTAACTTTTGTTTGGTAAGATGTGAAAACCCTACACTTGTATTGCCGCTTGAAGCATAACATTAATTAGAAGACGTGCGCTGATGTTATCCAAATAGGCCTAGGTATCACGACATGACCAGCAGCCGTTTGCATCAGCAATGTTGGCAAGGATTAGCCAGTTAGTATAGGCTATGCGTAGGCTACAATTCAGTAATTAAAATGCAACGCAGTTTTGTTCATCATATCTGCAAGAGCAACGTGGATATTGGCTTGACGTCGTTTAAAACTGGTCGAGTCGTCGGGCGGCATGCCAAAAATAATGAAACTGAAACGGATAGGGCCTATTGTTATATAAAAAAAATCATGTCCTGTCGATAAATGCGAACAAAAAAACCACGAAACCGAGACTAGGCCTAGCCAGACCCAGTATGAAACCAATCCATCGAGGACTGCCCATTGCGCAACCAGTCCACCGGGCGCATCATTTCTGCCGGGGACTAAATAGAAATGCAGTTACTAAAATGAAACCATGCACCTGAAAATACCTTGAAATGTATTTTTATGAAGCATAGCCTAGCCTATCACCATTGTGCATTAGGCCTATTAGACAACGAGCAAACAGGAACTCATTTTTAAAAGCCAACAACGCGTGCACTCAGTAGCCTATTCAGTCTGGCTTGCAAATAGACCACAGGACGAATTTGAACACGGAGTTCATATCACAAATAGGGTGTCACGATATCACTGACAGACGTTGAATTGATAGGTTTGAGTCCGACAAGTCGTGCCCTTGTCTTACTGGGCGCACTCTTTCAATTTCGGACTGCGTCTTTGACAGCCAGATGGGGGCTGCCGCGGGAGCGAAGAAAATGTCCACAACTTCGCTGAATAAATAGGCCTATCCTCTGAACTGTGTACAGCAATTGCAGATGATTAGCTTATTGGATAGCCTATTTTGCGAAGGTTAACTTGTCATTAACAAGGGAATGTGATCTGATTTCAATCCCAGAACATTCTTTGTGTCTTCAAATTTCCACCTGTCAACAGCAGATCTAGACTTCTCCCACCTAGACCAGCGCGACACTTGTCTGTTTGCGAGCAGTAAACTTGGCTGATAACTTCAACTTTAGGGCTACAGTATGCAAGGCTAGACAGCGGGTTAACCAATCAGGCCCCTACTGTTGCGTTAATAATGTTTGAGATAAAGATTCTTCAGCGCAGGATATCAGAAATAAACAAGACAGCGCAGATGGCTAGGCCTATTATTTTTTTTTGTTTTTTTTTTAAATGGTCACAATCGCGTTATTACGCATCATATGCAATATGCGTATTATTTCATGAAACCTCAAATCGGAAGCAATAGCCTGTACCCAGGACTTTCAACCCTTTCTCAGATTAATGGCAGCCTAATTGTCCCAAGCGATTTTGAAATCAAACTGAAGCCCATGCACGGAAGACTCGCATTGGATAGGGACTGGGTTTCAGCAAATGACACAGCAAGGTGCACAAATAACAACGTGGGACTTATGATGCGTCCTTTTTAGATTAATTGTGGACATTGGGTGAACTATTTGGCTGTCAACTTTAGACATAGGCTACAGGGTTGGATTCCAGGTCAAAAACAGCTGTGCTGCTGACGTAATATTAGTAATAGAATGCTTGATGAAACGCTCCATGCTGCGTCGAGATTTCAGAATGTTGAAGGGTCTAACATTCTGCACTTCCACGCGTTTCAAACAGGCGGCGTAGGGTGCATGTACACAATGATAAAAAATAATGGACATGAAAACAAGTGATCATTCAAAATTAACTCCACTAACCACAGTAAAGCAAAATATTAACAATGAAAGTTATTCTAAATAGCATAATAGGGCACCTTTAAACGTAATTTAGAGCCCTGGTCATATAAATAATATTGCAACCTATATAGCTTTCAGTTATATCGTTAGGAAAAAAAACACAAAAAAGTGACATTGCATGATTATGCGATGCAACACCAGGGGTCCCATCTGGAATCCATGAACCTTATTATCATAGGCATTCTGTCATTCAAAGATACACAAAGATAAGCCTATAGATAGATAACCCTATGGGCAATGGTTTACTTTACCGTACAGTTAACAAGTACGGTATTTACATATGTAATTACTGTGTTCTTTCTAGGTAACAACAGGGTAACGGAGAGAAGTTACATGGTATCTAACGGGTAAAAAGGGGGTTATATACCATTAATTGGGTAATAACAGGGTAACAGAAGTTTGATGATGAGATGGTTAGAAGTAGTAGAGTAGTTTCATTTGTATAGTGTATTACAATACCTTGTATTGACCCCCTTTTACCCACCATGGGTACGATGTAACTTGTCTCTGTTACCCTGTTGTTACACAGAAAGTACACTGTACCGTAAAGTAAAGCATTAACCGGTTATGGTTTATAATCTGATATGAAAACTTGATCTCCTCTCTCTCTGTGTGTCTGTGTCTCCAGTGACCGCTTGGCCCTGCTCCAAGTCAGGGCCATCCTGCAGCAGCTGGGTCTCAACAGCACGTGCGACGACTCCATCATCGTGAAGGAGGTGTGCGGCACCGTGTCGCGCCGCGCCGCCCAGATCTGCGGCGCCGGCATGGCCGCCGTGGTGGACAAGATCCGCGAGAACCGCGGCCTGGACCACCTGAACGTGACCGTGGGGGTGGACGGCACGCTCTACAAGCTGCATCCACAGTGAGTCACTTGGTTTAGAGTAGAAGGTGAAGGGCCTTTGCACACTGGTTCCGACAAAGTGCAGAGCACTACTCTGCCAACGTTCGATTCCACTATTTTCAATACAGCCCCGCACGCCGGCGCCGATGTCTGCAGATGTCTGCTGCCGAGCCGTCGGCAGAGCTCTATTCTGTTGGAGCCACCCCTTGTTTACCCCTGCTCTGCTGTGATTAAATTGACCATTTGTTGTGTATAGTAGCACTTCTGCACCAGTGTGTGGGGATAACCGAAATTGTCAGAACCGATAGTGCTCCGCAGTGTTATCGGAAGCAGTGTACGGAGGCCCTTTGGCTTACTCACTACACGACTTTCAGGCTACTCAGCTGCATCCAAAATGAGTCACTTGGAGGTTGCAGGGTGCAGGGTTACGTTAACTCACAACACAACTGCTTCAGGCAGCCCAGCTTTTATGTCTGTTGTCAAGATTACATTCAAAGTAACAAGATGACGTTTTTTTAAAGGCAATTTTTCAAAGGTCAATAGCACATAGTTAGCAGCACATAACAGTCTTATACTGATAGGATTTTGACACGAGCTTCAAATATTCTAGCTCATGTGATTGTGAATTGTACATGTAATATATCAGTCCCTGTACTGAGGTGAGGCGCTTTGCTTAGAGCAATGTTCAGAAGAGTAGATGTGTGTGCAGCATATCCCACCCGATGGTTCAGGAGCAGGACAATAAAAGCAGAAATCCAGGTAGAGTGAATAAAGTCCGCAACACATTGCGAAGGGCACCCATACCATTTGCATGGGGACTCGGGTTCGAGTCCAGTCTGGGTCATTTCCCAACCCTACCCCATCTCTCTCTCCCCACTACTTTCCTGACACATCTTTGCTATCCTGTCATAATAAAGGCACAAAAAGCCCAGAAAAATACTTTTTTTTTTACATATGTAGTTAGTGTGACGTCCTGTTTCTCTTCCCACGTCTTATGTCTTAGGAGATCATATGTAACTTAACAGTTATTAACACATACGTTATTATTTTCATTCACATGGGACACCGCCTGGACATGGTAGTAAATAAATGCCCTCATGGGTCTATTCTATTGCATATGTTAAGAATATGCAGTAAGTGTGACGTCCTGTGTTTCTCTTCCCGCGTCTTATGTCATAGTAGTGTATTACTATGGTAGTTGACTTTTCAATGACTGCATTCTACTGGTGGAACGGCCTTGACATGGTAGTAAATGCCTTAATGGGTCCATTGCAAATGTTGAGAATATATAGTAAGTGTGACGTCCTGTGTGTCTCTTTTCCCGCGTGTTCCCTGCAACAGCTTCTCCCGGATCATGCTGCAGACCGTGAAGGAGCTGGCTCCCAAGTGCGACGTCAACTTCCTGCTGTCGGAGGACGGCAGCGGCAAAGGGGCCGCCCTCATCACCGCCGTGGGCTGCCGCCAGAGGGAGCTAGAGCGCCAGCAACAGGCGTAACCACGCGTCGTCACAGCAAACACACACAGCACCACCACTCGACACGACACGACATGACACAGCCACACAGCATAGTAGTGGAGGGAGGAAGGCTACTCTGTTCTGCCCTGCCCTGCCCCTCTAACCAAACCAAGCTCTGCTGTGCTGACCTGCTGAGGCGTAACACAAAGTCACAGTCACACGGCACGTACGACACACACACACACACACACACACACACACACACACACACACACACACACACACACACACACACACACACACACACACACACACAACACAGCCACAACATACCATAGTAGAGGGAGGCACTGCCTGCCTCCAACATACCAAGTCCTGCAGACCTGATCTGCTCTGCTGAGGCTTCTTTTCGTGGGCACGCAACACCCGAATCGCCCAGCCCTCCCTCCCTCCCTCCCCTCCCCTCCCCTCCATGTTCCCATGGAGAGTATTCTTCTGGAGTTGCCGACCGTGGCTCCTAAACACCACTGCCCTGCTGCGACACTCCCTCACACAAGAGAGTTGACAAAAGGAGGGATCTTGGGAGTTATTTAAGTTTTTTAAAAATGTATTTTGCATTGCACTAAATGTCCAGTTTTAACAGCATTTAAGTTTTGTTTTCCTTTCGGGTAAAGCTTATTGTCAGGTTATCTGAGTGGGCGGAAGAAACACGTTTTGTTTTGTTTTTTGCTCTGAAATATTCATATTGCCGGTATCAATAGGCCAACTGCCAACATTTGTTTTGTATATAGCAGGGGCATAGGTGTTAAAATGTTACTGTATGTATTATGTGAAGAAGCACCACCTTCATTTACTGGTACAAAGCACTGGAATTTAAAAAGATAAAACAAAAAACCCAAGTTCAGATCAGTCAGTGACAGGCTGGTCTGGCTTAAGATGACAGTGATTTTTTAAATATATTTCTATCTACATAAGCTCTCCTGTCAATGTTGTATCTTTCTCTTTAACACTCACCTGAATTATTCAGAGTCTATCTTTGAAATAACATTATATGTTTCCTCGTGCACATTAATAATCACTGGTTTTGAGAGGGGGTACGCTGTTTTTTTATATACTGTTAACAAGGCAAGTCGTCGGAACACTAACAAGGGAAGAAAAGGAACAACTTTTTTTCTGTCAAGAACAATGCTGGCATATTTAGCCTACCAAAGGGACGCAAAACAGAACTAGGCTATCCCATGTGTGAAACATGTTTATTGTGAATTTACTACTAAAACTGTTCTGTAGATGTTAAAATGTGTTTATCCAACATGTGTAATATAGTGTGCACAAAAGAATGATGTACGTTTGCCCCTTGAAACACTTCCACTGAGCGCTTTATTGTGTGTGTAGGCTACCTACTACCCTGGCTGAATGTGTTGTTTGGTTGTTACAATGTAATAATAAGGTGTAGCTGCTTATCATGCCCCTGGAGCTGTATAACTGCATGCCTTATTTTGAGGAGGAAAAAAAAGGAATAGGTAAGGGTATTTATTTTATACATTTCAAACCTGTGTTGAAAACACTTATTAGTGAATACATTAAATTTCTATTTTGTTGTGCAACGTTGTGTCCTGACTGTTATTTTGGTAATTACTTTGGTTCCACTTTGAATTACAATGTAATAATAATTAATAACAACCCATCTCAAAAGAAACATTGTAACTTTGAATTGAAATGACGCACACGGACAGTTTTAAGTGGTACATCCACGATTTCAGGAGATGAAAGGGAACTTCGCTCCACTTCAATAACAATTGCTGATCTATGCATATCATCATCCCTCTGCGCTGAACTGAATATTGGCGTCCACTGACTGTAAACAGAAGGGCTGTGAGTCGCCCACAAGCCAAACAGCCTGCAAATGTGCCAACGTGATAGCTTCACACAGTAGGTTGTCCGACCACATCTCCTGCAATTCGCAATGGAGGCAGACAAGCGAAGTAACGATAACTACAGAAATTAGAAGCTATTTTTGTGTGCCGCTGCAATATCAATACGTCGATGACTAAGTCAAATACAAGTATCCTTTCTGTGAATAGCTGTTATGCACGCGCAATAGCTTGCCGGGCGCTTTTGCACAAAAATATCTCGTTGACATGATAGCTAGTCCGTTAACCTAGCCACCTCTATGTAGATAACAGTTAGCAATGCCCGTAGACGTTTGGACCAGCTAATTTATCGCGGGCTGCACTTGGTCGCGCTGTCAGTCACCTCGACGATTTGCAGAAACATAAAGGTAACGTACATTTCACTTTGAATTGTGTGCAGTCGGTGCAAATGCATTCCTTTGTGTTTTGTGCAGCGGCTAATGCTAGTACCCAGATGGCAGGCGATTGCTAAGGGCTTGGTGGCCCATCAAGCTTATTTGCCCGCTAACGTTACGCCTCTGTCAAGCAAGACTGCTAACTAGGGCTAACCATCAACTTCACAAAGCAAGACAATCGAATGCTGATACATATTTGGGTTGAATGGGAAATTCCAGCCAGACTCCACCAATGATTCACGATACCAAGTTGCGTCGGCTTTGTTCTGTCATTTCCCACCAATATGCCAAAAAAAATCTTTGATGACTTGGTTGACGTGCTCATTCGATTATGCATTCCTTTACGGCTGACAAGTTCATTAAGTAGTCACGATTGACAGTGTTGTAACGTTACAATAACGTGTCGAATTTATGCAGAATTCTTGTGTTTGGCACTAGTAGAATGCACCCAAATGATGTCACGCATCCAAATGACTCACATCCATTTCTCATGAAATTGTGCCAATTACGTGGGAGGAGGACAAGGGAGAACGACAAAAGTGAGAGTGATTTTGTGTGTGCCTGTGCGTGTGTGTGTGCGTGTGTTTTCTTCTTCACAGGCTTTGATCTTGTAACGGGTCTAATCTGTCATCTCGCCACCGTCCACCTCCCCCCCGGCCCCCAAGCTCGCTCCCCTGACCCCCCCTCTCCCGGTCCCGGCCATGACCTCAGGTGAAACCGTGCACTACATCCACCTCCACAACTCCAGCCAGTCGGTGCTGGAGGCGCTGCGCTCGCAGCGGCGCGAGGGCCTCTTCTGTGACGTGACGGTGCGCATCCACGACGCCTCGCTGCGGGCCCACGCCTGCGTTCTGGCCGCCGGCAGCCCCTTCTTCCAGGACAAGCTGCTCCTGGGCCACTCGGAGATCTCCGTGCCGCCGCTGGTGCCGGCCGAGACGGTCAAGCAGCTGGTGGACTTCCTCTACAGTGGTTCTCTGGTGGTGCTGCAGTCCCAAGCCCTCTGCATTCTCACCGCCGCCAGCATCCTGCAGATCAAAACCGTCATCGACGAGTGCACTCAGATCATCTCGCAGAAGCGCGGCGCCGTTGGTGGAGGTGGCAGTGGCAGCAGCGGGGGTGGGGGTGGTGGTTCGGGCTCAGGTGGTGTGGGAGGAGGCGGAGGAGGAGGCCTGCCCACGGGGGGAGTCGTCCTACCCAAGCAAGAGGAGCGCGGCGGGGGCAGCAAAGGCAGGGACAGCGTGGGAACCAGCAGCAGCAGTAGCAGTTGCTTCCAGGCGTTCGCCAACTTCGGCATGGGCGACTGCGCCTCCACCAGCGGTGGCCTCGGCGGAGCCAACATGGGCACCACCAACCAGACCCACCACCACCAACACCACCAACATCAACACAACCCGCTTGACCCGCACCCGGCCTCCATGGGCCTCATGTCCCTCGGCGACATGGGCGGCCCTGGGGGGGGCTCCATGTGTCGGGCGGACACCCTCGGCGCCGGTTCGGGCATCATGAAGCCCAGCTCCAGCTGTGCCCAAGACATGCGCTACAAGCTCCGCGACCTGCTCGCCCCGACTGGGGACGGTAGCACTGGCGGCGGCGGCGGCAGTGCCAGCAGCGACGGAGGCAGCGTGCCCTCCACCTGCGGCTCAGGGGTGGGCGGCGACGGCAGCGGGCAGGGCATGGGCAGGGAGGGCATGCGCAGCAACATGTCGGACCTGGGCTCGGTGGGCGAGGAGCTGGTGGTGGGCATGGAGCGCTACAGCGAGGAGGAGGACATGGAGGGGCAGGGCGACGGGCGCGGCGGCCGCGACGGGGACCGGGAGCGGGGAGGAGCAGGGGGAGTAAGCCATAGCCGCAAGCAGAGGCAGCCACTCAGGTTACAGGTGAGAACGGATACACATGATGATGACCCCAGAACCATAGCCCCTTTCGTGCATATGCAATTGCCGGTGTATCCCATTCACTATTTGCTGCAAATGCTTAACTACACCATAACAACATTGCTATAACAGGAGCAAGAGTCTGATGATGTCACAGATTAAACTATGGGCATTACCATTTTGGTGAGAGTAAAGCCTGGCTCAAACTACACGACTATCGGCCCGATTCTCGGCCAAAAAAAACCCTTACGACAATCGGTGTAACGTTAACCCCCTCTTCATGTGTGCGGCGCACCCCAACGTCAAATTCGGACACAAAATCGGGAGTGGTGTAGTTTGAGCCCGGCTTTAGGCCGAAAACCCCCCTTTACGACAATCGGTAGAACGTTGCAAAACGTTTTTGATCCTTCAGACCATCATCAGTCTGAAGGACCGAAAACGTTTTGCGCTTCACTGGGTAGCACTTTCTTTATTTTCCTTATGCATTAAATTTCTTTGTGCATCGGCATCAGTGGTGTGCAAGTTCCTCGTTGCTGCTTCATTGGATTTCTTTGTGGAACCTACGCACCCTCCCGGCTACAAACCTAATGGCGCGACACCCCTTTGGAGTAAATGCTAAAATTTGACCCTTGACCACTCATTGCAGACAGACACACTTCTGTGGGCACTACTATCCAACTTGGTTGGTTCTCATATCAGGTTCCCACTACAGACCTTCACGGCTGGAATAGCAGAAACACACACAAACCAACTTGCAGATCTGATGTATCCTCTATGCAGGCTCCTAGGGCTGGCAAGAGATTTTTTTTGCGTCATAATAAGTCCAGTCGACATAGGCGTGCACAGATAGGGACGTGGTGGTGCTAAAGCACCTGTCCCTTCGCCCTACTGGACATAAAAGGCCCCTTTTGAAAGTTCCTTTTTGGATTTTTTTTTTCACAATGGACTGTGGTCCATGTTGACATGATCATGTACGGTACAAATGCTTGACGATCAAAAGTGTGTATAACACTATTACACTGTAGCCTCTGTAGCCTAGTGAGGCAGATGGAAGTTCCGCATGCCCCCCTGCCCCCAACTCGAGCACCTGCCCTTAAAATGTTTGTGCATGCCACTGCCAGTCGACCAGTATATTAAGCTAAGTAATAACCGCATTAACTGACTTAAATGTGTGTCCCATAAACGTCTATCCTCACTGGCACTGTCTTGTCTATTCAGAGAGTTAAAGGGGAAGATTGTGCACATCTCAGGAAAAGGTGCAGGACAAAGGCTGACTGTAGTTTTTGTAGTGAGGAGTCTGCACACTTAAAATCTGTTTTGTTGTCCAGCCATAAAATGATAATAATTATAAAAAAGGAGGATTTTAAGTGTGCGGAAACTATTGTCTATTCACAGACCTCTTAACCCTCCAAGTCCATCATCAGCCAGAAAAAAAACACCACACTGACTTGCCCATCCTCACACCAACGCACCATCACTTCTCACTCACTTCTTTAAATCATCGAACTCCTTCGTTGGCTACTTGGATTCAGAATCAATGATCAACACTTGACCTAAGACTGCCCCTCTCTGTGCATAACTGAACTAAATCCATTGAAAACTTTAGTTAATTTAGATTAACTACATTACCAACTTCTCAAAGGCTAGAGATGCTTGTTTAAACTATCATTTTGAACAACATTTAAATTCTGAGAGTGAAACCAGGCCATTTATCTCTGTTCCATGTCTAAGGTAATGTAAGTAAGCTTAATTGTCACCTTTGACGTTTCCCCACCATTTCAGCTGTAATTTCCCATCATCTATTTTAACATTACTCAGGAAGCAATTTGTACACAGTTTGAATTCAACTCTTGGAGAGTACTCTGAGACCAAATACAGTCTAGATGTTGAATCAACTCTGAGTGTTGAATTATAACTGCATTTCTTCTTTTTTACTGTGTTAACATCTTATCACGTTCGCTTGTAAACAGAAGTGCAACATAATTGTTTGCGCCTGATAATTATTTTCTTTGTTGGTGGGGAACAATAATTAGCATGATTAAAAATGTAATTAGTTGTGCAGCCCTATCAAAGGCGTCAATAGGCTGTTCATTTATTAACTTTGTCTTTGTTGTTGTTAAATGTATTAGCATATTCGTTACATTTTTATTGTTGATGCTATCCTAGAACGTCTGTCAGAAAGGTTGACACATATTACATTACATTACATTACATTACATTTCACTTAGCTGACGCTTTTATTCAGAGCGACTTACATTTACTGTTTTTCAGGGTATTGGTTACAGTCCCTGGAGCAATGTGGGGTTAGGTGCCTTGCTCAAGGGCACTTCAGCCATGGAGGGAGATGTAGGGAGAGGTCAGGGGGGATTTGAACCGGCAACCCCTGGATTGAAAGACCAACTCTCTAACCACTAGGCCACGGCTGCCCCGAAAGAATAACCCCATATCCAAAAGAATAGCCCTGACTACAAGACTTGAGCTTATTCTTGGTTCTTCAGGGGGGAAAATGCTTTTTTTCTTTCTCTGTTTGTGATATTTGCGTTTGCTTATGTCAGTTGACAGTTGGTAGCGTTTTTGCGTTTGTGGGATCCTTAATCCCCATTAAGCAATGTAATTTGTTGTGTTTTATCCTTCATCCTGCATGCAGCAAGCAATGCTTTCAGGGAGAGGAGTGGGCGAGCCGACGTGTCTGATTTGAGATCAGTAGTGGAGGATGGTGTTCACCAACATAGAGGAGCTATCGTGAATGTGTTGGGGGAGTGTAGCCTTGTGGACGAGCTAACATGTCTGGCTGCTACTTGCTGACAGGTGCTGGGTGGGGCGGAGGGCAAGTAGTCGAGAAGATGACAAGCTAACATTCCTATTTTTATTCCTTTTTTGGATTTTTTTTTTTGAACTCTCATCAAAAAGTGAACCTTGTGTAGGTGAAAACACGTTTTTTTTAACGGTATACCGCCCAGCCCTAGTTGGCGTGATGTAGTTCGGCTTTTTTCAGCAAATAGTGAATGGAACCAAGCCCACCGGCGATCCCATCTGCATGAAAGGTGTATGTGTTTCGGGTGTTATATCCATGGAATCATGTTTTGAGAGACAGCGGTAGATGAGCTCACGTGTCTGTTTTGGGTGTAGTATGTGATCTAACATGTTTGTTATGAGAGAGTAGAGGATGCTAATGTGTGGTTTTGGGAAAGAGAGAGAGAGGAGTTGTGGATAGCTAACCTGGCTACTGCTGCTAACAGGGGATGGCGAGCAGTGCTAGCACATCTTCACCATTCCGTGATTTTGTTGGAGTGTTTAATCCTTCATCTTGCATGCAGCAAGCAACGTGTTCAGAGGAGTTAGCTGACATACCTCCTGCTTGTTACCAGGTACTGGTATTGGAGAGGAGCAAGCCGATCGAACAGGAGGAAGGGTTTTGAGGGAGAGGAGTAGAATATAAGAGCTAGCATCATGTCTGGTGCATTAGGAATAGATAAGATGGCTCCTGGTCACTGCCAGGTACCGCGTGTGGAGTGGAGCATGACAACGTTCTGAGCAGAGAAGCACACACTAGTGTTTTGCTGGAGAAGAGTAGGATATTATGAGCTAGCATGTCTTCATCCTTTATTTTGCATGCAGCGAGCATTGCGTTGAGAGGAGTTGGCTAGCATGTCTGACGGGAACTGAGGAGAGCAAAGCTCGGAGAGGAGTAGAGAGAGGACTAAAACAGTGTTTTGAGGGAGGAATCGATTGCCGCTGCATTAGGAGTAGCTAACATCTGTTCACTGCCAAGTACTGTGGAACAATTTTCAGTAGAGGAGCAAACGTGAGTGTTTTGACGGAGAGGACTAGAATATAAACTAACTTGTCTGGTGCTTTGCTGGCACGTGCTGGGAGGGGAGGCATAATGCTTTGAGAGTAGTAGTATAGAGACGCTAACATGTCTGTTTGGCGAAGAATCTTTAAAGGCATTCGTAGAGGAGCTAAACATTTATGGTATATGGAAGAAGAGCGGAGTAGATTGCCAGTAGCTAAAATGACTTATTTGGAGAGGATGAGCTAACGTCTGCTGTTTGCTGATGGCAGGTGGGCTGGGAGTCTGAGTGGTGGAGAGAATGAGCCAACAACATGTCTGCTGATTTTAGTTACGTTGTTGGGTGTTTTGTTTTGGTTTTTGTTTTGTTTTTTAGGGGCTTTTTATGCCTTCTTGTGACAGGATAGTTGAAGATGGTGACAGGAAGCGAATGGGACAGAGAGACAGGTGAGGATCGGGAAATGACCCTGGCTGCATTCGAACCGGGGTCCCTGTGGGTGGGCATGCAAGCCCAAATGTGGGGGGCTTAGCACGCTGCACCACAGCGCCCCGGGTGTTGTGTGTTTTATCCTTCGTCTTGCATGCAGCAAGCAATGTGTTGAGAGGCTAGCGTTCTGGTTGCTGCCAGGTGGACTTGAATTGAGGAGAGCAAAGCTCTGAGAGGAGTAGAGAGAGGAGCAAACAGTGTTTTGAGGGAGGAATCGATGCCCGCTGCATTAGGAGTAGCTAACATCTGCTGCTCACTGCCAGGTACTGGGAGCGGAGTGGAGCAATTTTCAGTAGTGGAGCAAACATGTGTGTTTTGAAGGACAGGAGTAGAATATAAACTAACCTGTCTGCTGGCACGTGCTGGGAGAGGAGGGAGCAATGCTTTTAGAGTAGTAGTATAGAGGCGCTAACATGTCTGTTTTGACACTAGTGGAGAAGAATCTTTAAAGGCATTCGTAGAAGAGCTTAGATGTATTGTATGGCAGAAAAACCCACCCAAATGCCCCTTTTACATTTTTTTTTTTACCCGAGGACGGCCATCTAAAGCAGCCCAATTGGGTGGGAAACCCAACACTCCTGCCAGCTGCTGCATTGAGAGGAGTGTTTTGAGAAACAGTGTTTCGAGGGAGGAATGGCGTAGATGTCTGCTGCAGCAGGAGTAGCTAACATCTGCTGGTAGTGGAGCGGAGTGTAGCCAGGGCCGCATTAAGATGGGTTGGGGTCCCTAGGCTACAGGTTGCTCTGGGGGCCCCCCAAACTGTAAATTTCGTGACAAATTTACATACAGAGTTTCATAACTCTGAGCTAGGAATTTGGGGTAACATGTCTACCAACAGTACTCAACACATCAGAATAATTCAATGTTGCATCTTGTCACAATTCTGCAATTTCAATCAGGGGCATCTGGCAGGTGGGGGGCCCTAGACTGCAGCCATATCTATCCCATTCATTAATCCAGCCCTGAGTGTAGCAATGCTGAGTAGAGGAGCAAACATCAGTGTTTTTTGAGGGAGAGGAGTAGAATATTATGAGCTGGCATGTCTGCTGCTGTGCTGTTGCTGAAAGGCGCTAGCAGGGGAGCGGGTCTGAGAGAGAGTCTAAGAGGAGGATGAGCTAATGGATACAAGGATGTTCATTTCTCCGAGACACTTTTGTGTCACATGTAGGGATTCAGAATATTCGATATGCGTTCAAATTTAAAATAGTTCTTTTGAATTCGGAAATTTGAAATGTTTGTCTCGAAATCCACTCTCATGAAAATGTAGACCCCACATGGTCATTCTGTATGAGCGTCCCTTACTGTGTTAAGTGACAATGAAGATTGTATGTCTGCACTTGCTCAGAAAATACGAATGGATCGTCTTTCAGTTTTCAACATGAAAGGGGTGTCAGAAAATCCCACACACACTGTTAGAATAATATTCTAATATTATTTGAATAGAGGCGACTGATTTACCCAAAAAAAAAGGTGGTGGCAGTTGAGAAAGGAGGAGGAGGTGGGGAGCAATGCTTATGAGCCAACATGTCGGCTGTTTGCTGGCAGTTGCTGGGAGGGGAGAGCGTCTGAGAGGAGGAGGAGTGGATTAGCTAACAACATGTCCGCTGCTCTCCTGCTGTTTCTGAGAGAAGTGTGGCGCATTGTTCACTAGAAGAGCAAACATGAGTGCTTTGAGGGACAGGAGTAATAATAATAATAACACACCGGTTTGTTATAACGCTTTTCTCTCGACACGCAAAGACACTTTACAGATCATATAACATAAAAACACGTACGACTCAAGACATTCAGAGCCTCATCAAAAGTACAACAGAGGGACACAGCAAAAAATAGACGGCAATGGAAGTTTTGATGTCCATGATGATATGGAGCGTTTACATTGGTGGAGAGATAAGCAAACCCACAACGGGAGCGGCGAGGAAAGGCCAGGAGGATACGAAAATCCAGAGCCTCCCGTCGTGGGGGGCGAGCTCGGCCAAGGGAGGCCGCCAAACATGCTGGTGAAGTTCTATTAATGAACGGCGAAGTGCTATGGACGGGGCCGCGGAGACGCTGGTTAATGGAAGAATCCGAGCACGCTGTATCACCAACGAGAATACTGTAGACGCTAACAACATGTCTGCCTGCTGCTTGTTTGTCAGCTCACGCTAGTAGAGGAGGCGGAGGTGGTGATGGAAAAGGGGGTGCAGGAGAGGAGGTGGGCGGCAGGGGAGGAGGAGGTGGGAGCGAGGTGGTTTCAGAGGAGGAGAAGATGAGCTGACGACATGTCTGCTTGTGTGGTGACAGACGCTAGTAGAGGAGGTGGTGGTGGTGATGGGAAAAGGGGTGCAGAGGAAGAGGCAGGCAGCGGGAGAGAAGGAGGTGATGAAGGATGAGGGGATGCAGGAGAAGAGGCAGGAGAAGAGAAGGAGGTGGCAGCAATGGTTTGAGAGGAGGAGAGGATGAGCTAACGACATGTCTGCTGTGTTTGCTTGTGTGGTGACAGACGCAAGTAGAGGAGGAGGTGGTGATGGTGAAGGACGAGGGGTTGCAGGAGAGGAGAAGTAGGTGGTAGCAATGGTTTGAGAGGATGAGCTCACTACATGTCTGCTGTATCTGCTTGTGTGTGGTGACAGGTGCTGGGCGGGGAGGGGGTGGTGGTGAAGAAAAACGGGGTGCAGGAGGTGGGCGGGCGGCAGGAGAGGAGTAGGCGGGAGGGAGCAGTTGTTTGTTTGAGAGGAGGAGAGGATGAGCTAGCTACATGTCTGCTTGTGTGTGTTGGCAGGTGCTGGGCGGGGAGGAGGTGGTGGTGAAGGACGAGGGGGTGCAGGAGGCCGACGGAGCGCTGTTCGGCCTGGACCAGGGAGGACGGCAGGCCGGGGACCACGACGGGGCCCAGCAGCAGATGGCCTCCTTCGGACAGGTGAGAGCCAGAGAGAGGGCTGCAGAGCTTCACAGCTTTAGCTGAGACCATCTGTCCCTGTGTGCATTCCAATATGCGACCGTGCGTCCTCCACTTGTGCTTGTGGCCTCGCACCAGGAACTAATACGTCGTGATGACATCACTGACAACAGCATTATATTTCAATATCTCGCAAAAGCTCAATGGTACTGAAATATCATTTTCTCATTTACAAACTGGATGGTAAATGAAGAATAGTCCCCCAAAAATTGTTGTGGCTAGACTGACAGCAGGGAAACTTAATTGTTTTCTCCACGGAGGCGGGGCATCAGCAAAATGTGAGGCCACAAGCCCAAGTGGAGGACGCAAGGTCGCATATTGGAATGCACCCCTTATGTCGTACTGTATGAAATGCTACTATATTTGCAGTGTACTAGGATATATGTTTCAGTATCTTCATACACATAATGCCATTATGTATTAGCATATATGAAAATGTGGAAGTTATTGCCTCTTTCACAATAGCATATCAAATTGTTTATGTATACCAAGCTTCACAGCTTCTGCCGAGCCCATCTGTCCCCCACATCCTCCTCGTCTGTCCCCTTACTGTATGAAACGCTGAAAGGTGCACTGAGTAATTTTTATAGCAGTTTCTTTCCAGAATTCATGCTGCTCATTCACAAATGTTACCTTTTCACGAATACTTACCACAACTATCAAATTCAAAGTATTCATTATGATTGGGAAAATTGTATTTTACATACATGAAAAGTTGGGTCTTCTCCATATCCCCCATTTTGAATGTCCTTTGGTCGTGCGAGTAAATAGTAGTTCATTATTTAGTAAATATTCATGAAAAGACCACATTTGGCACTAGGCTGCACTGTTCCAATGAGCAGCATAGTTACAATAACTACTCTGGCCACGATCCTATACAGTGCACCTTTCATGTACGGTATATAGCAGATATGCTAGGTGAGAATGAGAGCACTACAGAGCCTCACAACTACAGCTCATCCATCCGCAACACATCCTGCTTGTCTGCCCACTAAGGCTGTAACGATACACCCAACTCACGATTCGGTTTGTATCACGATATATGACCTACGATTCGATACGCCCCACGATTTTTTTTATTTTTTTTTTTTTTTTTTAGGAAAAAAAAAAAGAAAAGAAAATTTATATTTATATATATACAGTATATATATATATATATATATATATATATATATATATATATATATAGGCCTATATGTGCTTTCTTTTTGCATTTAGGCTACCTGCCTACATTAATTTTGTAGGTGTACTAAATGATTTTGCAGATATAGACCTACCACTGCAACCTGTTCCCCAGGTGTTGACATCAAAGCACAACACAGATAAATAAGGGATATTAGTTCACCAACGAAAAATAGGCTTATTATTAATAGGCTTAGATCATATCATGCTGAGATGCTGACCGTGTGTGAGAGAGACAGAGACGGAGAGAGAAGGGTCAGGGTTCCAGTAGGTAGCCTATAAGAACTGTCTCACATTATCAAACTATCCAATATCCAAACATTAACTGAAAACAGCACTGATCATATTTCGTCAGGAAACATGTTGTATTATATTACTTACAGAAATGCAACACTTGATTTTGATGTTTAATATTTTTGTAACTTTTTTGATGGTGCAGCAGCGCGCCACGCTTAGCCTATACAAACAAAACTCGAAATGTAGGCTACCTCAGTTATGTTCTCATCTCACTTTGCAACACGCACGTTGTCCTTTGTTTGGTTTTGTGATTTGACATTTTGTCAAGAGCGGGAATGGATGCAGAGGCTGAAATGGAGCGTGTTTTCGCTAGACAGGCGGTCAATGCGGCAATGCTGCCTAATATCCACATCGACCTTAACGTTCGCCCGACTTCAGACACTTCCCTTATTAGAGCGTAGCGTGGTTTGAGAATTTGGGCAGGCGGAGCATCTCGCTCTCTCGCTCTCTTTCTCTCTCTCCGCTCAACGTCTATCTCCACTCAACATGCATCGGCGCATGCATGAATCAAAAAATATTCACACGTTTGATAAAGCCTTCATGGTCAGTTGTTCATTTCATGCTTTACCTTCCGACGTTTGCCCAAGTTTTTCGTCTCGCGGAGGTTTCTCAGGCAATTGATAACAACAAATGCACGTGCTGGTTGGACGGAACATTTTATAAGAGAGGGGTGAATGGAAGTGTTACTCGCACATGTCAGTGCGCCCCTTTTCTACTCGTCTTTTTTAAGCGCATATGCAAACATTTGTAGCCTATCCTGCTGTTTTCTAGACTGAGGGGTAGCCTACATTTTAATGGTTCTCGCGCCAAATGCGCCAAAGTGCGCACGTTAAGTATGCAGAGCCCTTAACAACTTTGAAAGGGTGCATCGCGATTCTGCGAGGGAGGTTCGCGATAGGGGTTCATGGGTCTGCGTACCGCGATCCCTCGGTTCGATGCAATATCGTTACAGCCTTACTGCCCACTTACTGTCTGAAATCATAATATATTTGCAATGTTACTGGGGTACGTTTCTCAAAAGCATAGTTGCTAGCCAGTTAGCAACTTGGGTAGTTGCCAATGGGAAACTGCATTGCAAGCAGCAAAGTAGCTAATGTAGTTAGCAACTATGGTTTTGAGAAATGTACCCCTGGGATGCAATATGTTAATAAAGTTATATGGCAATATGTTTTGTCATATATTAAAATATAGAGTGAAAGAGATTCCCTGCTTCAGCTGAGGCCATCTGTCCCACATCCTGACGATCTGGTTTCTTACTGTATGAAATGATAATACATTTGCAGTGTATTAGGATGTTTCAATACCATAATACATTAATGTCATTATGTATAATACATAACATAAACATTTGGCAGTTATTGCCTCTTTCACAATAGCATTTCAAATTGAGTATAGGTAACACTTTACTTGACGCAGACGTCATATGTAGTGTCATAACAGCGTCATAACACATGCATGTGTCGTTAACATGTCAATGTTATACATATTTTATGACTTTGAAGTCATGAAGTGGCATTCGGTTTTGGTAAAAACAGCCAATGTCAACTTTTCATGACCATAACACATTTATGAAATTGACATGATATTTACGACTCGCTCATGACATGACACTGTTTTGATACTATTATGACACTGTTATGTCATATGTGTGACGACGGCGTCAAGTAAAGTGTTACCTGAGTATGTATACCAAAAGGGTGGGCGCTAGGGCCTGGAAAGTCATGCAGGATGCTACACACCCTAACACCAACCTCTTCACTGTGCTCAATTCAGGCAGATGACTGCGCACCCTCCATGCGCGAACAGAAAGACTGAGGAAGAGTTTTTATCCTCAGGCAGTTAGACTGCCGAACACTCAACATTTTAAATAACCTTTTTGTTTTATTACTTATTTCTTATTTCTATTTATTTTACTAATTTTGGATGCAGAGCTGATGACCCCTTCATCATTTCCCTACAAGTAATATGTATGTGACAAATAAAAGCACTTGAACTGATATATATCATATATAATTCAAAATAATTACACATAATATACTCTGATATAAATACTGTATAGTCATGTAGCTTAATATATCTAGAATTATATTATAGACTATTTATTATATAATACTATTATATAATAATAATATTATATACTACTATATTATTGATGACAGATGCAATAGACTATATCACTGCCAGTTATGTGATATTATTTTGTAACTTCATAACATATAATATGTGTTATTAATTGTCAGTCCTACAATGAGACATTTTGTTGCATAAGGATCTTTTTGTCACAGCATTATGTTTCAGTAGAGCGTGATTGGCTTTTAATGTATTCAGGGTCTTGTGTGTAAATGTCATATTTTAAGAATTGAATTATGTATTTAATGTATGTGTTTATATACATGTTTATCTGTAGTTCATGCCATTTACTGTATATGTAATTACATTGTATCTGTTCCAAAAGCATAATCTGCTTTAGATACCACTTCCTGCTGCAACAACACCGGGAAAATAATATTTTAGCTAAATTGCATTCAGCACTTCTGAATTAAGTGAAAAGTTCAAGTTACTTTGCCATTTTCAGTCAAAGTAAGTGCAAAAATGATGGAGTGCTTATGCTCTCAGACAGAGCCCAAGGAAGACATCTCAAGCTAATGTTGTCAGTAACCTTTTACATCATTTCCACGATGCAAAATTGTTCTGTTCCCAAATGCCAGTTGAAAATGGTATCTGTAAAGTGGCCATAAACACACACGAGTCTCGCATCCTCATATAGCATAATACTTGTCATCCTTCAGGGTTGCCAGACGAGGCTGATGATTTCCAGCCCAAAATATACTCAAAACCCGTCTGGATGCACTAAATCCCACCCCATTCTATTGATTTTCCATGGCCAAAAATTGGGCAGGTTTTCCTGGAAATAAATGCCATTTTTACCCGCAGACGGCCATCCTAAGTAGCCCAATTGGGCTTGTCCTGTCCCGTGACACAACTGGGGTGCATTTCTGGAAAGTGTAGTTGCTAACTATGTTATTGCTACTTTGTTGGTTACAATGCAATTTCCCATTGGCAACTACCCAAGTTGCTAACTGCTAGCAACTACACTTTCCAGAAATGCACCCCAGATAGTGAAGAACAGGGGCACGGAGGATGCCTTACTTTTTCGCTGCATGTTCCTATTATCTATACTCTGTGTATAACAGGAGGGGGTGTTCTACGATGAGCAGGGCGTGTTCTCCGAGAGCTTCTGGCCTCAGGCGGAGCCTCCCCAGTCCATGGCTTTCAACCCCAGAGGAAGAGTCAACAAGCCCCTCACTCCCCCGCCCTCAACACAGGCCATCAACAATCAGGTTTGTCATCACATTTCTGGTCAATGTTTGCCAATGTACCTAATTACTAGGCCTGTCACAATAACACATTTTGTCAGACGATAAATTGGCCAAGAAATTATTGCGATAATCTATAATATTGTCTCTCTCGCCATTTTCAAACAATGTAATGACAATGGGATAAAAATGTGACTACACCCCCCACATTTAGAAGCATCATGGCGGGGGATATATATGTTTTTAATTACATCCTCATGGAGCACAATAGGCTCTAAATGGGCTTTTTTTGTATTTATTATTAGGGTAAGTTATGTAGTCTTACTTTCTTTAATATTTTCTGTTATTTATCTTTCTCAAGCACACTGAATGGCTTGTAGGCCTATAGGTCCATGGTGTGATTTAAAATAACGTAGGCTACTATTGGTGGGCTATTGTTATTTCACAAATTATTACTTAGACAGCTTATTTCAACAAAATGCACGTTGTTACTAGCTAATTGTCAGTCAAAACCCAAATCAGCCCTGTTAAAGGCATTTCAACATGAGCAAAAAGCAAAAGAGCATGAACAGACGCACAAGTTCCAGGTGCAGGCATCGCGCGCTCTCCCCCCTCCCTCCCTCTCTCTCTCCCTCCCTCTCTCTCTCTCTCTCCCTCCCTGATACCCTCGACTGGAACAAGTTGCAATTCTGCGCACTTAAAACTCCTTTATGAACGCCCATACATTGATTCTTATGAGTAAAAAACTACAGTAGCCATGCCTCTGTTTAGATAGCCTACTTCAGCATTGTCCCCTGTAGCGCACTCAACCGTTAAAATTCTCTCGGTGTGACTGATTTAAATCCACAAATCCACTCTTCATTAGGCCTATTTGCTTGCGAACTGCCTACTCATATAGTTAGGTCTAAATAAACAACAAATATAGCGAAAATCACAAAAAAGAACAGACAACGAACGTCTGGGTTGGAGGCGCATTGGAATAATAGGGGAAACTCGGCAAGGTTTCAAATAACAGCCTCAGCACAAGTTTGGCGCGAAGGTACCAGTAAAATAACCATACGGTTTCCAGTGCAATTACGCTATAATTTCTTGTTAATAACAGCAAAAATAACCATAGGGTTTCCAGTGCAGATTGCAGTAGTTATGTGGTAGGTATGCCAGTAACTAAAAGGCAGCAGCCGTATGGTTATTTTTGCTGTTATTAATGAGAAATTGTAGCGTAATTGCACTGGAAACCGTATGGTTATTTTGCTGCTGTTACTAAAAACAAACAGTTATTACCATAAAGTAACACTGAAATTACTGTGAAATTACTATGAAATCAGCACCTTATTAGCGATCCGCAAAGTAAAGTGTTACCCATACTTTCATTGACTCGTTATTTCTAAAGGGGTGGTGTTGGCATTGAACCATTAAGGCTATTGAGTCACAATCAATCTTACAAACTAGAATTATCATTCCAGCGTTAACTCTCTCACTATCGGGACATTTGCAGAGATGATGTAATTTGCAGGATTAAATCACATAGTTTCCAGACTTTTTTTTTTTTACATGAATCTGTGTTGCAAAAAGTTGTTCAATTGGATGGAGTCCTCTTAAGAAGAGTTTGAGGAGTTGAGTTCAAGAGGGATACTCCTTATTTGAGCCCTTCTTGAAATCTATGTGGTTATACAGTAGCATAGAGCTGCAAGAATTTTGCAAACCAAAATAATAATCACGTCTCTATTTCTTTGGCACTTGACACTTTGACACTTAAAGGTGCACTATGTAAGATTTTTAGTTGTTTATATCCAGAATTCATGCTGCTCATTCACTAATGTTACCTTTTTCATAAATACTTATCACCACCATCAAATTCTATGTATTCATTATGATGGGGAAAATTGCACTTTTCATACATGAAAAGGGGGATCTTCTCCATGGTCCGCCATTTTGAATTTCCAGAAATAGCCATTTTTAGCCGCAAAAATGACTGTACTTGGGCCATACTAGAAAATATTGGTTTATTACTTAGTAAACTTTCATGAAAAGATCAAATTTGGCAATAGGCAGCCCAGTTTCAATGAGCAGCATAGTTGCAGTACCTTTAATTTTTGCACGTTTAATTTTTAATTTTACATTTATTTTTGTTTTGTTTTTTACTCTCTGTCCTGCCAGCTGCTTTTCCAGTACCCGGTGAGCCAGTCCCAACCGCCCCCCTCCTCCTTCTACGTGGGAGCCCCCATGGTCATCGACACCATGTCGGCAGGCGGCGCGGAGAACAATCAGCCAGGGAACCCCCAGCAGCAGCAGCAGGGAGGGGGACCCCCGGCACCTCCTCTCACCCCGGCCCCCACTCAGGGAGGCCCTCAGGGCGGGGGTCAGGGTGGCCCCGGCTCCTGCTCCTCCACGGGGCCCTCCCCGTCCTCCCAGGGATCCGAGACCTCCTTTGACTGCACCCACTGCGGCAAGTCGCTGCGCTCCAGGAAGAACTACAGCAAGCACATGTTCATTCACTCTGGTAAGATCATTTGTTTTTCCCTCTCCTATCTTCGTCTATTATTTCATTTCTTAAATCCACATATTGTATACTGTTTCACTCTGGTAAGATTCGTTTTTCCCCCTCCTATCTTTGTCTATTTCATTTCTTTAGTCCAAATATTGCATACTGTATATGTGTCGCCATGATGTGAACACATGGAATGCCAAGCTGGTTTTTTTTGGAATTTTGGCGGTAGAATGCCAGCAATCTGGAGCATTTTTTTTTCATAGCTACAGAATTGATTGCATTAGACCCGCTGACACCATGGCTCATTTAAAAGGTGAAATTCTGAGCTATAAGTAGTGGAAACCACTTCCTTGTACGCACAGCATACGTAAGTTCATAAGTTAGCACTAGCTAGGGTTAGTTTAGAACTTTTTTTCTAGAAATGGATAGCGTCTTCTGTAGGCCTGGGTATTGATTGACAATTTCCGGTTCCAGTTCCGTTTCCGGTTCCTTCGTTTCGGTTCCGGTACCAGAACGGTTCCATTTTCGGTTCCTAGAAACCCTGAATTAAACCTGCAGTTACCCAAAGTGGCCAGTAGATGGCGTAACGGGTCTGTAAATCATGAGTTTCCCTGCCTGCCACGGAGCTCCTCGTGACTTGAGTAATGGCGGGTTAAAGGCATTTAATTCTATACAGCATTCATGATTAATTGCATGCTGCAAGTTGTCCTCTCGGCATGGCTTGGCAAGTATAATAAACGGTTTTGATACTGATAAATGTACTCATGTCTGATTAAAATTGTTCTGCTGTACGGTGCAACTTCTTCTGGTAGGCCTACCAATCCTATGTCAAGCGTGCCTGACATCATTTTTTTAATGTAGCCTACGCTACCCAGTCTGTCGACAGCTGGGGCTTTTCTACTAGGTACTGCAGAACTGTTCAAACACAACTAGGCTTCATAAATAGGCTATTCATGAAACTTGACGGGGTCTCGATGGTGCTGTCTCGCACGCATTTCCATACAGGGACTAGAACTGGGCCGTATGATCAGCTGCTGCAAGTAGCCGCGACAACACTGTGCTTTCACGCCATGGTGAATCTAAGCTAAAGAGTCCTAATCTAAACGATATAGGCCTAAATATATATATAACCAGCGATCGCCTTCTCCTACAGACATGTGTTACAAGCTTCGAATCTTAGCTTTTTACAGTTTTTTACGGCACGTTTTTATGTTCTTTCATTCAAAAGTTATTGAACTGTAAGCGGCCGCTGTTGCAAGTGAAAAAATAGCGCTTTCCAATCATTTTTTTAATCTCGTCATTTTTTTCCTAACAGCCAGCGATCTCCTTAACCTAGACCTACAGACATGTGTTAGGGCTTGTTCGAAAGCTGCGAATCTTAGCTTTTTACAGTTTTTTACGGCACGTTTTTATGTTCTTTCATTCAAAAGTTATTGAACTGTAAGCGGCCGCTGTTGCAAGTGAAAAAATAGCACTTTCCATCCATTTTTTTTTTATCTCGTCATTTTTTTTCCTAACAGCCAGCGATCTCCTTAACCTAGACCTACAGACATGTGTTAGGGCTTGTTCGAAAGCTGAGATTCTTAGCTTTTTACAGTTTTTTACGGCACGTTTTTATGTTCTTTCAATCCACAGTTATTTAACCTTAAGCGGCCGCTACTTCAAGTAAACAATGGCGTTATTATCCAGCCGGATAGAGAGGAAATCTTTTTTGTCGCTGTGTTCTTTGTTCCCTCGAATTAAACCGACGGTCTAAATAGGCTACATTTGTGCGTCCCCAACACAAGACCAGTTCTTTCTAAGTTAGCTCTTTTCATGGAAAAACATGTTTCCAAGGAGTCAGAGACATCTTCCTGAAGAGTCGAGGTCATGGTTGAGGTTGACGGTATAGTTGAGGTTGACGGTGCCGTTGTAAAGATGCTGCAACTCCGCACGCAAGTTAATCGAATGCAAGAACAGGTGTTTGAACAGGTTGGATGTATTGCCATTCTTGCATGATAGCCTATTAGTTTATCGCAGATATTGCTGCGCGCTCCTTCCTTATCTACTTTCCTGAAATATAGCCACGCTTTCGACGGCATGTTTTTGTTTCTCAATAGTACAATCAGCTGGTTGAATATCAGCTGTCTTATCAATCGTTTAAATGAGGTGCGAAACGGGAAGAGGAGGAGCGTGGTCAGTTTGTGACACTTGTGATTGGCTGAAATGGCCGCGTGCTTAAACACACATTTGATGCCTCTGACAGTCAGACTTCAGGAACCGAAACGTGGAACCGACAGACAAGGCACGTTTCGATTCCAAGTAGAACCTTAGCTTTTAATTCGGTTCCATCAAAGAATTGAATTTCGGTACCCAGTCCTAGTCTCCTGTTAAATATGCGCTGTTCCACTCTCCTAACTCAAATTGAGGAACGAAATGTGTTTTCACGCCCCAAGAAGAAGTGTAGTTGCTTCCAAGTAAACTATTTGACTAGATACACCTGTAGTCGTGTTTTCACGCCCCAAGAAGAAGTGTAGTTGCTTCCAAGTAAACTATTTGACTAGATACACCTGTAGTCGTGTTTTCACGCCCTAAGAAGAAGTGCTGTTGCTTCCAAGTAAACTATTTTAGATACACCTGGAGCACTGCTAATTTTTACAGCCATATCTTCTGACGGGGTAGCTGCTAGTCTCTCTTGATGTGTGAATTTGTCTTTCTGTGTAGAAAAAGTGGTCTCACTCACCCAACGCTGACTGCTGCTGCTGCTGCTGCTGCTATCACATTTCTATTTTTTTTTTAATTCAATCTCTTTTCCATTTTTACAGCTGTTTTGATTATTCCACAAAACTTGACGTGATGTGATCAGGAAGTGCATGATTTGATAGTACTTCGCTGTAATAACAATCATTTACTGTGTTGTGATGAAATGCCCCGATGAAATATCCAAATCGTGAACATGACATAGATCATGTTCACGATTTGTAAAATCACACACAAGGTACATTAGAGTGTTTCGTTTTGAAAATAATAATACAAAAATGTTTAGCGTAACTTTACGGGTGCTGGCATTCAACATATGGGGAGTAAAAATGTAAATTAATGTTCATGGTATGCTTTGTTGACTCATAAGAAATATGATGTGAAAACACTAAAAGTATAATTTTTTGATGAAGCAACTTAAGAAGGTGTTGATTGTCAAGGTGGGCGCCTTAGCAATTGAATTGCTGGGGGGAACCCTGTAAAACATAACATGACCTGAGTAAATTACATGTACCATTTTATGGTGATATGGTATTGTAATTCCTTGCTTCTAAATACGTAGAGAAAGAGATAGATTCCTTAGGATTCCCTATGTTTAACAGAGCCTGTACATTTAAACAAGTCCGACAGGCGGACAAAGATGCGTCTGTCTATGCACTGCCGCCTCGTGGACATAGGAGGCAATTACAATTCAAAGAAAGCGTTTCAGACGGACAGAATGTGTTTCAGACGGACGGACATGCTAGGACGCATCTAAAAATATAAGAGTGTCTTCGGTATGGTTTTAGTGTGGAAATGTCACATGCACTGTAGTTAGGGAGGCACTGGCATACTGTATATGATAAAAACAACTAATTTAATTTCTCTGCGTGTGTGTGTGTGTTGTTCCATCCCCCCCTCTACAGGCCAAAAGCCTCACCAGTGCAGCATCTGCTGGCGGTCCTTTTCGCTACGCGACTACCTCCTCAAGCACATGGTGGTGCACACGGGCGTGCGCGCCTTCCAGTGTGCCGTCTGCGCCAAGCGCTTCACGCAGAAGAGCTCTCTCAACGTGCACATGCGCACGCACCGCGTGGAGCGCACCTTCTCCTGTGGCGTCTGCCACCGCGCCTTCACCCACCGCACGCTGCTGGAGCGGCACGCCTTGCAGCACGGCCACGGGGGGGCACCCAAGCCGCCCGGAGGAGGTGGAGGGGGGATGGGAGGTGGCAACCCCCAGGGCATGGGAGGAGGTGGTGGCGTACCACAGGGCCATGGCTCCTCTAACTAAAAAGCTAGCTGCTAGCAGCTTAGCTTAGCTAGCTAGCAAAGTCGCTAATTAGTCACTTACTTATTAGACTTTTTTCGTGGATGACGTCAAGCATGTTTCGTTTTGAGGCGAAGTAGGTATATGTATGAGTGTCGGTTTCAGGCAGAACGACTACCGGTTTCTGGCGTGTTATGTATATGTCTTTGCCACCCGGATGCGACTTATACCTGCTCCGAATGCATTGAATCGAAAGTGTTTGACGTCAGGTGAAGAAGGCCCCATTATGAGCTTGGGTGTTTTAGGTTTTTAGTCGGAGAACGCTAAAATGGATTTCGGGGGTGGGGTGGGATTTGGTGAGGGTGGGGAGGTTGCAGAGGAGAGCATGGTCCAAAGCCTGATACGATTTTTTTTGCCCTTGTTGTTTCTTGTTTGTTTCAGGAGAAAGGGAGGGTAGTTGGGTCAGTTTCCAAGTTGCATGGTAAGTTTTGTTTATTTTTTTAAAAAGAGGGTTTTCTTTTCTAAGAAGAATTAGCACATATGACAGCATGGGAACATTTGCAGCGGGGGTGGGAACTTATACTTTGGAATGACACACACATCCGTTACATACCTCAGTTCATGAAGAAACCGGAAAATAACAAATAACACCTCTTTTTTCAATGTGAAAAATTGCCTCTCAGTTTCAAAATGTGATGTCTATATATTGTGTATGTGTTTTTTTTGTTTGTTTGTTTGTTTTACGTTTTTATAATGTATTCTTCAACCGGAAGCTATCAAGCTATCTTTTTTGGCCATTAGGAAATATTGGCTCAGCTATTCAACTAACAGATGGCTTTAAAATTGAGAAAGAAGAAATCTTATTCTGAAAAAGATTGATTTTTATTTGCCAGTGAGTTGTCAGTGAATTAATGTATTTTTAAGAAGAAGAAAAATACTCTTAACATTTTTGTAAATCATCAGGAATTAATTCAAATGTAGAAACTTAAGGAGAGATGGAAAACAGAAAACGAGATCATGGGGAATTGATATTTTGTTTTGGTAACACTTTCAAATGACAGTCTCTTAAACGCGTTATTAACACTTTATTGACATTTATTAATGAACTAATTATAAACAAAATGTACAAATATTTGTAAATGAGTAAGAACCAACCTATTGCTGCGCAGCGGAGTGAGAAGAGAATCTGAGAAGAGAATTTGATGTGTGTTTGCCTACTGCACACTTGTATATCCAGTGGTTTCATCTCCTTTGCTCTCAAGGACAAACTTATGTAGCTAGCTGTCCTGTGTCTGCTGTGTCACCATAGTATTTACTCATTTACAAACATTTGTAAATATATTGTTGATAATTAGTTCATTATTTGTGTGTTTATTAAGTGTTTATTATAAAGCTATTCAAGGGACTGTTATTCCAAAATGTTACCTTTGTTTTCTGGGGTGCATTTCTCAAAAGAGAAGTTGTTAGCCTGTTAGCAACTTTGGTAGTTGCAATGGGAAAATGCATTGAAAACAACAAAGTAGCTAATGTAGTAAGCAACTACGCTTTCCAGAAATGCACCCCTGTTTTGTTAATTAATACAATATGTGCCTGGTCCTCTTTACCTCTGGGTAATGTCTGTGTACAGCACAGGGCACTTGCACATAAGGGGGTTTTAGATGTTTTTTGACTGAAGCACCTCATCAACTCATCAACTAAAGAATTGCACAAATTAGAGTAGACTTTTCGTCACCGCTTGAGTAATGCATGCTCTGTCTCAGCCAGCCAGGGTATACTACGTATATATATATATATCTATGAATTGCAGCGGACAGTGATTTTTCCCAAGTTTTTGCTCTTTACGATTTTTATTTTTTTTAATCGAAACAAATTTAGTGGACAGAATTATGTTTCTCAAAAGCCAGTACAGTACAAAAAGAAAGTACAGTACAGTTTAAAAAAAAGACAAGGATATATATATATATAAGCTACACAACTTTTGTATAAAAGATTTACCAAGCCTTATCTCGCAGCATTCTGTACCTCGGACATACAGTACGTTGACGATGTTATTTTGTAGAGCTTAAAGCTGATTTAGATGTGGTGTATAAGACTTTTCCTTCTTCTCTTGCGCTGTCTACAATCAGAAACTAACTAATACCTTGTATAAAAACTCAAAGGTTTTGAGAGAGTATAATAGTGTAGTGGGGCATGCTCGGTGGGATTGCTGCACCACCTCGAGGTTTTTCACTTTAAATGAAATGCAAAGACGTGAGACCTGCCAATTTATGTATCAATTGGCTGAGAAAGGGCATAGCACCAAGCTCGTAGAGTGCTATAAAATGCTTTTCTTAGTGTAGCATACGGTGAATATTAGTAATTTCTCCCAAAACCGAGTTCTCCTCTCCAGAGGCAACAGCCATGTAGTGTCACCCCCTCCCCACACCACAGTTGGGGTGGTTACGGCACAAAGACAGTTGTCAGGTTTTCTTAAATCTTTTTTCCCCACATTGATTTTGTGCATGAATAGTACCGTAATTCGAGATTTCCATCAATAGCTGTTTTTGTAATACTGAGTTAGTAACTCCGCCCAATCCATTTTCATCCAGGGAAAATACCTACAGCACCCATCGACTTAGTAATTGTAATATTGTAAACTATTGTGTAAACTAGTGTATCAAAACGTTGATAATGCATGAATCCAGTGAAAGAGTGGATACTAGGAGAAGTATCAACAAGGTGAATGCATTAACAGAGAGAATAGAGTATTTTCTTCTATATCTACATTGACAAGACTTCAGCTGAGGAAGTGAAGATTTTAGGAGGTTTTGATGACAGTGATGGCCACTTGGTAGTTAACCTGAAATGTCCAGTGAAGGGCAAGCTAGAATCAGAAGTTATTACAGTTTAATATTGTGTATTTCAATTCACTCATCAATGATGATCAACACAGCAAACAAAGTATTGTTGAGCTAATTCAGTAATTGGCTGTACCAGTTTGCTATTTATACCATTGGTATCTGAAATCATATTCCCCCTGAATTGGCGGTTGGTATCCACCTAACCCTTAGAACTGTGTGAAGTCTGCCTACTTACTAAATCACGTCTAAGTCAATGGAGAAATGAGTGCATCATTGTGAGTCATGCCCTTCCTCTGTGTGCAGTCAGGGTCAAAGCTGGTAGTTGCAGGCGATTCCCACCTGAGCATGCCAGATTATCAGGCTTTAGCTTGAGCTTAAACTTTAAAATATGAATTCCATTAGTTGAATGGAAGAAAAAATCCATGACATTGTGCCCAATTTTATTCTTTATTGTTTTATTCAAAAACGAATGCACTAAGAGATGAAAGAGGACTTGCAATTACCCCCTCTCCCCCCTTTATAGAGGACTTGTAAATTACTCCCCTTCCCCCTCCCCTCCCCCTGTTGCAATCAGGATGTTTTTTAATTATTATTTTATTCTTTTTTTTTGGAACTTAAATGTTAACGTTTTTGGTAACGTTGAAATATCCGTACGTAACAAAAAGAAAAAGCACACAGCAAATGAACTGAAGATGTTCTCTCAGGTCTCTCCCCAGAGCACTTCTTCTTAAAGTCAGCAGAGCTGAACTGAACTCGATAATCTAGCTGTAGGTGTTTTGATAGTTGTTGTTAAAGCCTGCGACGAACAGGCTGTAAAAAAAAAAAAAAACCATGTATATAGAATTTCATTAAACTAACGCAAGTGTTGTTTATCTGTGTCACGCCCGTGTTCAGGGATTGAGGCCAGGTTAGGTGATCGTAACCTGTCGGAAATTCCTTTTAGTCGAAAAAAAAAACTAGTAAGAAGAACCAGTGTCCAGACTCAGTGCCCGGTAGAAAAATAGTGAATCCGTGTTCGAATCTCTCTCATTCATGCATTTTCTTTGTCTGTAAGTAGTCAAGTAGTAGTGTATGTTGCAGTGCTAACAGATCATTTTGACTGGTGGAAACAAAACTACCTCATTCATCATGTCATGTAATTTGATGGCAGTACTCTCTTTTGAGGGAGAGGGAAACATAGCCGTTCCCAATGGTTGAAAGGTGTAACTCGTTTGACTTGTAAGCCAAGAAATATATGAATCAAGCAGATCAGCCAAGTGTAGAAGATAGTTAATTCTGTCTAATTTCAGATGAGTAGTGTGAAAGGACATGCATACTTGAAATGTGTGTCTCGCAGATAGCTCAGTTACGGGCAGGGGTTTTGGGGAGTCAAACATGATTTTTTTCCGTGGAGTTTTGACTAAAAACGAGAGGGTGTCATTCAAGCTGTTCAGGTTTCCCAGAATCCATGATAAAACCGGTTTTACCTCATTGTATAGCTCTGTATAATTCACTTGAAATCACGCACACATACATACACATGCATACACACACACACACACACACACACACACACACACAGACACAACCATACACATGCACATCTTTTCTGTTACCTCCATCGGGGGAAAGATTCACTCTCGTTAAGTTCATCCTGTGTTCATGTTCGTTCAAGATGCATCAGTCTGAAACAGATAGAGGTGGACAAGCTAGAATGAGGAAGTCAAAGTCCCGCCATGTATTTCTTTTGTGCAAACTTTTCACACAAGTGATTCTCTAATTAGTTTATTTTGTCTCTGCCAGGTAGTCAAACTATTGTTAACTATTGTTAGGTTTGGTGATGGGATCAGCCATGACCTACAGTAATGGTTAAGGAGTTGGTCTTGGAATCAGAAGGTCGAAGGATCCAATCCCATACCATACCACTCATGGTTGAAGTGCCCTAGAGCAAGGCATCTAAATCTACCTTCTTCAGGGACTGTACCAATACCCTTTACTTGAATGACTAAATCACTTTGGATAAAAGCATCCGCTATGTGTAGATTACTGACAAACAAATATATGGCTGGGACTTTCATTTTCCAAATGTAAAGATGTCCACCCCTGGGAACAGCAAAGAATTGGTAGTGGCCAGAGTTTAAAAAAAAAAAAACCTTTCTCCACCATGTTTAGAGTAGCAGTATTCTCCCGATTTTTGGCAGCAGCCCGTGACTTATTATAGGACAGGAAAGTTTGTATCCACTCAACAACCAGAAGAGTTAAGGGGTCTTGGATGTGGTGTGGTCGGCACAGGCCAAGGACATTTTTAAATCTGATATCTACCTAAGGCACACGTTGGCAGGGGAGGACATAGAAGAGTATTGAGACTTGAGGAAGAGATCAAGGGTATACTTAAAGTACTTCCTTGACTGAAAAGAAGAAGAAGCCCCTTTGGAAACTCTGTGGGTTTCTGAAGAAGATTTGTCATGGAGCAATGAGAGACATGATCCTTCAACAGGTGGTTCAGTTATGACCAATGTGTTTAGGCCACATCTTGTTGGGCATTGCCTTGATTGCCCTGGGGAATAGTTAAATTGATGTCAAACTATTTAACAACTAACTTGTGAATGAAGGACACGTCAGAACAGTTAGAAAGTGACATTTTTTCAGACATTAGAGTTGGCATTTTAACTTAGTCTCATTGGCTTTCCTAAGCCGAGACCGTGGAGACTTTTTACAGTCAAAGGGACAGAAAAAACCCTTACACGTACAATAGGAGCCACTTTATATGCTGTTCCATGCACATACCAATGCAACTTCCATTAGACTTTTGAGGTGTTTCAAGCTGGACCTTGCCAGGAGAAATCCTTGTTCAGTCAAGAGAACAAAATCAAGAGTACAAAAATTTGTGGCTCCTACTTTAAATTGTGCATGACCTATGATTGGCTTGACTGATTGAGATTTTTGTTCGTAAGTAAGTCCAAGTCTAACCCGCAACGTGTGCTGGCCAGTAATGGACCCTTTTCTTGGAGGTTTGTTCTCTTCTACCTCTGCAGTCGGTACCTTAAAGACAAAAAAAAAGTACCCTTTACAACCCCGACAGCCCTGACTAAGAGGGGCCGTATGATTGTAGCCGCTGTTCCTGTCGGGTTCCCCCTGGGCGGGTGGGCGTGCTTCCTCACTGACGCTATCCAGCACAAAGGACTTGTTAGTACAGTAAACAGTATGTGTTACATGATGATGGAACTATGCAGACAGACTGGTGGAACGTTTTGTTGAGCGGCTCCCACACATCCAGCAATCTCTATACCCCTCATGTGATGTGGGAGACCCCTCTTCGAGTTTCCTCGCTTGTCTATTGAATTGGCGTGTGGACTGTTTCAAGGTCGAGAAAAAGGCCTTTTTTCGGGAAGTTGTTTGGTTTGGTTATATACGTGTTTGTGGCCAGTGATGGGCCACCTGGATTCAGGTGCTACATATCCAGGGCTTCATATTCTTAATGACCTGGTTCTACTGTCCTATTGAATCAGGTGATCTAATCACCTCGCCTCCGTTTGGCCGCAATAGCTGTTAATGGGAGTTATTTAGAGTGATCACCTGGTTGAATTGGACAGGTAAAACCAGGTCATTTGGAATATGTGGCACTGGATTGTGTAACTAACAAATAAATCCAGGCTGCCCGTCACTGTTTGTGGCCCAGGAAGATGTTGATGTTGACTTTGTCTACCTGGTTGTCGTCGTTGCTCCCCAGCACTTCAAAGGAACCGTATGGGCAGTGGTTGTAAAAGAGGGTTTCTGTATATGTAACTTGTGTTCAAACCACTGACATACCTCATAAACTGCACACCACAACCTCACTTAAAAAAAAAAATCAGTATGTGCTTTTTACCAAAGTTTTGGCGCTTATAGGGGCAATGTTTATTTTTTACAAGCGGCTCTGCTTTTGTTTTTCGTCCCTTAATCTTCTTCTTTCATCTGCATCGACAGAAGTATCACCTCTCTTTAAGTCAGGAACAATGGAACAAAACAAAAAAAGACTTTCCTGCAGTTTCCACCAATCAGAATTTTCCAACTGCATAATATATCCAAATGCAGCCTGGTGTATATTTGCCCCATAGTTTTTTATTATAATTATTATTCTTAAAATGAACAATGATTACATTGCTCTTGAGAATTTGCTTTGTAGCACTCAGACTCTTGGTTTTAAAGATGATAGAACAGTATGACAAACTGGATAGGTTGAATGGTTTGGTAAACTGGTATGACGCTTTCAGTTCTACAGAGGAGGGACTGCCAATTAGTCCTTCAGAGTTTTCTGTGCAACTGTGGCAACGATTCAAAAATTACAGAGCACCCCCAAACATGATTTCCATGCAAACGACATGATATGGTCTTAAAGATTCCTCATCGGCGTATGACATAATGGTTGTGATGGCTTCTTTGGGTATTTTGTGTGCCCGAGTGTGTATTAGGTTGGGTGCATGGAACACAGTGGTGTTGCTGGAGAGTGCGGTACTTTTCATACCGGTGTGGCCAGAGTGCGAGTATTGATGGACCAAATTAATTTCAACATTACTAACTGCATTTGCAAGTGTTCGGTCAGGCATGTATGAAACGGTATAGCACTTCATTGACAACATAATGATGTTGTTTCCTCTTGGTTTGAGTATAAACGTCATGGACAATCAGATCACTTGTGGGCAGCAACTAAAGAATATGTGAACAACCGTCAAGACAAGCAGTTAAAATAGACCTGCCCCATATCCTTGCTTCATCTCCCACTATCCCAATCCATCCTAAGTATCTTGAGTTGGACATGTTGCCCAATTGCCGCTCTCAAACATTGTAGCCTAATTGGCCAATGAATGCTAAATACATTTTTGTCTAAACCTTAAGGCACCGTTTGTCTCCCATTGGCTCCCATTTTGTATTTTACAATGACTCAATGTTACAAATGCAAGTCATGTAATGGTTACTGCTTACCAGGAGCTAACCCAGGCCAAGTTCTGTGTTGGAGTGAGAACTTAACAACTTAAGAGTGAGACCTTACGATACACTAGCTCTGTGAACCTACAGCCATGTTTTTTTCTTCTTCATGGTGCCACTTCCAGGTCTACAGTATGCTAACTTATATAGATCTGTCCTGGTAAGGGAACTGAGAACGGAAATGGTATGGGCTGTAATCATACAGCATGCTGAATCTTAAGGTGTGAATCATTTGCTGTCCACTTGCAATCTGATTGTCCCTTCTTGTAATCCAAGTAACAGGCATGGGCCTGTGTTAGCATGTACAGTATTGATACTCCAAACAACCTAAACTCTTCTGTGATGTTAGTTTGCAGGAGCACATATTTTTGTGTTGTCCATATGGAAATATGAGAACATTTTGTGTTATTTAAATACACGTTAAAGGTGTTAAAGGGGCGAAATTATCCTCTTTTTTCTATTAAATGGATCCGTTTGTCCCACAAGTTAAATTCCCATATATGCTACCAAGTAATCCAAATACCTTGGTGGAAAGGTTCTTCACTACACAGCCATAGGCATACTGTGTGTAAGAGATAAACTTGACAAGGCTGGTCAACCTGGCAGCTTACGCAGTGCCGCCTAATTTCAGCCCTTCAGTTTGAAGGAAAAGATTAATCTTTAGAAAACCTTTTGTTTAAAAAATCTCTAAATGTGGAGATAATTCCAAAAGAGAAACCATCGACCTTTCTCTATAACATGAAAGATAATATATAATATAATTGACTTTTGTCTGTTGGAATGCCAGAATGATCAGTCATGCCATTTTTAAATGTATTTATCATTTCTGTGTTTTAGAGATCCCCAAATTTTTTGAAAGTGCTATGGAATTTTGAAAAAATTCTTTTTATGATTTTGTGTGTTCTTGAAAAGATCAATTTCAGTGTCTGCTCAGACAATAAATAAATAAATAAATAAAGCTGAGAAAAGTAAACATAATGATTCAGAATTATATGAAAGCAATATTTACATGTAGTATACTACACTATTAATGCTTAAAAGTAACTTTTATGAATTAATTATTGTTACGATTTGCTACAGTTTAATTGCATTTTAAATAAATGAATGAGCGATGTTCAAAGCTCACAAAAATTTGAGGAACACCGAGTTGTTTGCTATGAGTAGTTTGCTCTTCAAATGTAAGAACTAGATGTTTTCTTTGTTACATTTTATGTACATGTATTCTCAGATATTCTACCAACTGCCTTTGGTTTTTTCGGTCATGGAGGTAATTGTCTGCTTTATTATAATATTTCTGCACACTAACTGAGTTTTTATCTTTATTATTAACTTTTTCATACTTCACTGTGTTTGAGATAATTTTTGCTTGGATGCTCTTCATTAAATAGTGTGCTATCTCTTGGAAATGTATACCACTTGTCTGACTCTTTTTATTGATTGGCCTGATTCATTTCATGTTAGCTACGCAGAGAACAAACAGGATTTTGAGCGCCTCAGGTTGTTCATGTATTTTTCCTTGGTGTTCATTGGTGTAGGGACTCTCAAAGATAGGACAAATCTGAGGCACTCAAGTTTACAATTTTATACTACCTTCAGAGCCTTGTATTTCCCCTATGTTGCTTATGTTAGCTATGCTCTGTCATTGTGTGATTCCAATCCATTATTTATTATTTCTGTAGTACAGTATGCTGTACATGGAGCCCCCAGAGATAATCTGTGCAAAACATATGTTAACTCCCATCACAGAAACACTGAATTCAAGGCAGGTTGTCTGTATAAGTTACTTAAAAGACGTGCTCAGTAAAATAAATAATTGGTTTGTCGTGTATTAACAAATTTCTTATCCGTTGCCAATAAGGCATAGGCCTACATTATATTGTTGATATAATCGCAAAAGAGGGACCAAGTAGTAGGGCCTTGATTTTGCTGACTACATTTCTTACATATCCCTTTTCATGCAGTAATTAGGCATGTATTAGTGGCTAATATGTAAAGAGTTCCCAAATGTTTCCTACATTATTTTGTCAATTTAACATTTTAACATCAAATTAATAGTTATCTCCTTATGTCTCTCCTAGTACGTGGTCACTTGGTGCGCCCTGTCATGTTATTTCATATAACAGGCATCATTTTGCCTCTGCAATGTGCTCTGTCCCTCTGGTACCCATTTTAGACGGAAAGTAATGAGGTCTGTTGAGATTCCCTTTCACCCCGATAACGTTTGCCTGGTTAAGCTGCATTGACATAAAATAAACAAGACGTCCCTTGATGTAGCATCAAAGATCTATTAGTGGGGTGATTACGTATGACATATTGTTCTATTCATAGGCGAACCCATGCTTCCTATTAATATTTTGAGAATAACTGCAAGATTTTAGATATAAATTGCTTTTCATACAGAGTAAGCAATCACCTGTAACTTAAAATGCCTTCTATGTAACATCAAATTACTTCTATTAAGAAAGTAAACCTATCTGAATGATTAGGAACTGGAGAAATAACATAAACAATATTAACATTTACATTAAACATATTTGTTGTGCTTTTATGTAATACTAAATATTGTAACATAAGTTGTGCAGTAACCTGGGGAAACAGAGTTGTGAGCAGGGCCAGATGAGTGCACAGGCTACTTAACTAAGTCTGCCGTGTCAGGTTAAGTTTTAAGAAGCTTCAAGCAGCTTTTTGGGGAATTTCCTTTTTGATATCCCAGTTAAAAAGGAATCACTGAATGCTTGTCATTATTTTCTGAAAAGATGTCGAATAAAAGCTTGTCGTATGGTAATGATAAATGGTAATTGGTATCATTGGTACCAAAATGGCTAATAGTGTTGGTGGTACTGTTTTATACCCTGCTGCGATCTAATACTGTGCTTATTCTCAGTCAGGTGCCGGATTAAGAAGGCCCAGGGACCCTAGGCTGCAGGTTGCTGTAGGCCCCCACGGAAGGCAAATTGTCATAAGTGTCATAATTCCAACCCATAGGAGTATCAATAAGATTTAACAGCGGAGAAACACAGCAAGAATGACACAAAAGGCTAAGGATAACAAAGCGGAATAGCCATATTGAGTCACTAACAGAAATCTAATCTGTAAATAGACAAAGAGATACCAGAAAAGCCAAAACATCAGCTGATTACTTACACTGTATTACTAAAAGTATTCATCACTCACCTGCCTTGACTTACATATGAACTTAACGGTCTTCCCATTCCTAACCACTAGGGTTATTTTGATATCGGTCCACCTTTTTCAGCTACAGCTTCAACTCTTCTGGGAAGCCTGTGTAAATTATAGAAATTATTGACTTATCTTCCAAAAGCACATTGGTGGTGGTCACAAACTGATGTTGGTTGAGAAGGCCTGGCTCTCCATCTCCATTCTAACGAAGCCCAAAGTTGTTTTATCGGGTGCAGGTTAGGACTCGACAATCCACACCAGACTCACTGTCATGTGGGAAGAGGAAGGGGTCATCCCTATGTTCCCCGGGTCCTATGTTTCCCTCTACCGGGGAACATAGGACCCCTTTTTTCAAAAAAGGGTTCTATGTTCCCCACTGCTTCAAAGTAGACTGCCACATGGCAAAGTGCAGGTTGCTGTTGCAACTGTGACAGGTTAGGTTTAGGGATAGTTTTGGTCAGGGCACAAATTGAAAACTCAGAAACATTGCATTTCTGACAGGTTAGGTTTAGGGATGGTTTTGGGAAGGGCACAACTTGTAAACTTGGAAACATACAATGCGGGGAACATAGAACCCTTTTTTAGAAAAAGGGTCCTAAGTTCCCCGGTCCCATACAAAGACAGGGGAACATAGGACCCAGGGAACATAGGTACGCTCCCAAGAGGAAGGGGCCCACTCCAAACTGTTCTCATAAGCATGGAATTGTCCAACCTTTTCTTCGTATCTGCGGGCCTACTGTAAAGGTCGAAAGGTCACATGAAATGTGCAGCTCTGTGGCAATTGATTGTGCTGAAAGTCGACCACTCTCTGCACAATGCACCTCAGCATCCACTGAACCCTCTCCATTTACAAAATACATGGCCTACCCCTTCATGGCTGAGTTTCTGTTGTTGTCAAACTTCAATTTTCTCAAAATTTCTTCGTAATAAAGCTGACAATTGGATGTGGAATATTTAGGAGCGAGGACGTTTCATGACTGGATTTGTTGCACAGGTGGCATCCTATGATGGAATTCACAGACCACCTGAGAGCGGCCCATTCTTTCACAGATCTTTGTGAAAAAAAATGCATGCCTAGGTGCTTTTTTTATACACCTTTGGCCAGGCCAAGTGATTAGGACATCCGCATCCGAGTCTGTACATGTCAGACAATCACTACCTGAGCGTGACACTCGCAATAGGGTGGAAGTGTTCGCTAAACATGTTTGCTTTCAGATGTTCTGGTACAAGCACACAGTACTTTATTCACACGTGCAATTTCCAATCGAACCGTTTCTGCCATACAAAATCAAACATGCCTGTTCTGCGTTCTGAAATTAGGTGGAAAAAACTTGTAGTTACTGCTGTATTGGCAGGACCCTTATGGCACTTGGATCAATTATCAGAAGACTGGCTCGTCTACAATATAGACAAGTTATTCAGTACTATTGTATTTTAGGTGACATGCACTTATGAGTAGTTACATTTAATTATAGTTTCAAATTAACAATATTAATTCAGCTGTATGCTACATACTGTATTTGTGTATTCCACTGTTGTGGTTCATAAACAGGTCGTCCATGTGGGCTAGCCTGTTTCAGCTATATGAGTTAAATTTTGCCTAGCAGTACTATGTTTAACTTAAACTTGTTTTTTTAACCTTAGTAATAAGCAAAACAATAAAAAGTGTGCGCAATGAGGTGCGTCTAATCGTGTGTAATGGCGCCTCCATGGACCGGAGACCTATGGGCACTGAGTGGTGAGCTAATTAAGCCATCCCCTAGCGCACAGGTTTAGACCTGGTTGGGAGTTATATCCTTTAAAGGCCTTGTGCCTCGTCAGACATCTGGGGGCACCATGAACTCGAGCGTTTACATTATCCCATTTTCTGTAGACTTTAGTCATCCCGAGGACTACTTCATTTTCATGTTCCACATTCTGTTTGCCACAAGTGTTGCGCTGTTGGCCGGCTCGGTTATTATCGGAATAGTAGCCACCGGCTCTCTTCTGAGCCAAAACCGATTCATCTTCATGTTAAACACCAGCATTTCTGACACACTCACGGGACTCTCCGTGTACTATCTAGGGCTCTTTGACGTGCAAGAAGGGTACCCATCCAGGAACGGAACGTATCACTTATTGCCATCCCTTCTTGGTGTTAACATCATGACGTTTATGTTTGCACAGTTTGATCGATATTGTGCCGTGTGCCATCCCTTTTTCTACGGCAGATTTATCAGTAGATCTTTTGTAACTGTGGTGTGTGTATATTGCTGGTTTCATGTGTATACTCAAATACTGGTGCAGAATGTTGTTCCAGTGTCGAAAGCTATGCAAATATACACGTTCAGCATAGTTTCTTTACAGATTATAGTGGTGACCAAAGTGGCAATGACGATCAAGTTGTATATTGTCGCTCAATTTCAACTTGCGCGCGACCCACCGGGTGAGGAGAGAGAGAACAAAAAGGAGTCGTTGAAAATAATAATTGTTGTTGTCATCTGTTTTCTAATTCTTTGGTGCCCCTCTTTCATTAATATTATCATAAGATCGACAACGCCATTTGGGCTCTTATCGAGAAACGAGGCCACAAATCTGTTTGCTATTATGGCTCGTTTTAACGCACTGACGACACCTGCGCTGTATGTGTGGGCCAGTCCCGCACTCCGCGCAGCCGTGTTGAGAGCTGTGTGGTGTAAGGTTTTGGCAAAGAGCACACTAAGGTAAAGATCAAGTTGTAATTAATGCACAACGATACTTAAACTTTTATGGCCATTTTCTGGAATGAACAAAGTTTTATGTTTTTTTTTCTTCACACAGAGTTGACTGCGCTCAGCCCGTGCCACACTTCACGAAGCCCTGATTCCCGCGCTGATGGTGGGGAATAGACACTGTAGAAGCTTTCTCTTTGAACTCTGTGGATAAGAAATGCAAACATGTTATGAACTGTTTCCCCTCACCATCCGTAACCAATTGTTAAG
The DNA here is from genome assembly GCF_034702125.1 of Engraulis encrasicolus. Lineage (NCBI taxonomy): Eukaryota > Metazoa > Chordata > Actinopteri > Clupeiformes > Engraulidae > Engraulis > Engraulis encrasicolus. The sequence continues at coordinate 36,251,100 of NC_085857.1, forward strand.
AATGTAAATACTGTAATAATAATAATTGTTGTAATGTACAATATCCACCTATTCATGCCATCCTTCATAGCCTACTGTTGAAACTGGAGAGTTTAAATGTTCTGATATGTTGATGTTTGAATGATCATTTTTAAACACCAAAAAAGCTTCAATGAATGCCTTGCTAGTGTGTATTTGTACACTGTATGGTTCAAGACTTCCTTACATCATTCGAGTATTTATTTCCATTCATCTGTTTTTGTTGCAAATGCAAGGAAGTACTAACAGCTTCTGGGAAATACATTCAATCTCATGAATTAATACAAAAAAACGTGAGCCAAAAGACAGTCTAAGAATGGGTTTAATCACACAATTATGTTCAACAAGTGCATCATCCAAAAATATTGCACTCTGATTCTTTATATACAGCATGTATATCCCTTATTGTTTAGCTATGTGTTTGTGTACAGTATTGTTTGTGTAATGAGCATATATCTCATCTTGAACGTCAGAACATTTGGTTACACTTTATGTCGGGTGAACGCCACAGTGTATTAACCAGTGTAACAATATTTAATACCATGTAATACCGGTGTACCAATTTTGCACTGACATCTAGGGTTAGGTTTAGGCTTGGTACATGGTATTACATGGTATTAAATATTGTTATACAGGTTATTACACTGTACCTAATGTGGTAGAGCCATTGCAATAGTGAACCATTAAAATAAAGTGTTACAGAACATTTATAGGCAGTGCTGTACAATTATCGTGCAGCCACAGAGTTTGTCTGTCAAAGACAAGTTGTTGTTTCAATGCACTGTCTCAGACACAAAGTAAATAGAAAACAGGCTGTCCCGAAATACAGTAGAAGACATTGACCCTTCTTGAGTAGAGTAGAAGAGACAACCCCTTTGGACAACGCTTCCATTTTTCTTTTAAAAAGAAAAAAAAACAACATCAAAATGATATTCAGAGTTCACATGTTTTTCTGTATTTTACATCAGTTGTTTTCCCATAAGCATGGCTCATAGTATTGAAATAGACTTGTAAACAGTCGAACGCACTGTGCATTGTATTGCAAACATTCCTGGTGCAATTTCATGATTGAAGAAAATATACACAAACACACCACAATGTGGCAGACTATTAAAACACTGAAGATTCCTTCCACATTTCAAGCTTTTTGAATCTTGAATCTTGAGACTGTAATTCACATACAGCTTGTTCCGCACATTAAATAAGCGTGATTGAGATGTAAGATATGAACGAGTTTCTTTCCCCTCAAAAGGCTAAGACATTTCTCTTAGCATAACAGAGGCCACCCATGCACAGCTGAGAGCTTTCTGTTCAGAAGTTCTATTACGTAGATCACGTGTGAGCACTCAATGCGATTGGGTTTTGTCCCTTCAAAAGTCTTACAATTTACAAAATCAAACTTGGAAAAAAAAAACTGTGCGTTAAGTCATACAGAACATAACACATCGAACTGCTGTGGATTTCTCCAGCATGTTGGAGGGGTTGAAAGGTGTGGCACATGGCCAGTGCAAAGAAAGGAACCAACCGACCGGTAAACCCAACAGATTGTCTGTATGAAATGCTTCCTCAAGCTTGTTTCTGAGAGAGTGCAGTTTGAGGCTGCCTCCAGTCCTCCAGCCATTTCCTCTGCCCTCATCTCTTGATGTCGCCCCTCCTTCAGTAGACATAAAAGGCACTTTCAGGCCGCCTGAGAACCGTGCCGGTGCCTATTCCTGCACCTTATCTCAAACCGGCCTGCGTGTTCATGCCGCAAGTCTGAGTGCTCAACAATTAAAAAGTTGGTTCACAATGCAAACTGAAAAAGATACTTGTTTTTTTCTCAGCGAACAACAGCACGAATGTCAGCAGGTTCATCCAGGTAACACACAGTCACAAAAAGTTCACAGCCCGATATGAACGTGAGCGGTTTGCAGGTCAGCACTTCAGCAAGGGGTGCAGCAATAGGCACCAACAGTAAAAGAAGGAATCAAGGGAGGTTGGAGGACTGAGAAGAAGGGGGAAATCTGCACACGGTTGCTGCTCATCGATTCATTCAATACAACAGTTCGGCCTCAAACGATCCTAGTCAGGTGTTGAATAAATCGCTGAGCAGCAAACAGTGTGCAGATTTCTCCTCCTTCCTGCAGTTAGGGGGTGGGGCGTCCGACGGGGCGTTGCCCGGGGCACCAGTTATTGTAGAATCACCACTGTTTACATGTCCTTGATGACGCTGAACCTTAAGGCACAGGACGGAGGAAGTAACCAGAGGAGGGTTACTGATTTTCAGATGCACAAACACACCGAAAACAAAAGCAATATGAAGCACAGGATTATTTCAGCCCAGTAGTCGAAAACAACAAAAGCCATATCAAGCGCAGAAAGCGTTGCTGGACTATTTCAGCCCAGCAGCGACAAAAGCAGCAAAAAACATCAAAAGAACAACCGATGCAAAGTGACGCAGTGATGCAGACGCAAGTGCTCCGACATTCTCCAACTGCTGCTGCAGCGGTCACCGAACCTCATCATAGCTCATCATCATCGAAGTCCGCTGAAGTTCAACTTCAAACCGTCGCTCGTCACCAAAAGCGCCTCCCAAGCGTCCAAACAGCTTTTGTTGCTCGATTTTCTATACAAAGTCAATTACTGTACTTTCCACATCACAGGGCCCCCCAGCGTATCACCCGGAACTCGGTGAGCAGAGCCACGAGGAGGAAGGTGAAGTAGAGGAGGATGAGGAAGACGCCGTAGGCGCGGCCCAGGTGGAAACACTGCAGAGGCACCAGCACGAAGGACAGCACCAGGCTCAGGCCCAGAGAGGCGGCCAGGACCCAGCACAGGATGCCCTCCGGCTCCAGCTGAGAGAGAGAGAGATGGGGAGAGAAAGAGGGAGGGGTTGATGGACAGAAACACATACGCACCGTGTACATACACACAAATGTATGTGTACAGAACGCAAGTCATGGGAAGTAATGTAGAGAGAGCAATACTGTACCTTTACTAGGTGATTGCCACTGAACATCTGCATCAAGCAGCCCAGGCCTACACCAAACAGCATGTCTGAAGGGGGCCAGGTTAATGACAAAACACCACAAACCGTGAAACACAAACTGTATGTGAAAGCGAAGTGAAAGCCCCATTGGGAAACTCCAACTCCCATTGTCATTGTGACACAGCACTTCACAGCACACAAGTGAACACTGCACACAACAAAATTGCATGTATGCCTCACCCGTGCAAGGTGGCAGCCCTCAATGGCGCCCCAAAGGAGCAGTGCGGTGGGACGGTACCATGCTCAGGGTACCTCAGACATGGAGGAGGGGTGGGGAGAGCTCTGGTTAATTACTCCCCACACCAACCTGGCAGGTTGGGAGTCAAACCAGCAACCATTGGTCTACAAGTCTGACGCCTTAACCACTTAGCCATGACATGTGCTTCTCCAAAGGGCAAAGTGAGCATCATATAGTCTTTGGGGCTTTGCCTACAGGAAACCCAGTGGATAGCTACAGAGATCACTACACAAGAAACTGGGCGATACCATAACTTAAAGAGCCTGTGCCACTCTAATTAAACATGCAAAAGGTACTCAAAAGGCTTTCACTTAATAGCTCAAGAGGACATTAGCTTTGTAAAATGTGGACCTTGACTAAAACGCAGAAAACAGTGAGTCAGAGTGGATAAAAGAGAGTAGGGATGGGCGATATGACAATATATATTGTTTTCATAATAGAAAAACAATTATTACAAAAATAGTATATGCACAATTTAAAATAATTGAATAAAATGTTGTGTTGTCACTATGCACATTCTAAGTTCATACCTGTACACGTTCATCACTCACTGTACAAAGAATAAAAAGATTCATTTTAAAGAAACATGGTTTGACACTACTATATCGTTATCGTGATATAAAGTAATCCATATTGTGATATACCTTATGTTTTTCCATATCGCCCAGTCCTTCTAGAGAGCAGACTAAATCACAAAACAAACAATTGACTGGTGACATATGCCTCTGCACTCCACTGATCAGCATGGGACCAAAGGGGAAAAGCTGAAAGGTAATACAAATAAAAGAATTGCTCAAGAACATTTAAAATGAGCATTAAAAACAGTTGACTTACATTTTTAAATCATCAAAAACAGTTAAAATGAGCGTTAATAACAGCTGATTTACATTTTTAAATCAACAAAAATGAAAACAAAATAAGCAGCTTGAAGGGACGTTTAGTTGAAACTTAAGGATGTTTAGTTTAAATGTAAGGACGTTTCGTAGGACTTTGTGGTAGACGCAACGGCCTCGACGAAAGATCCCATGCCTTATACGAATGATCCCAAGTTTTATACGAATGGTCCCCTCGGAACAATTCATTAGACGAAACGACCTGTACCCGGGAAAAGGATACTGAAGATGATCCCTCCAAAGCAGGCCGAGATGGCCATGCGAGGGTAACCCTGCTTGGCTATGGTGATGTCCGAGAAGAAATCTATAATGGGGGCACATAAAACAACAGATAAGATCAGTGAGCATGAAGATCACGTTTTCTTGATTAACCCATTGATGCTTTGATGTTGCGTTGCGCAACATTGGCCCTGGCGCCTGGAGCTGCATTACACAACATTCAGGCTCATGAGATTTGAGACAACTTTATTAAAAATCTTTGTTTGTTTGAGATGAATGAACACATTCTAATGAAATATGAGAGTCTTAGTGTTTAAATGCAACTCAGTGCATATTTTTATGTGCTTCAGAAGTTGAGATATTTAGGTTTTTATAGGCTGAGGGTAGCTTTTCTTAAAAAGGGCTCAGGCATTCAGCACCCTTTTTTGCAGGTGCCAATGGGTTAATATAAGATGATGAGTTCAAATGTCATGAAGCACTACCATACCATAGTATGCATATTTTATAGGTAGTGATATCCTGCTGATATTACACCATGCAATCCTTACAGCATTTGATCAGTGTGTACTCATAACAACGGAAAGGGACTTTTCATTGCTACTGATCAAACATTAGGCGTTTAGTTGGCTTGTTGATGCCCAAACATTTGCAAACGCAGTAGTAATGAGGCTCTAGTCTAGATTATGGCATTTCATGTTATTTTTTTATTTTTTTTTACTGTACTTGCTGAAAATGCTTTTTGTGCTAGTTATGCTATCTATGCCCTCTAATGCAAGTCACAGAGTCTATTTTTAAACTATTAAGAAAAGCTTGAGGTAAACCCACACTTCCCTATTCGTATGGGCCCTTCCTTATTGGTAATCATCATTCGCCCTGCCATGGAGAACTTTGTATGTGTAAAAAGTGTGTGTTTACAGGGTGTATCTTTGCGATAGTTTCCTTCCATTGCTTGCGCATCATTTTACAACACTTTTCCTATGAGCAACACTTCACAACAGTTCCAACTGTTGTAATACATTGTAATCTATTGCACAAATGTAATTCGCACATTTGGAGTGTGCGTGCATGTGTGCGTGCGTGCCTGCGTACTAACCCCCGATGCTGTTCCCCCAGGCCAGTAGGGTGAGGCCCAGCACGGTGTTGCTCAGGCTGGAGACCACCCCCAGCAGGTGGAGCACGCTCACCACCTCCGACGCCGCCGTGCTGATCCACAGAGCACTCACCACGAAACCCAGCAGAGAGAACAGCTGCCAGGTTCACACACACACACACACCCACACCCACACCCACACACACACACACACACACACACACACACACACACACACACACACACACACACACACACACACACACACACACACACACACACACACACACCCACACCCACACCCACACCCACGTTCGCACACAGACACACACATTTGTAAGTTATTTTGAGGGGACTTTTTAGTGCCTATATTGTGATAGGACCGTGAGGATATGACAGGAAAATGGTGGGAGAGAGAGATGGGGAAGGGCTGAAATGATGACACTCCACTAATGATTCAGTTCTTATTACGATTTTTGACCTTTTTTTGCTTCTTGACACATTTCTTCACATTTGACAACAATATTCAAATTCATAAAACTTTTTAAAAAGTAAAAAAATAATAATGATGATGATTTGAAAGCACCATAACATTATATCATTGTTTTCTGGACTGAAGGGTAAAAGAACTTTGATCGTAACACTGCGTGTCGTGACTGCGTACATTTTCTCGGTTCGTTCCCCAACCCTGCTATAAACCATATCGAAAATGAATATGAAATGAAGAAGATCAGCTGACAGAAGTCCCATGCGAACACTCCGGTTTCTGACCAAAGGACTCCCATAGTATCATAAGAATAGGGTCCCATGCACACACGACTGAAAGTACTTCCAAAACGATACCACAGTGCTTGCTCATTCATTGAATAGATAGAAATTGGACATCTAAACTTCATTTGCTTTAATTCCATCACAAGTGCAGGAAGCAGTTGTAAGAACTCTGTAAATTGTGGCACCTACGTAAGCTTTATAGAAAATGAACCATGAAACATGACCCTCTGATGAAGACGGAAGTTATACCGTGGACACATGGCAGGTAAAAGATAAAACTTTTACATGTCTGAAGTAAAAGAAAAACTCAAATGCGAACTATGAAATACTTACAAAGTGATACCGTGGTGGTTGCTCATTGGTGGTACTGCAGAAAACTATAGCAGCCAGCAGACCTCCAAACATCACCACCAGAGCCCAGACTGGAAACTCCCCCTCCATCATGTACAGGCCATCTGGAAACACAAGTAGGCAACACAGGTTTACAGCAGCAGGAGTTTACAGCAGACGCAGGGTTTACACAGGGGTTTACAGCAGCACTTTACAGTGAAGGTGGCCACCTTGACATTAAATTCCAGGCACCTTGACTAGGTCCCCTGAAAACATAAAAGTTTTCCTTTCCAGGGATGGTAATAGAAAGTTCAGAAAACATAGGCCTACTGAACACTGTCTTTTTTTATTTCTTGAAGCAAACAACATGTTTTGTCCAGTGCATTATTATAAGAGCGAACCTGAAAGACGCACTATGGGGAACCGTGCTGTTCACGCCAAGAAATAAATAAGAAAAAAAGAACAGCATTCAGTGTGCGCCGTCTTTTCTGAACTTTCATACCGCTCTACGTGTAATCTTAGTAATCTTACCATATCCCAACATGCAACACTGTTATCTACATTAAGTTATCAGACTGCACCTTACTGATTGTACCCAGGACGGTAAAATTCGAAGTGTGATCTCTGTAAACGTACAGTATCCCGACTTGAAGGTGAGTATGCAGACCAGCGGCCCGGTGACGAGGTGGAGGCAGTTGAGGGGCCTGTTCCAGTTGTGGTCCTCTTTATCCGGGTCCACCACCGGCACCGTCAGCAGCAGCAACACCTCCAGCGGCATCTAAATCACACACCCACACACAGGGCCGTAACGAAACATTTTCAAATACCGAGGTCAAATACTGCACACTGTACTTCGTACTTCATGCTGTACATAGTGTGATAATAGTCTGTAGTCGGGATATTTCAACTCTTGATTTAAAAAATACGGGCTGTAAATAAAAAAAAATAAAAAAATAAAAAAAATAATAAATAAATAAATAAAAATAAATAGGAATAGGGGGTGGCGTGTACAGACTGAATTTACCATTGTTGATCCATTTTTATCGTAAATACATTTTACATTCCTGAAAAAATACAGAGGACATGACTTCTGTGTCCTCAATGGCAGTTACGGCCATGCCCACACAAGAGAGGGAACTTGTAGCCCAATAATGCGTGCTGCCCCACCAGTGGAACACTGTAATAGTCATTGTCAAATTAAATACCATAGTACTACACTACTATGACACTACGACATAACACAGGGCCTTTAGTAATGCACTACAACTTGGTAATTGACATTCTAGTTAAATCAAATAATATCGCAGTGTCTTAACGGGTTAGCTCATTTATAATGTAGCAATCTGGTATGTATTTTCTGTGTAGGCCCCCAAATCAGACAATATACTTTGGTCTTCTGCACATGTAACGGATGCCAACTACATTTGTAGCAGTTTGGCGTAGACCGTTAGTAAACGTAATAGGTCATTTTACCATTTGGGAAGGTCGGGCAATTGCCCGGGGCCTTGTCCAATCAGGGGAATCATCATTGCGTTACATTATTCCTTATTTTCTAGTTGCTTACGGGCCCCTCTCATCTCAGGCGAGGCCCTAGCCTAGCGGCATCTGGTGGGCCCCAGCGTCATATCTAACTTCCAAATTGTTCTTTGCCCAGGGCCATCAGATATTCTTAAACTGCCTCTGCGTGCTGTGCCTCCCATGTCCAGTGAGTGGCTGACTAGCACAGCATAACCACAGTTACACACACCAAAAGCAACCAAAGTAAATAGGTAGCCAATGTGAATTTGCTCTATTCACACTCAACATGATATTTACGTGTTTGTTTTAGCTCATCACAGAGTTGCTCTGGCTCATCAAACTGAAGGTATAAACTGAAAGTATAAACATTCCAACTGGTTTCCTACAAACCGCGCCATAGCTCATTACTATACCTCTTACTGCAGATGGGCCCGTCGACGGGCCTATTCACTCTTTGCTGAAAACACTCAACTACATAATACCAACATTGCTATGACAATGCAGAGAGTCTCATTACTATTTTGGTGACAATAAGGTTATAACAGAGGCTCTGTGCTAAGGGGTTATGTAAAATGACTTGACTATAGGAATCTATTTCTGTCATCCAATCGGCCGACCCTCCCTAATGAAACCATAACGGCCATCGGCCATCAGTCTGGTCACTTTGGTTGCTTCTGGTCAGCACTAGGGCTGCACAATATATCGAAAATGTATTGATATCGCGATATCAAGAGTGGCGATATGCGTATTGCGAAAATGAATTAATTATTGTTAACAAGCAAAACATTTCTGTGTAGTCCAATCACTAGCTTAATATCAACAAATATGCAAGAAGCCTACTATGACCAAAGCCACGCCCCCACAAAGACTCAAACAAAGCAAAAACACAAAACCCCACAAACACTCGGCTATATTTCTAAATATCGTTTAAACATTGTTATCGAGATATTGCATGCTGTTATCGAGTATCGATTTTTTTTCTGATATCGTGCAGCCCTAGTCGGCACACCCCTTAAAACTTCAGTCTTAACTGTGACTGTGAACTTGCAATTCTCTCGTGTCACTATTGTAGCAAAGCAAAACCATGTTCTTCCAGAAGTCACTGGTTTCAAATCAACAATATGTGCTTTTTCACGACTCATTTCATCACATACCTCGACCACATGGCATACCACAACCTATCTTAAATCTCCAAGACCTACACCTATGTCACACGCTGTTGTGCATTACACAATGGATAAGTCACAAGGACACCATTCTTGTGGTCCCATGGACTACATTCCTACTAAAGGAATGCGACTAAACTTGTAATCATTGTCGTTAGCTAAAATGAAAAGACCCATTGGGAAAGTTCCACTTCCATGGCCATTGTAACACAGTACACAGTTTACACACAATGGAAATGCAATTATATCTCTTAGGCCCTGCCGCTGACCCGGGTTCGATTCCTGGCCTGGGTCCTTTGCCGACCCCGCCAAATCTCTCTCCCAATTCGCTTCCTGCCCACTTCTCACGCTGTCTTGTCAAATAAAGTCGTAAAAAGGCCAAAAAAAAATCTTTAAAAAAATAAGGAATTCTCATCCGTTCAAGGAGGCAGCCACACTGGTGCCCTGAAGGGGGGTCGGTACCATGTTCAGGGCCACGTAGCAGATATTTAAAAATCCAGGTGCAGGAGAAAAAAATAGCAGGAGAAAAAAATATCCTGTTTAGGGGTCTGAAACGCATTTGTTACAATGGAGGATTTTTTTTATCCACATGTTGCGTTTCCACCTAGCAGGAGAAATAATACCCTGCTAAAAAAATATCCTGCTACGTGGAAACAGCACCTCAGTCACGAAAGAGGTTGGGGGAGAACATTGGCTATTCACTCCCTGCACCCATCTCTATGCATCTGGAATCGAACTGGCAACCCTAGCGCTACAAGCAACACCTCAGCCTAAACACTTGCCCATAACTGACTGACAATGGGAAAAGAAAGCAGGCGTTAAAGTCGTGGAAAGTGACAGAGAAATTGACTTCTTATGGAAGAGGAAGCGGCAGAAGCGGAAAGAGATGCAAAAAAATGTTTCTAGCGTCAAGGGCGTCAAAAGCGTTAAAAGAAAAGCTGAACTTCAGCGAAAAATATGTCATGAGCGATGTGGCGATTTGGTGGCAGGCGGCGTTGTGAAGAAGAGTTGCATTTGCGATTTGTGGCAAAAGTCAAAAAGGTGGCATCCGTTACTCCAAAATGGCGGCAGAAATGGTGCTTGGCCCTGCTACAATTTTATGACGCAATGAAGTTAACTTTATGCCCTTTGCATCCTTTGGCCTGGCCTGCATAGGACGACCTCAGTTAAGACAGACTCACCTTGACCACCTTCAGGAGCCTCCAAGTCCAGGGTTTCCTTCTCCACTTGCGGCTGTCGACGGGCTTCAGCGAGCTCAGGAAGATCTGGCTGGTGGACAGCGTGTGGGGCAGCAGAGGCTGGTACTCTTCATCTGGGACACATTACATTAATACATTACATTAATACATTACATTTCACTTAGCTGACGCTTTCATTGTATTCAAAGTGACTTACAGTTATTATTTGCCAGGGTATTGGTTACAGTCCCTGGAGCAATGTGGGGTTAGGTGCTGTGCTCAAGGGCACTTCAGCCATGGATGGAGATGTAGGGAGAGGTCAGGGGGGATTCGAACCTGCAACCCCTAGATTGAAAGACCAACTCTCTAACCACTAGGCCACGGCTGCCCATGCAGCAACAATGCAGAGTCACGTAGGCTCTTTCTCAAAGCCCAGTGTTCTAGCCTTGCTAGGATGTGAAACGCCCAGTGATTGGATAATCTTTGGTGAACTCTGCAGAGTATCCAATCACCATGCATTTCACATCCTAGCAAGGCTAGAACACTTGACATTGAGAGGTAGCCGTAGAAGAGAAATATATATCCTCCGCGCTCCGGCACTTCACAATCTGGTTCATCATTCACAGGAAAGGACTAGGCAGATGAAAAAGAAAGTCACCGGAGCATCTTCAGATATGAAAGGTATTTTTCTGTTTTATTGGGCAGGTGCCAAGACTAACGTTTCGACATTGTCTTCGGTGACTTTCTTTTTCATAAATAACACAGAGTATTAGCAGGGGAGAATGTAATGGCTATTTAATGACTAGGCGTGTTTTCTACATTACTTTAACGAGGTTGACAACGAAGCTGCAACAATACAGAGTATTGAATAACTACCTACTAAAAGGCTTTATAAACACTTTATTCACATTTATTAATGAATTGATTATGAACAAAATATTTGCAAATGTTTGTAAATGAGTAAGAACCAAACTACAACTGCATAGTGGAGTGGGAGTCGTCTTCTACTGGGTGAGTTGTGCTTGCGTTAACCTGCCGAATAATTCTACTCCCAGAATGTGTGTACTACTCGACAAATGGAAGCTAGCTTGGCGTTTGTTTGAATGCAACTGGCACGATTGGCTATGGGCTACGTATACACCAAAGGGTACATTCGAAACGGCCAATTAACAGCCGTTGGCCATCGTAAACCACACCTCCCCAACTAAATATTCTGTAGGCAGTCTCCAGACCATATCTCATTTGTGATATGGTTTGATATGAACCAGGCAAGGCATGCACTTGCTGATTGGCCCTTCCAGAAATACTTCCTACTGTTCACAATTGGTCTACTGTAGCTGCAGTACTTGACTTATATTAGTTGCTGGAGTGCAATGTCATTGAACAAAGGCCGCCTCAGCCTGACCAGGGGCTCAGCACTTTGCTGATAATCATTGTTAATTTTCCCCTTGAGAATTTGAAGTTGGGTTGAGACATACTCAAGTCAGATGTTGCAAAAAAAAAAAAAAAGTACCACTCACGTAGCTAGTTCCTTGTAACTCTCCACAATTTCATCACACCTCAAATTCAAAATACAGCGGGGAAATGTTGATATTACATACAACTCAAAACCAATATAGGTGAGATATGCAGAGACAATTCCATGTTACATTGTGAGATTGGGGCTTGCCCACACATACTACATCCTCTGCTGAAACCTAACAAAAAAGAGAAAAAATGTACCATACTCTGACAGAATTCTAACACTGGGCAACATTCATTCTTGTTTGGATGGGAAGGGGCGTTGAATGGTGCTGCAACATACAAGTATGTTGCCAACTTGTGTGTCAGTTATGTACTTACCATAGGAATTTATGCTTTTGTTCACGCCATCACTGTATTCGTCACTAGTCAGCAAATCTGAAAGATAAACAAAAAAAGTGTTACACTGGAACTAGTATTCAGAGGTGAAAGTAAGTTTTAATTTCAAGATCAGTTCAGTTTTCATAAAAGTATCACACTCATAGAAAATACTTGGAGTAGTGGAGTAAGGTCTGTGATATGTTTGTGATGTGCTCTAATCATTAAGTAAAGGAGGCAATCTTTGGATCAGAGGGGTTGCAGGTTCGAATTAGGATTGGGTTTCCCTGTACATTCATTAAGAGCTGGAGTGCCCATGAGCAAAAGCATCTTAACTGTAACCAATGCCCTATACTAGCTGGAAATCACTTTGGATAAAAGCAGGGTGCAAATTGCCAATTGCAGATATTTTTCAGATTTTAAGCAATGCCAATGGAGTGACATTGAACTGATATCGAAATCATGTAGAATAAGTGGAGATATCAAAACCAGGTGTACATTTCTCGAAAGCGTAGCTATTAGCAGTTAGCATCTTGGGTAGTTGCCAATGGGAAATTGCTTTGCGACCAACAAAGTAGCTACCACAATTAGCAACTACGCTTTCCAGAAATTCACCCTAGAAGAGGGGGAAATCACCCTTTTCTACTCTACTAAAAATCACACCTTGAATAACACCCTGGATAAAAGTGTCAGCTAGGAGGAAGACTAAAGACAACCTGGAAGAGAACCATTGAAGGTGAAATGAAGTAAGTGTAATGTAATGCAATGTAATGTAGCGTAATGTAATATAATGTAATGTAATGTAATGTAGCGTAATGTAATGTTTAGTAATGCAATGTAATGTAGCGTAATGTAATGTAGCGTAATGTAATGTGTAGCTTTACCTGGTGTGGGTACTGGGGTGGCAGGTCCATTGATGGAGCGCTTCCTGTAGTTGTAGACATAGGCACTGACAAGAACAGCGGCCACATACACCATGTACAGGCCAATGTATCCTGTCGCACGCATGCACACACGCACACACACACACACACACGCACAAAACAAATCAAATACATTATTTTTCTGGCTCAACAAATACAAGAAAGTACACATTACATATTGTATGTAATTTTAACTGAACAAAGCATAGCATTAGCATAATACTATTTGACAGGAGGCTTTGATATATATATATATATATTTAACATTTACTGCATCATATCAGTTGAACTCTTTCCCCCATAAAGATAATTTTGACAACCCCATAGAATACTTAAAGACTAAGTTCTGATATGGTAGCAGTGGAAGAGGGACTGGTGCATCATTCACAGGCCCTAACATTTACTTCTAAAAATACTGCATCTCAAATGTGACAACAAACATGCGCATATGCTTGTATACAGTAAATCAAGCATCAAGCATCTCAACATGCCTCTCATGGGAACACACAGACACAGACACAGACACAGACACACACAGACACACAGACACAGACACAGACACAGACACAGACACAGACACAGACACACACACACACACACACACACACACACACACACACACACACACACACACACACACACACACACACAGCCTTGAAGAGGACGATGAATTTTGCACGAGCGCAACACACCCAAACACACACAAACACACACACACACACACACACACACACACACACACACACACACACACACACACACACACACACTACTGTATATCCAGCATCTCACCCAGTGCCTCGGCCAGGGCGATGTGTCCCTTGTAGAGGATGGTGAAGGTCCAGTAGACGGCCGCCATGTAGAAGACCATGTCCCTCAGGAAGGGCCGAGAGGCCACCGTGAAGGGCTTGACCAGCGCCACGCTACCCGCCACCACCGTCGTCACAAATATCCCAGCACCTACGATACGAGGACATACAGATCGTCGTCACAAATATCCCAGCATCTATAAGGACAGAGAAACCGTGTGTGTAATCTAAGTTGGCTAACACTTTTAACACCCCCGCCCTCTGGTGGACAGAGCCACATATGCACCATGAACAAACAAACCAACAAACGTACCGACAACCACACAACAAACTCAGACGATCACATTACCTCCTTGGCGGAGGTAACAATTAGTGGTGTCAACAATAATCAATTCTGCAATGCATCGCAATGCAGGACAGGACAATTCAATAATCGATTTGGCAAGAAGTTTCAATTACTTCTGTGGATATTTCCGGAGCAAATTAACGTTTAATTAAATCAAAGCACTTCAATGCATTGAAAACGGCAAGACTGATAAAGAAAGCAGCCAATAAAATGTTGTTCAGTAGCTGACTGCTTGTATTGCCTCATGACTGATGAAAAATTTCCCTTTGCTTTCAGTAGGAAATGTAATGCATTGCAATGCATCGTAGAATCGTATTGAACCGTTTTGAATGGAATTGTTGTCTCCTGAATCGTAATCGAATCGAATTGTGAGGGCAGTGCCAATGCACACCACTAGTAACAATATGACCTCACCAAAGAGTGCTCCAATGGCCAGCCCAGCGGTGTGGGGCCTTGAGAAGGCCGCCATGGCACTGAAGACGTCAGGAGCGCCGTTCCCCAATGCTAGAAAGGTCACGCCCTTCAACACAAGGTCAAGGATCACAACAGTACAGGGCACTCGCGCCAGTGAGTGAGAAACTCTACGTAGTATGAGTATGTGCAAACACAGTCAAAGGTTATGCAATGCTTGTTTAAAGTAGAGTTACTGTCTTGATTTATCAGGGAGAAATCCAGTTGTCCAGTACCCTACACATGATGCACATTTACAGATCATTACAAGACAGATCATCACGATACCATAATGCACACATCTGCGTACATGCAGTCATTAGAAAGACGAAACAAATTGCACACAAAATGCATACACACAGATGTTAACTTAGCTAGGGGAAATTTATAAAATGTGTTTTGGATCATGTCCCTCAACATGAAAAATAATGAAGACAGGAAATGTCTAAATGGTGAATTCTGAAAAAATTGCAAGCAAGACATAGATGTTGATAGTCAATGATGGATTGATTGTTTTAATAACAATTTGTTGACAAGACCAATTATGAACTCACCAAAGAGGGATAAGTAAGTAATTAAGCAGAAAAGTCTAAACGCTGAATTATGAAGAAAAAAAAAAACATTTATGTGTGCAGACTTTTTTAAAGGACATCTTGTGGACATCTCGTGCCCTTTGAAGGATACAGCCACGTTGTGGGTCAGGCGTAGGGTGGAGGAAATGGCCGACAGATTTGGACAGAAGCTGCAGAGGGAGAGGTAGAGGAAGAGGAAGAGGAAGGGAGGACAGTTTAAGGCACCAAGGTACACTACACGGCTCCACCCGTCCTGCACTAGGCAGTAAATACCAGGCACCTTGTGACTCCCTGTCAATGTTCAGGTCAGGGGTGCGTTTCTCGAAAGCATAGTTGCTAACTATGTTACCTACTTTGTTGGTTGCAGTGCAATTTCCCATTGGCAACTACCTAAGTTGCTAACAACTACGCCTTCGAAAAATGCACCCCAGACTTTGTGTTAAAGGGGTATGCCACTATTTTGGGGCTTAATACAGTTAAAATCGTTGGCCAGGGTTTATATAGGTGGTAAAGTGTCTTATTTTTAAAAGAGGGAGCATGTCGCTAAGCTAGTGAAAGTCAATGGATCAGTGTAGCATGTAGCAAGGATGCATTGACTTTCACTAGCTTAGCGACATACTCCCTCTTTTACTTGTCTTAAAGCAAGACAACGCTTCACATGAAAAATAAGACACTTTACCACCTTTATAAACCCCAGCCAACGATTTTAACTGTATTAAGCCCCAAAATAGTGGCATACCCCTTTAAGTAGAAGTAGAAGTACTCTTACAAATGTAATTACAACACTAGTGGTACGATATTACATGGCTTTGAATAGTTTTGTAATTACATCTTTAAGAGTACTTCTACATCTACTTTATACAACTCTGGTTCCGGTAGATTTGCAAATAGGATTTACATTTAGTTGTATATGAACTAACTATACCTTGCCCTACAAAAAAGGAAAAAACGGAAGCGCTGCGTGGATCCAGATCTTTTGACACGGGTGCTCTAACAGTGTGTGGATAAAGTTGACATCAAAAAAATTAAGAGCAGGCAACTGTGGCACTCCGTTTTCTTATTTTTTAATAATACAAGGCCGTTGTATTATTAAAAAATAAGAAAACGGAGTGCCACAGTTTCCTGCTCTTAATTTTTTTGATATACCTTGCCCTACCTCATAACAGAGATATAACACTTAAGTATATTATACAAGGCCCTTCCTCCAAGATTTTTTTTTACGTGAAATTCACAAATTCAGTTGAATTCATCTACTACCCTACAGCAACAAGACATAGTGACAAGATATGGTACACACAGAGACAGACAAGTCTTAAATCATACGCAATAAGAAACCTTTACTATAGCTGTGTGTAGAAATAACATCTAGACAAAATCGAGAAATTACGCCAGGGATGTCAAACTCAGGCCTAGGGGACAAATCTGGCCAACAGAGTCATTTTATTTGGCCCGCAAGATCATTTCAAATGTGCATTACAGTTGGCCCACATATATAGCGTAATAAGACTTCAACATAAAATTTGGTGGGTCAGGAAATTGAGTGTGCACAGGCCAGTGTGTGTACAATTTTAGGCCGTTGTAGATATTGAGTTTGGCCCGCGACTTTGTTCCAGATTTGTATTTTGGCCCTCTGTGAATTTGAGTTTGACACCCCTGAATTAGGCTATACACCACGTGTCAACTTGTCAGTTTAAACCACTTCTGCTTCTTGCCCTTCCAAGACAATTAGACACAACAGTAGTTGCATTACTATTGTTCCTGTTGGAGGAAGAGGACCCACACTGCTTGTACTTAACTGAAACGTGTACTAGACACTTTTGTAACATTGTGTTCCTTCACTTGCTAGTCACACTCAGTCACACTTCAGCAGTAGACAATTCCCATTTTTTTTTAGTTTTTAATATTGCTTAGTATGAAAAGAGGAAATGTCCACTTGAACTTCCTGTTTGAAAGTTGACTTGGGTAGCGATTTGTGGTGGAAATCCCACATGCAAGCAACAGACAGACACATTCCCACTTTCATTTTACATGGACTGACTAGCTTTAGTTGATTCGCGCATGGGGCTTAGCTCTATGTTCCCACAGCCCATTGGTTCCACAGACCAATGGTCCCACAGCTTATCTTTGCTGCTCCATGTTCCCACATTTTTAAGAAATTATTCAAATATAGGCCCTATGTTCCACAACTCCATGTTCCCACATTTCCGAGTAAACCAAGAGAACATGCCTTGCTCCCCCGCCATGGGACATAGGGCCTAATTTTGAATAAATTCTAGAAATGTGGGAACATTGGGCCAGCAGGTATAAGCTGTGGGACCAATGGGCCAAAAAAATAATGTTAAAAGTCTTAGTGACATGGGACCAATGGGCTGTGGGAACATAGACACGCTCCCCGTGCATGCTTTTCCCTTAGCATCAACTATAAAGGGCCGCCCTTATCAACATGCAAGGTAGACAGGATTGTTTTACGGTGGCAGGGTGACTGAAACCTCATGTGACTGTGCACCATATCATTTAAGTCACTTTAGCATGTGATATCATCACAAACAAAACAAAACACACACACACACACACACACACACACACACACACACACACACACACACACACACACACACACACACACACACACACACACACACACACACACACACACACACATATTTGAATTCAAAAGTTGGGGAGCGTGTCTATGTTCCCACAGCCCATTGGTCCCACAGCTTTTAACTGCTGGCTCAGGTTCCCACATTTCTAAGAATTTAGGCCCTATGTCCCATGTGGGAACATGGAGTTGTGGAACATAGGGCCTATATTTGAATAATTTCTTAAAAATGCGGGAACATGGAGCAGCAAGAATAAGCTGTGGGACCAACTGGCTGTGGGACCAACGGGCTGTGTGCAGGGTTGCCAGATTGGGCTGATGATTTCCAGCCCAAAAAATGTTAAAAACCCGCCTGGAAGCACTACTGGTAAATCTCAAATGGGTTTTTCTCAAAAATTTTACCCGCACACGGCCATCATAAGCAGCCCAATTGGGCGGGAAAATGCACAATCTGGCAACACTGGCTGTGGGACCAATGGGCTGTGGGACCAATGGGCTGTGGGACCAATGGGCTGTGGGACCAATAGGCTGTGGGACCAATGAGCTGACCCACAAAAGTTGCACACCACCCCTCAAGGTCCCAAGGAGTATTTCAGAGAATTGGCTCACTCAGTGCTGAAGTTGAATTTTCACAAGAAATGTATATAGCCGAACAAAAAACTAACAACTATACTAAAAAGGTAATCTCTTTTTTAACACAGGTAAGATATTACATTATATACCGAAGTGACCTTGGGTGTTTTGAAAGGCGCTATATAAAACGAAAGTATTATTATTATATTACTTTCGAAGTGTATGCTATACCTTGTAAAAGGAGGGCCCCTGTGGTGATGTTCTGAAGAGTAAAGTCACAGACCAGTCGTTATTTTTGGATGTTTATAGAGTCATGTTGAGATCACTTGAGCTAATCTTGAGTTTGTCATTAAACTCCCCCTGAAAGCGTCTGAGGCTTAACCAGCAAAAAAACGCTCTGTCACATGCTTCTGCACCCTGCTAATCTGAGGGTGCCATGAACAATGTCAAAAATGTGCACATTTAGCTAAGCCCCCCACATTTTGGCTTGCATGCCCACGAGGACCCTGGTTCAAATCCGGTCGGGGTCATTTCCCGATCCCAACCCGTCTCTCTGTCCCACTCGCTTCCTGTCACCATCTCAGACTGTCCTATCAAATAAAGGCATAAAAGCCCCTAAAATATATTATAAAAAAATATATGTGCACACTTAGAGCAAAACCTTGAATGAACAAACTCACAATTTGGAGGCGGCGAGTCCAAGTGCCAGGAACAAGAAGAGCAGCCATATTGCCTGCAGGTGAGAAGAGAAATATTTCAGAGTTGCAGTAGAGCATTATAACTAATTCTGTTCCAAAGATCAGACTGTAAATTCCAGCAAATGACATGTAGTTCCCCAGTTGAAGCCTACAGCTCTGCAAAACAGGCACAGTCTTTTCTGTCTCAAACACACACACACACACACACACACACTCACTCTCACACTCACACTCACACTCACACTCACACTCACACTCACACTCACACTCACACTCACACACACACACACACACACACACACACACACAGTAACAATTCCGTGGATGTTGTTCTCATAAAACTTTGATATATTATGCAAGAATTTCCTCTGCATTGTCATCGAAACAAATGGGTGGCATAAACCATTTGTGGATACCGTGTTGCAAATATAGCCTACACAGCCAAAGGACAGACAGTTGCCTCATCTACCTTTCCGTGTCAACATCTCGGTCATTGGGACTGGGAGTAATAATTAATGAACATAATTAATTAAAGGCTACCGTGTTAGTTTACTGATGGACATTAGAATGTAGTCTAGGAAATTGTGTAGCTCTTTGAGATTTTGCAGGAAATCTCGTATAGCTCACAGATGGGACCCAGGCATTTCAAAATCATCACAATAAAGTGTTTGATTTACAATTAGCACATTACTACTGTAGGCCTATGGCTCAATACAGTAACAAGAAAACCAGGTATTCCAAAGCCATGACAATTAACCAGACAGGACGTGGCAATTTGACAGATGAGGTCTGATGTTTGCAGCACTGCAGTGTCTATTACCTGATCATAACAGTAGCATGAAGAAATGACTAAAGGCAAACAAGAGGTTTGAATAATCTTACATAGAGGGTGATGGCCAGGGGCAAAAGCTGCGGTGAGAACGCGCAGAAGGTGAGGCGCGGGTAGTTGATGAAGCCGTCTTCCTGGCTACAGTCTTCGGTACTCTTGACGAACTCGCACCGCTGGCTGACATTCAGGCTCATGACAATATCGCACTGTTGACATAAAACATGACATCTTTTAGACACTTGGCAGAAACCATAAGCGTTTGTGCAACAAAAACAGCACAGTAACCTTTCTGGGGAGGTGAACATTCCACCTGAATCGCTACACCTGAGGGTGCGAGGGTAAATATTTACCAACGGCAGAGAACATGTTGTGCTATTTCAGGACGATACTGGGATACTGTTTTTGCAGTTCTGCGTGCGTATGTAAACACTGCATTTGAAGAGGACGCTGGTACGAGGTAACCAACCAGAAATCGATGTGACAATGTAACAAGTCAACATAGAAAAAGTATCATTTCACTTACTTCGTCTGCGGCCCCACTCATGATTCCAACGGAATAACGCATTCCCGACGCTCGTGGTGTCGCCTACCAGCTGGGGGGATGTTCTCTTACCCCTCGAGTCCAATCCAAAGAGAAAACATTGTGCCAACAACAAAAATACTATAACTAAAGCGCTATTATGATCCAGTGTTCCATGACTTGAGTCCTTTCATGTCGTGTCCAAAATATGCCGTGTGTCTTCAGTGCATTTCATAATCACCTAAACATAGAGTTGGCGGACGTGGCATGCGTAAAATGAATATTTCAAGAGGTAAACATCGGCTGGAGACTGAGCCAACTTGAGGGAAATTCAGTCCACAGCGCAGTGCTCAGCAAAGCTCACTAGTACAGTGTGTCAGCAACATAGTACACTTCTTGTTAAGGATTCTGCACAGCTGCGGTAGGAAGTGCGCTCTCTCCCACCCAGAGCGTCACTTCATGCACTTCCTAAATCGTCACGCTGACACCCCCTTTCTTAAAGCTAAACAAAGCCCATATTATCCACTCCAACATTGTGCATCAGTGTTGGGTGATAACTTTGTCTTGAATCAAATCAATTCAATAGAGTCGGTTACAGAAAATAAACCGGAAAATTGAAATTAAAATGGGCATGAAAACATGGCATACAGTAAATAAAGAGAGATTTATAAAACACTTTTTTTGTGCAAATTTTATTTCCAAACCATTTAAAACTATATTATACTATGAACGTTAATATAATAAAATAGAATGTTGTTGATTTACATTTTATATTTACAATTTAGAGAATGAAAGACTACAGGCATAAAACGTCCATGAAAATGACCATACACCAACCACACCCATAGATTACTCTGAGGTCACAACCAGGGCTCTAAATTAACTTTTTTCCCATCACCAACCAAATGCCTTGTAGATGTTAATCTAAGACAAACACACACTCACTAATGGATCAAAGTGGCTAGTAAATTGATATTTTCTACCAGCCAAACTGACATTTCACCAGCATTTGGCATTTGGCTGGTGTTAATTTAGAGTCCTAGGCTCCTGGTCACACAACCTAGTTGTGGAGTTTGAAGATATCTGAGTCATATATTAGCATTTGATGTTTACTAGTAAACAACTATGGTTTATACAGCCTATTCATATGTTTCATTAAAATAATTTCATAGATTGCGTGCACATCATGAAGAACCTACTCTTGACACAGAAAACTGTATGTATATGGATGAAGAAGTTAAGGAATATTGAAATTAAGAATACAACTTGTCACCTATTGTCTACATGTGGACACCAAAGTCCAAAGTTGCCATGTTGATTGGATCACTTGCTTAACTACACTGATTGAATCTATTGCTGAAACTTGTGTGTGTAGGCCTATGGATCGGTCTGAAACAGTTGCAAATGTAAAGGTACCCTTCAATCCTTGCGCGTATAACCTCATGATTAATGAAAGAACAGTTTATTATTCTCATATGAAATAATGAATAAGGTTGGCTTGCAGTAAAGTGTAATCCTATTAATTATATCAACTTCATTTTGCTCACCTCGTATCAACATTTGGTTCTTGAGTTCTTGGGGTTGCTCAATCAATAGGGTCACAAGAGTGACTAATCAAATCAAATGCCTTCAGGAAATAGATAAGGACTTAGGAACTGAAAGGTAAGCGGAAAAGCCCCATGGATCCTGGACCAAGAGGTGACACCCCAAGAAACCTACAAAAGATCTGCTTTTGGGGAATGAAGACAGTTCTGCTTTCGTGGCTGCGAGGTCAAGATACAGGCTCCAGAGCCCTGTAATGCTTTAAACTGTTGTACTTTTTTATATGCTGGATGCTTTGGATAAATAAACCAGCCAATTTTAAGAATTTGACACCATGCTCTCTGACTCTTTAAAAGAACACGGCGGATTCTAGCTAATACATAGAAAGTTTGCAAAATGGTTTAAAAAATATATTTTCATGGTTTGGAGTAGAATGGCTAAAATCCAACAAGTTTCAACAGAAGTAAGTTACCAACCATACATAATGTATCTCGAATGTGGCTGTCTATAGAGAATTTAAAACGTGCTCAAAAAGTGCTCAGGACATTAAAAAAACCATTGCCATGGTTATATCTTCTCATGTTGCTTGAGCCAGCTCTCCGTGTGGATTTCTAGATGATTATTTGACATGCCGCAACATAGTGGTCAGGCAGGTTCGAATCTCACCCTTACACCTCTATCAATGGCTGAATTGCCCTTGAGCAAGGCACCTAATTCCGCATTGCTCCGGGGACTGGAACCAAAGCCCTGTATCTAAATAATTGTAAGTCACTTTCGATAAAAAAAAGGCATCAGCTGAGTGTAATGTAATGCTACAGTGTAAGGCAAATTCCACAGCGGCACTGCGTCCAGGTAAGAGCACTTCATTTCTCCTTCACCGTCAGTGAAGTGGCCTGGCTTGCGTTTCCCAAAAACCCTTAATATAAATAGTACTTAAGCCTAAGTAGTACTCAAGTATGAGGGGCCGCCTAGGCAATATACCACATCACTAAAAGTTTATGCATACAATCATTTCAGAGGTCTACATACAATATTTTTTTCTCGCACATGCAAATACAATGGTTGCGCCAAGTGCATGTGCGAGGTAAAATAGTGTATGTATAAACTTTTAGTGATGATGTGAGACCTATTTCTGATGTATTGCCTAGGCGACCCCTCATACTTAAGTACTACTTAGGTTTAAGTACTACTTAAGAGTTTTTTGGAAACGCAGCCCAGGACATTAAAAAAAACTATTGCCATGGTTATATCAACTCATGCTCCTTGAGCTAGCGCTTGTTCCTCATAGGGTTATTTGATATTATGGTGTAAGGCAAAATCCACAGCGGCACTACATGCAGGTAAGAGCACTTCATTTCTTCTTCACCGTCAGTGAAGTGGCCAGGTGGTCTAGTACAGTGTTTCCCAACCTTTTTTGTCTCATGTACCCCCTAAGCCTTTTTCGTGCCATGAGTACCCCCTAACTCATGTTCTATATCTCGTTCTCTATCCCAGTGTTACTATGCTCCATGCATTGCTAAAATATATTTTTTTCCAAGTACCCCCTGCAGTGTGCTCGCGTACCCCTAGGGGTACACGCACCCCTGGTTGGGAAACACTGGTCTAGTAGTCCTTATGTCTCCACACTGCTGCTTCCCCCATAGACCAGGCTGGCATCCATCGCAGCTGTCTTGGGGTCGTAGTTAGCCATGGCATTCTTATTGACCACTGGACAGAGATCCTGCTCGCACCATCTGCAAATTTAAACAATTCACACTGAATAAACCTGCTAGGGAACAAGATTTTCTGATTTGATTTTTTGAATTTGATCTTTACTTGAACGTTTTCTAAGTAATAAACAAATATTTTGTAGTATGGTCCAAGTAGAGTCATTTTTGCAGCTAAAAATGGCTATTTTTGGAAATTCAAAATGGCGGACCATGGAGAAGATCCCCCTTTTCATGTATGAAAAGAGCAATTTTCCCAGTCATAATGAATACTTAGAATTTGATGGTGGTGGTAAGTATTCATGAAAAAGGTAACATTAGTGAATAGGCAGCATGAATTCTGGAAATAAACAACTAAAAATCGCACACAGTGTCCCTTTAAAGTCCATCCATTCATTCAATACTTCATCTTTTAACTGGTGTGTGTTCCTGTTCCTGTGCATGATTGTGTTCCCTGCATTCCTTCCTGCGTCAACAGCCAAGAAATAACGCAACGACTGGCCCTGCATTTCATCTATCAGTGTTGGCGATTGAACAAAAACGATCAAATCCAATCAAATTGCTGCTGCACATGACACATTTCCAGCCGGAATGTATTGTAATTCTTCTGTGCATGTGCGCAGAATCAATTTGATCAGATTTCCTAGTCTTAGGTTCAATCACATCCTTGGCTAGTACGGTATAAACTAAACAACTAGGTTTTCACTGGAAGCATAGGGCTATTACAGTATGAAATAACTACTAGGTTCTCAATGGAAGCATAGTGTGCAGTGTTACCTCAGAGCAGCATAGACGTCAGCAGGAGACGCCTCCTCCCAGCAGGCGTGGTCTATGAGCAGCGCACCTGGAAGAGGCACAGAGAACAAACTTCTCTCAAATATCTGGCTCTGGTAAAAGCACATGGAAAAAAGTTTGAGGCTCTGTGTTTAGTGACCAGAGATATCCACCCCAGCCCCAGTTTATTGTAAGTCCTGATGGAAATGTAACTAGATCCATCCACTACATTCAAATTTCACTTTCTACAGACAGGACTGGGACCTCTGTGACATGCTTCTTGTTATAATTTTCTTAAAATATTCATTATAAAATATTCATGCATTTGCATTGCATACCCATGTAGACGCGTGCCAGGCTGTATGCAAGATCTCTCGCCGCCATCTCCATCACGGCAGGTGGCTTTCGGACAGCTGAGCGCATGAACTCCCCCAGGCCAGAGAGGGCGCTGTTCACCGCCCCCACCGCAGGCAGCAGAGCATGGTCTGCGGGAACTGCCATCGTCTTCATCTGCGTGGGAAAGAGAAACGGGGCCAAGTCAAACATCTTCACAACATTCCATTTCATTATTCACTCGTCTTCACGTCCTCAATTCCTCCTCTCCTTGGTTCTTGTTCCTCTGGTCGTGGAGGAATCAAAAGAAGAAATGATGGGAGGATGGAGAAAACATGCACCCCATTTTGTTTTTTTTGTTTTTTTCCCTTAATTTAACCCGGAAAGTCCCATTGAGTTAGACTACCGGTAACTCTTCTTCCAGGGAGTCCTGAATGTCGCCTCCCTCCTCCATCCTAGTCATGCTCTCAATGGGCAGTCATGAGTAAGAGGTTAGGGCATCAGACTTGTAGCCCTAAGGTTGCCGGTTCGACTCCCGACCCCTCCAGGTTGGTGGGGGGAGTAATTAACCAGTGCTCTCAGCCATCCTCCTACATGACTGAGGTACCCTGAGCATGGTACTGTCCAGGGTTTGACATTACCTTTTTCGCTTGCTGGCCCTTGTGGCTAGTGGCTTTCCCAAGTCACTAGCCATTCAACTATTGCACTAGCCACAAATTTGATACTGTTTTCTGTTTGTTTATGAAGACACTGTACATCTAACCTCAGAAGATGAAGTGCTAAAGCAAGAAGATGAGTGCACAGCTTGCTACATGGAAATTAATCAAACTAACAGAAACTGAGTAACTGAACTTTTTCTTGAACTGAAATACAATTGATACACAAGGGACAAAGTGCAGAATATAGGCTGTTCTCATATGCCATACTATAGAATAAGTTACCTGCCAAATTGGCTAGTGACACTAAAATTATAACCAGCCACAGCCAAGTTTTACCAGCATTTGGCCGATTGGCAGGTGCCAGTGTCAAGCCCTGGTACTGTCCCGCCGCACTGCTTGACATGATAGATACTGTAAATGGAAAAATGCACCATTTTTAAACAAGTGGTGAGAAATGAGGTTTAACAATGTCCTCCACATACCTTTACGACAGCAAAAAACGAGTCCAACACTTGGCCAGAGGTTTTGGAGATGCAGCGGAGAACATCTAGGGCCAAGATGTTGGTCGTTCCCTCCCAGATACTCAACACCTGCAATGGAAAACATGACGAGCAGCACCCATCAAAATCAAGGAAGGAATCAAGGAAAAAATATGTCTATGCCTGGGATAGCGAGAGACCTCATTTCCGCCCCTTGTATGTCCAATGCAGGTGGAGATATTGACAATCAACCTGACTTTGAACAGTTGTTTGTATGTTACATTACATTTGGAAGACACTTTTAGCCAAAGCGACAATGGAGGACATGATCAGAGCATGCATCACTTCTAGATACAAAGTGCACAGGAAATATACAGAACAATAAGCACAAATGCCACGCATGGTCCGTTTTTTTATAGGTAAGTTAAGTACATTAGCACACAGTAGAGTACACACACTCATACAAAATCATAGAAACACTGCAGGTCTGAGCCAGCTCAGGCATTAGTGCAGTAAATAATCACGAAAGAGAAGAGTCTCTACCTGCTTCTTGTATCATCGTCATTTAACCCATTTTAGCCTGGAGCGACATACGCTGCATTCAGGCTCTTGGGATTTTAGTTTTTTATTAAAAATGTGGGTATGTTAGAGCTGAATGAAACACATTCTAATGTACAATGAGGTTCCTGGCTTTTAAATGCAACTTATTTCATATTTCTATGTGCTTCAGAGGCTGAGATATTTAGGTTTTAATAGGCGGAGGGCACCTTTTCCCAAAAAGGGCTTAGGCTAAAATGGGTTAATGTACAGCCAGTTCTTGAGATCGTCCTACCTGTGCATCCCTGAGCATCCTGGGCAGTCCTGTATCTTCAATGTAACCTTGACCTCCAAAACATTCCAATCCTTCAGAGACCACAGCCACAGCCTGGGGACAATACAGTCGGCAGCAGAAACAGTTTGACATAATATAATATAATATAATATAATATAATATAATATAATATAATATAATATAATATAATATAACACAATATGGACACCAGCGAGGATCAAAACCATTACAGTGCATACAATTCTAATCTAGACATTTCATACCACAGCTACAAGATGTATAGATTCACACCAGCAATGTGCATAACTGCTACTGCATAACTACCAACGTTGCACACTGAGGAAGGCACACGCCGAAAAGCGTCTGTGCACAAAAATAAAGAAAAGTCTGATGCAAGGTGCGCCCCCTTCTCTTTGATTATAACTACCAACTTCACATGGAAGGAGAGACCCAGGTGCTGGACAAAAAAAGTCAACGCTTTTATGCAAAACCTGGTGCCGAATCCAGTAAACGAGCGAAAATAAAGTAGTGAAACCGTAAAGAAGCAGTGCTGTGCTCTTCCTCTGAAAACTGAATACTACAGTACTCTGAAAAGCTGCACCAGCTAACAAAGAAACATTCAAGGTGGGCAAGCCCTCGCACAACAATGTTTGTTTCTTCAACTTATTGTGGAAAGGTAATCGTCACCTGCCAATATGAAAAAAGAAAACATCAAAGACAATGCTGGGCTCTGCCATGGCTCAGGCAGTAAGGCACTAGACTACTACAACTGAGACCTGGGTTTGTTTCTTTTGCCGAAACGTCCCCATCTCTCTCTCCCCACTCGTTTTTTTTTTTTTTAACTCCAACTCCCATTGTCATTGTGACACAGCACTCCACAGCACACAAGTGAACACTGCACACTGCACACAACAAAATTGCATTTATGCCTCACCTGTGCAAGGGGGCAGCCCTCAGTGGTGCGGTGGGACGGTACCATGCTCAGGGTACCTCAGTCATGGAGGAGGATGGGGGAGAGCACTGGTTGATTACTCCCCCCACCAACCTGGCGGGTCGGGAGTCGAACCGGCAACCTCTGGGATGCAAGTCTGACGCCCTAACCGCTCACCCATGACTGCCCTGACTCGTTTCCTGTATGTCTCACTGTCCTATCTTCATACATGGATTTTTGTGTTTATAAACAGTGTTGTGAGGAGGTGCAAGACACTGGCAGCCAACCACGTGAGCTAATTTTTTGACCGACAGCGGTTTCCAACAATCAGAGGTTGAGTTGTGCGCAGCCAGGATCGCAGGGGAAAATAAACATTTAGAACCCATCTATAATAAAGGTGTAAAAGTCCCAAAAAAAGTCACAAAACATCATCAGAAAAGGCTGAGTGACTGGCCTGCTTGCCCGTGTAGAGCTTGGCCACGGTGGTGAGCAGCCGCAGCAGGTGGAGCTCCATGTCTGAGGCCACGCCCCCCTCCTCGCGGCCCAGCAGGTGGCACACCTCCATCATCAGCAGGAAGGCGGCGCGCGTCTCCACCTGCATGCACACAGTACAGTAGACTTTTTTTACTTTTAAAATCCCTTTCTTGAACCATTGCATTGTATTCTTCCCCAAAAATGGTCAACACACCCCCCAAGCCCCCGCCAACCCAGCCTAACCCATTTAAATCAACCCATTACCAATGGACAACGAGCCCTTCACCAGTGCTGACTGACCATACCCCCTTGTCCACATTATAGAGGTTGGGCGGGCTTGCTCAAGAGACCTGGGTTTTTGTGAGGCGTGAATGGGGTTTGTGTCGGGTTCAGATGCTCTTGTGTAGATGGAGGTGACAGGGAATAAGTTCAAGCCAGTTTCTTGATTGAGTGACTTGTTTGGCGGCCACAAGGTATTTTGACGACATACTGTATATGTCTGCAAAAGCATTCTACTATTAACTGATTATTGTTCTGTGCAAGCTGTAGTAATGTTCTAGCCAAGAAATCTTCTCTATTGGGGGTTTAGCTCGCTAGGCTAGTAATGTTCATTTTGGCTGGAATGAAGTCAACTGTGTTATGATTTCATGACTGTTCACCAGTAGGTCTCGTCCAATGCATATCAAGCTGACCAGCCATATAGCCTCATGTAGATTAGCTCACATTGCAATGCTGTTATGATGAGGAAGTGAAATGTAAAGTGAGAGGCATGGCCTACCTCCATCCTAGCCATAGTTTGCACATGTAAAGGATGGCTCTTCAAGTATTTCCCAAAGACAAAACGATTGGTTGCATACTCTCGGCTCATCTGGATGATCCTGAGGATAACAATTACATTAAATTACATGGGGCAGTCTCATATTTCTGTCACTCCTCCCTACTAAAGATGACTCCCAAGGATTCCTCTGCCCATAGACAAGCATGGGCTACTGAGTTAAACGAAGAGATAGGAGAAGTGTTTTGGGAACAAAGCTTAGAAAATATAAATGATTGCTCAGTTAATGTTAGACATAACCTGATACAATTCAAGACATTGCATCGTTTGTATTATTGTAAGACAAAAAATTCACAAGTTTGACCCATCAACATCACCACTTTGTAACAGATGTAAAATTACTGATGGGACACTTGCCCATACTCTCTGGTCTTGCATTAAGTTGTCATCTTACTGGTGTGATATTTTTCAATGTTTTTCTAAAGCCTTCAAGAAGACATTTAAACCAGACCGACTGGTTGCCATCTTGGGAGGGATAGGGGCTCTTCTTTTGGCTAATACATTTGAGGCTCAAGCTGTGTCTTTAGGGATGGTTGTGGCAAAGAAAATTATCCTGCAGATGTGGAAAAGTGACTTTGCACCAAGCTACGCAATGTGGCTGAGGGAAATGGGGAATGTGTTGAGCCTGGAGAAGATCAGGTATCACAACATAGACAAAATGAAGTACTATCACAAGTTCTGGGATCCTCTACTGTCCTACATAAGAGGAGAAGACTGACTCCTGTATTGCAAGACCCGAATGCCTCCTATGCACTGTAACGTAACACCATTTCAAGGACTCTGATAAATGTTTGTCAATATGTGCTTTGTTCTGTGTATAACAAAAAATAAAAAATATATATATATATATATATATATATATATATATATATATATATATATTTAAAAAAAAAAAAATTACATTACATTACATCACACTTAGCTGACGCTTTTATCCCAAAGCAACTTAGTTATTACAGGGTATTGCTTGGTCACCCCTGACTTGAGTATAAGAGGACACCGTACATTCGGTTCTGAAGTGAAGCAACAGCCGGGGGACTAGACCCCGAAACCAGAAGAAAATTGCCAAATCCAATTCATCTCTATGGGATACTTAAAACTCCTTACCAATTCTTGCCGAGTCTAATCTATTGCGTGCAAATAGTAGTTTACCGTTTCAAAGATTTTTTTCGGGCTGACGCTTTATTTTAGAAATGTATTAAAATTGTTTAAATGACCAATAAGCATTGTTAGTTGATTTGATTGACAGTTATAATTCTTTTGATTGACAGTTAAACCCAATTGTCGTCCTATCAGCGCTTGTTCTCAGCGTTGCTAAGGTACGAATCCGAAAATTTAGGGCAGAAGAATTCTCACAGCTCAATCGTGGATGCTTTAAAACTGTGGAATGTACTTTGTGATACAATAGAAACACGCTGTCCATGTTGTATACACGCCAGTGTTGGTTACAGTCCCTGAGGTCAGACGTCTTGCTCAAGGGCACCTCAGCGATGGAGTGTGGTAAGGAGTGGATGGCTGGGATTCGAACCTGCAACCCTCTGATCTAATGTCTTAATCTCATCTCTCTCTACCACCGGGTACAGGTCTTTTCGTCGAATGGATTCTTGAGAGGGGACCATTCGAACAAAACGTTGGACCATTAGTATAAGGCAGGGGATCTTTAGTCGAGGACGGTCCGTCTACCGCAAAAGCCTACGAAAGGTCCTTAAAATTGAACTAAAGATCCTTAGGTTTCAACTAAAGGTCCCTTCAGTCTGCCTATATTAGAAATGTAAATCAGCTTTTTTAATGCGGGTTTTCTTAGAATCAGCTTTTTTAATGCTCATTTTAACGGTTTTGTCTATTTAAATATGTTCATTTTAACGGTTTTGTCTAGCCTATTTAAATAGGCCTAAATCAGCTGTTAAGTTTTGTTTTTTGTTGATTTAAACATGTAAATCTATAAATAAAATGTACTTACTCGTTTTTACTGGTATGTTGTTGTTGTTTTTACGATTACGTCGTTACATTTTTGACAATTTAGCCTTTGTTTACGCCCTTACATTTTTTGACAACAAAGTTTGGCATGAACCAGAACACTAGGCTTATATAACAGTGTTGAAAACATTACAGAACCCATGCACCTGTGTTAAGTCCATGGCTACAGTAAAGAGAGAGAGAGAGAGAGAAGTTAAATCGTTACATTAACACTGCATAGGAGCGCTCTCTCTCTCTCTCTCTCTCTCTCTCTCTCTCTATCACTCTCTCTCGCTCTCTCTGCCTGGCGAGGCAATGTTCTTGGGCGGTAACTTTTTAGATGCGAAGCACCAGCAACAAGAGAATGCTGTCTGCCGACACTTTGATGTTTCTGATTCTGAATGACAACAAAGTTCGCGCATGAGCCAGAGCACTATGCATATAACAGTGTTGAAAACATTACAGAACCCATGCACCTGTGTTAAGTCCATGGCTACAGTAAAGAGAGAGAGAGAGAAGTTAAATCGTTACATTAACACTGCATAGGATCTCTCTCTCTCTCTCTCTCTCTCTCTCTCTCTCTCTCTCTCACTCTCTCTTCTCTCTCTCTCTCTCTCTCTCTCTCTCTCTCTCTCTCTCTCTCTCTCTCTCTCTCTGCCCGGCGAGGCAATGTTCTTGGGCTATAGTTTTATTAATTGAATAAGCTGGTAGCTGCCTATTTTGTTTCATAGCCTGTCTTTTATTGTTGGAAATCGTCCATCGATCCAGTCAGGCTGCCTATTTTATATCCTATTATTCCCGTGTGTCCTAGGCCTATTTCTTTTGTTCGAAGTCTAAATAAAACTGATTTACCCGCGATTCATATAGGCCTAATAATGGCACAAACTGAATGACAATAAATAGTTCGCGCATGAGGCAGAAAAAATAACAGTGTCGGAAAACATTATAGAACCCCTGCACCCGTGTTAAGTCCATGGCTACAGTAAAACAAAAACAAAAACACTAAGAGCGAGAGAGAGAAGTGAAATCGCTATATTAACACTGCATAGGAGCGCGTTCTCTCTCTCTCTCTCTCTCTCTCTCTCTCTAGTAATGTATCTAGTATCTAGTAATCTAGTATGTAAATCAACTGGTTTTCAGATGTGCTTCATAAATAAAATGTACTTAGGCCTACTCATTTTAACTGGTATGTTGTCGGTTTTTTACGTTTATGCCGTTACATTTTTTGACAATTATCTAGGTTACTTTCTACTCCTTACATTTCTGGAACAATATTTGAGAAGCTTTTTTTTCACTTTTACGCCGTTACTTTACTCCATTACATTTTTTGACAAATATCTGTAGGCCTATGTTACTTTCTACTCCTTACATTTCTGGAACAGTATTTGAGTAGCCCCAGCTGCGGGCAGAGAGGCGGGACCAAGCACAGCCTTGTTGCTTTGAATCAGGGCAGCGTGCGTCTACTGAGCACATTTGGTTGTCATGCAGCGAGTTTTCTGAGTAACTTTTTAGATGAACGCTTCTAGCTACCGTCTTCTGTAGGTCTGGAATATACCTACGTGTGGAGTAGGCCTAGAGGTGCGCGGTGGATGTATTATTTCATCCGCAACCGCTTCTTAGAATTTCTAATCCACCTGCTATCCACCCGCCCTAATGTTTTTTCTCCAATTTCCAAAACCGAATCCACCCGCCATCCGCCTATTAGTTTTTAGTATTTAAGATGCCTGAGGCACATAGTCGATCGTCTTTTTCAAGCAGTGCAGGTCATTTACATCTTGCCAGCCTATGTTTAAAAAAAATCTCTAACTTACAGCGATTCCCAAGTTGTCTCCACCCATCGCACAACATGAAAGTTGAAACGTGCAGATGCTTTAATACAGCCTAAATTTTAGCAGTTTAAATACCTCCAGTCCAAGCAGCACAATCGAAACTATTGGCTATCTAGCTTACAATTTTGGCTGGTATCCAATAAGACGAGTCAAGTGACAGTAGAGTCCTTGCAAAAGAGTGCAGAGAATTACGTCGCGCGTGTGTGTGTGAGCGAGAGAGGGAGAGAGAGGGAGCGATTCCAAACTTGTCTCCATCCATCGCACAACGTGAAAGCTAACGTGTATGCTTTAATGCAGCCTAAATTGTACCAGTTTTGCCTCCTCTCCAAGCACCTTTTTAAGTGGTGGCAACCATGCATGTTTTCTGTGGAAAACATCAGGTCCTCATGGCGACGCCAGGCTTGCTGAAAACGGTGACAAACACATTCAGAATACACATTTCTTAATGGGAAGTTGTTGAGAACAAACGGTTCGCTAAATGGCATGAAGTCTTGTCATGCAAATGACCTGCCGTTTTCAGTGGAGTCATCCCCCCTCCCGCATAGACAACCCTTTCAACAAGGCCACGCAGAGTGGACAGTGGAATGCTGCTTGAAATAAGTCGATAATGAATAAAATATTACGCGCAACGTCTACAAGAAAAGTAATGGCTATTATTACCGTTGCGCATAAAGATGAGGAAGGGATGGATAGATGGATGGATGCTGTCCTATGGAAGGGGCCGTCAAACAGTCTACATGACATCTTCATTAAATAAGTATCCATAGCCTACTGTGTTTGACGGCCCCATCTTCTTGCAAATATTTACGCGCAACGGTCATAATGGCGTCTCGCACTACACATGCTCGGATGATGCCAGAGGCGAATAGCAAACAGCCAAATTAAGGCATATTCGACATAGACTACCACGACAAGTTACCGTTTGGGTCGCAGTTGGATGTTTATTCAGTAGAATTATGTGCGTTATATCAGCTCCATCCACCAAATGCAGCACAATCCCCGTTACTTTCACGTGAGGTTCAAATGGACATTACTCGACAAAAATTCAAGTCTGGGTACCAACAACTGAAGTAGGCTACAACATAGAATATGTACCACATATAGGGGTATTACCACCCAGCCAACCAGCCTCCTCCAGCCAACCATCCGGCTCAAAGTGTTCAGCCTGTAGCAGGATCGATAGATAGCTAATGATGGTCAGGGCGCACATCAGTGGTTGTCTTTTTCTGGAATACTGTCGCAGATCAGATAGAAATGATCCTGTTATGAACCCGAGTTTAGTAGATATCGCGCAGTGAACGAGGCAGCCTGCAAACAGTTTGAAGCGCAATGTGGCTGTAACAAGTTAGAAAGTAGCCAAACTCTGTTGCTTGTTAACCTTTTTAAATTATGCGCGTAATGGTGGGGTGGCGTCCGCGCCAATGTCATATCCTGAGCGTATTGCTCGGTGCGTAATTCCAAGAGCAGTATGAAAAAGAAGAAAAGGAAGATGATGGGCTGACCGAAACGTTTGTCCCCTGTCTGTCGGTTTTATTTACTTTTTTCGGCTTTGTTTAATACAGTTTTTGATTCTGCATTCAGCTCCAGTGTGCTACTCCTTTCTTTCTTTTTAAATTATGAGCGTTCCACGAACTATCTTTCTTTGCGCACGCTATAAAATGGCAATAAACATGTTACTATAAACTACTGGTTTACTATGTATGCTTTCTAATGTTGGTAAAGGCGGCATAAGCGGGATAATGTATTGTCCACACGTGACTACGGAAAATATATTTCCTTCGAAGCGGAGTGTGTTATTCGCCCCGTAGGAAAATATTTTGTAGTCTAGGTGTAGTCTACTTTTTTGAAGTGGGTATACTGTATATTCTCGCATTTTTTGAAACGGGTATACTGTATATATTTATGCCATTCTAAATAATGGATCAATCAATTTTAAGTTGGTATACTGAATCCCCTAAAATTTAGAAGTGGGTATACTCCGTATACCTGCGTTCTACCACTGCGTGTGGACAATACATTATCCCTTACCTTTAAAGCTGTTGTAGGCCTACATTTAAAAAAAAATCGTCGATATTGTAGCGGTGCAACGACTTAAGTTTTAAGTTATGAGATGGGCGCCAGTCAGGCAGCAATAAGACTGCCGTTACCTTTCCAAAAATGAATACAAATCAGTGACCAACACATTAGAAATAACTCAGATCATCACAACGAATATCTTGTCTTATTTTTAGTAGTGCACTTTTGCAAAACCCTTGTTTGCAGACTTGTGCGCTTGTTCTCAATTTGGAACAGCTCACATCACTATTTCATACTGTATTTATGATTTTTAAAAAAAGAGCTTGCATTGACACGCTGTTTTCATTTCGCATTTCTTTCAAGTTCATTTGGCATGCTTTATGGAATTAAGCATGGTGGACCATTCATAAGACTTCATTCTAAGATATCTGTTTTTATAACGAATATAGGCCTAGATGCATACAGTAGAACCATTGAGAGTAAATAGAATGGAGGCCAAATCAACGCTATTTGCCATTCAACTTGGCTTCAACAATGAAATAGAATTTTGGCCTCCATTCTATTTACTCTCAATGAGTAGAACAAATAACGTAACAGTGATGCGTTAATCCAGGACCAGTTTGACGTCTTAGGACAATTGTAAATGGCAGCTTTTGATTCTGCATTCAGCTCCAGTGTGCGACTCCTTTCTTTCTTTTTATATCTTTTTATATCTTTCTTTTCTATCTTTCTTTGCGCACGCTATAAAATGGCAATACACCTGTTACTATAAACTACTGGTTAACTGTGTATTCTATGCTTTCTAATGTTGGTAAAGGCGGGATAAGCGGGATAATGTATTGTCCACATGACTACGGAAATATATTTCCTTCGGAGCGGAATAACAGCTCTCTGCCTTCGGCATCGGGGGTCTTATTCGTCCCGTATAGGCAATATTTTCTTATAGTCATGTGGGACAATACATTATCCCTTACCTTTAAATTACTGTTGTAAGCCTACATTTTAAAACATTTCGTCGGTATTGTAGCGGCGGTGCAACCGACTGTTTTTAAGTTATGACATGGGCGCCAGCAAGGCAACAATAAGACTGCCTTTACCTTTCCAAAAATGAATACAAAATCAGTAACCAACACATTAGAAATAACTCAGATATATTATATAGACAGATGTAGTGCACAGGGGGTAACGCTGCTATCTCACTCCAGAGGAGGCAGAGGCAGTCCGCTACGATATAGTATATTTATAAAATAGGCTATGAAATGGCCTAATGATAAAAAACTGAACTAAAATGAAAAAAATAATTTTAAAAAATAGGGACGCACGCACGCACTTTCTACACCTTTCGATTTTTGTTTTCATTGCATTGTGGTGGTAGGCACACAAGTTTGATAAAATATAAAAATAATAGGCTAATAAAATAGGCAGACTAAACTAAACATCTGCCCAGTTAAACGAAAGGTCTGCATGGGTTGAACGTAACGTCCTTAGGTCTTCGACGAAAAATCCTCAGGTACTGCACGAAACGCCCCATGCCTTCTACTAATGGTCCAACGTTTTGTTCGAATGGTCCCCTCTCAACAATTCATTACACGAATCGTCTCGAATTCCTACCAACTACCTTCTCATTGACGCCACCGCCGATACCGTGTTGTGGATCCGCGTCAGGGTTAGCATGTTAGCAATGGAGGCCACCCCTCTCCCTTCAGCTGATACCTTGAGGGGAAGAAACAGTATTTTGCTTTAAATTCAACTAACTTTTAATGGCTATAACATGCACGTACTGTATATGTTGCTTGACACAGTGGCGTTTGCTAGTGGTATGGCGTGGGTATCGATGGAAAACCAAAACTCTTTGTATAATATGACCTTAATAAATGAGAATATTCATAGGAAACTACTTACCTTGCACAGATTTGCAATATAATACAATGAATACACTATATATGATTTAATATAATATAATGTGAACATGTATTGCCTCGTCTGTACACTACGCGTAGTACTATCATAATCTATGATTCTAATGGCGTGTTATCAAGCTAAGCTTAGGACAACAACAAAAAAAACAATCACTCCCATGAGCCACCAAAGATATCCAAGATTAGATTATAAGATTAGATTGAGTAGAGAACTAGAGTGACCACAGTCTCATGTTATGTCACTTGAATGTCACATCAGACTCGTGGAATAGACAACTGCCCAGTGGAATGTCACTTGAGGTCACCGTGAATCTCACATGGTATCTGATTCTGCGTCAGCTTACAGTCTTTGCATTGGTTTCAGGGTTAATAATGGAGTACTTAGCACAGTTACGGTTAAAGTTACAGCTCAGTGTACCTGGCAGATACTTTTCTCCAAAGTGACCTTCATGGAAATGGGTAGAAAAGAGTGACTCTAAAACCTTAATTCACACCCCCACGGAAAGAAGGCAAGAGGAAACCATTTACAAGATAATGTTCCCTTTGCAAATCTTTTTAATGAAAAGATTAATCTTCTGATCATTTTGTGCTTTCATCATCTTGGACACAATTACTACATCTCCATCAGATTACTGTACCACTGAACACCAAATGGGCCCAAATGGGTCAACATTAGAGATGTCCGATATTGGCTTTTTTGCCGATATCCGATATGCCGATATTGTCCAACTCTTCATTTTCGATTCCGATATCGGCCGATACCGATGCCGATATATGTGGGTTATTTTTCCTCATAACAAACTTTAGGTAACATTACAAATCTGCTGTTGTGGAACAAAATATGCTTAATTTTATTGTAATGCCCCACTAGATGCATTCTTGAATGCAACAAAGCTTTCCAAATATTAACATCGTCTGTGCAAAATAGAAAAATAATTAAGGAGAAAAGTGTACAGTAATTCAAGCATTATTATATCGGTTTTGATAGGTCAAAAATCCGATACCGATATTGACCGATATTAAATTTTATGCTATTATCGGGCCGATAATATCTGTGGGCCGATAATATCGGACATCTCTAGTCAACATCGTCCCCTGATACACTTTATGTTAAGTTTACATTAATTCATTACACCATGTCATCGTGCGGCCGTCTTGCAAACTGCTTACGTTTACAAACAAAGTTTCTGTCCTGTCAATAAAAAGCTACTGTTTACAAACAAACGGGGATCGGCTGATTTGCTAGTCACAAGACTTATCAGCCATCACGTCAGCGCAAACCGCAAACCGCGGCAACCTAACTGATAGAAGCTCGGTTACTTCTGTCACATCGACAACAACTGATCTGCTAGCCTCCACTGATAAGTATGGACATCTAAACCATACGAGTTCATAATTGTCCTACACTAACGAGGTCTCTCCCTTCCGTAACCGGGCAGCGAGACAAAAAAAAAAGAAAAAAGAAAAAAAAGGAAAAGAAAAATGCAAGGGCCTCTCTTTCTCTCTTAAGAAATCTGATGCGTGCTTCAATTTTCAGGCTACTATCTTTCAACTTTGAGTTTATTAATAGTCAAAGATAGGCACCTAGTGTCGCATACTGTAGGTCTATTAGAAGGTATTAGGTGCATTCATAACCAAAAGAAAGCCCAACTAGAACGTGGCTCACATGGTTGAAGCAGTCACCGGAGACATACACTTGCTACGTGTAGTCGGTCACAATTGGTGATTATAATACACATTTCTTCAGACCATGACAGTTTATATTTATGTCAGCAAAAAACACTCATGTAGGTTACAGGCGTGTTCCCTCCATTTCTTTGTTGATAGTCCGTCAATGGTATTTCAATGATAAAAACGAGCTTAACAGTTAAAAACAAGGTCCTTACAATTTTGGTGACATAAATGTTATAACATAGGTTCTGCATGAAAGGATTGAGGTAAAAAATAAAACTACTTGGGGGCACTGTGGCACAGTGCGCTAAGCCCCCCAAATTTGGGCTTACATTGCCCCTGTGGGGTCATTTCCCAGCCCGGACCATCTCTCTCTCTCTCTCAATCATTTCCTGTCTACTCTCACACTGTCCTGTAATAATAAAGGCCAAAAATCCCCCAAACATACAGAAAAAAAGCTTGATGTGAGTTTTTTGTGTTGTGCATACTGACCAGGTGAGCGGGCAGGCCGTGTAGCAGCAGCTCGGCGGTGGGCATCTGCCGCGTGCCCAGCTTCTCCTTAAGCCTCTGCACCTCGATGCCATTCAGGTTGCCCTGCCCGTCTCGAACCTCCGCGTAAAACAACGACAGGCCTCCACTACCCTAATAAAGGGCGATCAAGCAGGTCATGAGATGAGACCAAGGAGTGAATGGAATACAACATACACAACCACAACAACCATACAGTAAATGGAAACCTGGGGCCCTGGTCAACATTAGATGCCTGTGATGTTCAGAACCATGTACAATTTCATATTATGCCTCTGGTGATGTTGTGGGTTTGTAGGTGGCCTCAGGTGATTTGAGATAGGGGATTGTCCCCCCTGAAATTTAGAACATGTATGCAAAAATGTACAATAGCCCACATCCAAGTGTTAGTGGTGCACCAACAAGACAAAAACAGCATAGGCAACTGCAGGCCCCCCGGAAGCATTTCACACATGAAGGTGAGCAGAGCAAATCTGTTGCCAGTTGGAGAGCAACGGGATCAATAGACCGTTTTTGACCCAGTTTGAAGGTGATTCATCTAGTTTGAACCAGTTTGAACAGGTTTAAACCGAACCAGTCTGAACCAGTTTTAATCAGTTTCACCAGTTTAAATTGTATTCAACAGGTTTGAATCAGTTTGATCCAGTTTGAACAGGTTTAAACCGAACCAGTCTGAACCAGTTGTAACCAGTTTCACCAGTTTAAATTGTATTTAACAGGTTTGATCAGTTTGATCCAGTTTGATCAGGTCTGAGCCAATCCATCTGGTTACAACCAGTTTAATTCAGTCCAACCAAGTTTGAAATAGTTTGGTCCGGGCTAAACCAGTCTGAAACAGATTGAAGTAGTTTGATCCGGTCTGAACAGGATTGAATACAACACCTTTAAACTTGTTTGACATGGTTTGAATCAAACCAGTCAGAACTGGTTTGAAACTATTTTAACCAGTTTGAGCCAGTGTGAACCAAACCAGAATCAACCGGATTAAACCAGTTTGAACAGAATAGAATAGAACAGAGTAATTAATTCCTTTGGCAGTATTGCTTTAGGGAATGAGAGATGCCATCAGCAAAGCATCAGAGAGATTGACAGTATGAAAGTACAGCATCATGTCATTTACAGTACACCATGTCATTTATGTTTTTAGATCATGCTTTTTCTTTAATAGCCACTGTGTTGCTGACGTAATTTGTGATACTGCGTCATATCTTTGCAGCTATAATCTCGTGTTTTAATCATTATTAGAATTAGTAGTATTTTGAAAACCATGAGCAGTTTAGGATTAATTCCTGTTTAAGCATACTGTATGTAAACACATTCAAAGAAGGGCATTTTACACCGGATATCGGATTCATCCGTGCAAACAAAACAAAACCTGTTTAGTTTGTCCGTCTTTGTCTGGTATCCGTGCCAGAGTAAGTGTCATATCTGCGTCAGTTGCTGATGTGAACCATTTGAAGCCTTGGAGCTTGTAAGTACCATCATCTTGTGGCCAGGCTACGGTCTCTGTTCCAGAGGCTGAG
Source organism: Engraulis encrasicolus (assembly GCF_034702125.1). NCBI lineage: Eukaryota > Metazoa > Chordata > Actinopteri > Clupeiformes > Engraulidae > Engraulis > Engraulis encrasicolus. Next base: position 36,291,717 of record NC_085857.1, read on the forward strand.
GAGAACAGTGTAAGAAAAAATATAATCTTCAGTTAAAGTAATACTTTCCCATTTTTGGAAGAAAAAAAAGCTTATTTTACACCTCTCCTTGAGTTAAATGGTTGAGTTTTACCTTTCTCCTGTACTTTCAACTATTCTCCGAGTATGGCAGTGCAAATTTTACCTCTAAGCTAGCAGTTAACATTGAGTCCTATGAGACCAGTTAGCCGCCAGCTGGTCTCATAGGACTCAATATTAATTGCTAGCTTGGATGTAAAATTTGCACTGCCATACTAACAGAATGGCAGGAAGTAGAGGGGAAAGGTAAAACTCAATCATTTAACTCAAGGACAGTTGTAAAAGTATCACTTTAAGACTTCTTTCTGTGTGTTTCTGGTTAATATCTGCTCCTGTGTGAGCTCTAGCCAGTGAATTATGAGAAATCTGTACCAGCGGGAGACATCTCTCCCAAGTTTATCTCAGGCAAGAGTTACCACTTAGCTGGACCTGTATGTTTTATTCTTCTTTGGTGTGTGTCCCATTAAAGACAATTTGGAAGGGAGGAACATGTTTTCCAGGCTTCTCAATCTCTCTCCTTTCACGAAAGTCAATTGTAAACCTGATCTGATTATCGTAGTCTTATTGTGTATTGTCAAATTAATTCGTTTTCTAAACAGTCAAAATCAGATAATGGCATAAACTACATGATGGCGACAGATGTATTGGTGAAATTGGAGACAGGTCTAACGTGCTGTAGCCTCAAAGTGTCTGTCCTTAACAGTAGCACACTAACAGTACTTGAAAAGACTTCACAACCATAGAACACAGAGCCTTTAGGACTTGGTTGTTGCCGTTCTGGCAACAGCACATTTTAAAACGGGGGTCATGACTTACTTAAAAGATACCAAAAAAAAATATTGTCAAGCAAAATGTATGAATGTTTAAAAAAAAACGCTTACTGACCAACATCAGATCCTCCCTTGCGCTCTGTCATCCACTGGCCAGAAGTCCAGAAGTGTTTGGGGTCCCGCGAGGTGAGTCTCTGAAAAGCCTCTTCCACTGACACAGACCTACCTAATGACTGGAGGACAATGTGGCAGAGACAATATGGCAGAGACAACATGTCAATATACAAGACAGTACACACAAGCAGGAAAAGGTGTAGGTTTGACTTGGAAAGTGGAGGGGACATTAATATGGCATTAAATTGTCCATGTGTGCTATTTTTTTTCATTATACCAGGGGTGAGGACCGGCTAGGTTTACCTCAACAGGCTTATTGGAGAGCCACAACTTAACCCTGAAGCCCTCTACAATAGACAGCTGCAGAGGATAGCTGAGTCCATCTTACAAGATGACTCCCATCCACTAAATAAAGAGTTCCAGCTTCTGCCCTCTGGCCACAGATATAGCCTGCCTGCCTGGAGGCTTTGTCCCCTCTGCAATTAGAGAAATTAATAATATAGCGTCCAAACACAGGCTATGATTCTCTATAGGCCTATATGATCATGTTATGTATGTGTCCTATGTCCTGAATGTTTTGTATGAGCGAAGCTCACTTTACTGCAAATCAAATCTACCCTTGGGTACCAATAAAGTAATCTAATCTAATCTAATCTAATCTCAAAAGTGGTATGGACATGTCCCTACCATCTACACCTAAAATTAAGCCCATGCAAGCAGAGCTGTAGAAACTAGAAGTAGAGGTACTCATAGAGATGTAATTACAAGACTAGCAGTATGATATTACATGGTTTTCAACTATGTAATATCATACCACTAGTGTTGCAATTACATCTCTAAAGAGTACCTCTACTTCTACGTTATGCAACTCTGCAAGATACAGTGAATATGCAAAACAACGCAGCATGCCAGGTAAGGTAAAATAGACATTCATTCATGCGAGCTGCATACAGTGTGTAATCAATGCTCGTGAATCCATTTGTAATCCAGTTACATCAAAGATCCTGCATGTCCACACATAATGTTTGAGGTTTTTTCTTTAACAAGTCCGACAGGCGGACAAAGATACGTCCGCCTATACACTGTCTGCCACCTTGTGGACACAGGAGGGCATAACACTTTAGCGAATGCGTTTCAGACGCACAGACCGACCGACCGACAGACCAACTGACCAATGGATGGACATACCCTCTTATGGAGATGCTAGGACGCATCTAAAAACAAATTCAGACCTCAATGACTTTGGCTGCTCCGTCCGTCATGGCGAGGGGGCAGGTGTACAGGCCAGATGAGGGGGCGTAGAGGAAGATCTTGGACATCTGGTAAACCCGACTACATGGAAACAAGCAACAAGAGATTCAATCAGCTGGGTACAGCTGATACTAAAGGTGCACCGTGTAAGATGGTGGCGCAGGGTGGCTGGCCAGAGTAGGTGTTGCAATTATGCAGCTCATTGAAACGGTGCTGCCTATTGCCAAATTTGATCTTTTCATGAATATTTTCAGAATAAAAAATATTTACGAGTATGACCAAAGCACAGTACGTTTTGCAGCTAAAAATGTCTATTTCTGGAATTTCAAAATGGCGAGCCATGGGGAAGATTCCCCTTTTCAAGTACGCAAAAAGTCATATTGAATTTGATGGTGGTGGTAAGTATTTGTAAAAAAGGTAACATTGGTGAATGGGCAGCATGGATCCTGGAAATGACCTACTAAAAATATTACACAGTGCACCTTTAAGTCCTGTGCTTCAAAGTCAAAGGGGCCTCCTTGGATGCAGCCATGTGCAGTCAGAAATACTTTCTGGGTTGACCATGTAAAGTAGAGTAGAGTATCATTTATTAATCCTAAGGGAAATTAAGGTGTGCATAAATACAGTACATACATAAATACAGAAGAATACATAAAGACAGTACACACAACATTGCACATATAGTCACCATATAGTGTATATACGTATATTCACAAAGTCAGACCTCTCTCTCTCTCTCTCTCTCTCTCTCTCTCTCTCTCTCTCTCTCTCTCTCTCTCTCTCTCTCTCTCTCTCTCTCTCTCTCTCTCTCTCTCTCTCTCTCTCTCTCTCTCTCTCTCTCTCACACACACACACACACACACACACACACACACACACACACACACACACACACACACACACACACACACACACACACACACGTTGCATAATTCGTACTCATTCTTACTCATCTCAGTTTCAAGAATTTATTTTTTATTTTTTAGCTAAACTAATCCTCCCTTAGCGTGGGTTAACCTGAGAATGGAGGTAGCTAGAAACATACGGTATTCACCTATGGAAAGCTGCAATTCCCAGCTTTTAAACAAGCCCTGCAATGTGTCTGTAGATGGCAATAGCTGGCATTCAAGCGATAAAATTTTGGGGCTGGCACTCAATGTGTTAACACATAATAAGGAAAATAAACTTACATACCTGTAAAACACAGTGGCAGCTAAAAAAAGGTTTAAAACTCTAAAAGCAATGACATTCCACTGTATTTGACCTTACCAGGCGTTATTTCACCAAGTATCGTCTTTGTGACTTTCCTCCACTGTCTGTAATATCAATTGTATTGTATTGTATTGTATTCTACTCTATTCTATTATTTTCTTTTCTATTCTATTATATTCTATTCTACTCTAAGGGCCTCCGCACATCTGCTCCGCCAAAGTTCGATTCCATTGTTGTCAATACAACCCCGCACACCGGCGCCGATGTCCGTGGACAGTCGCGGACGTCGGCTAGCGATTAGAGATGAGTTCTATTTTGTCGGAGCCGCCCATTGACTATCCATGCCAAGTTCGTGTGAAATTGGGTTTGGGGGTCAGAATTGTGTTGGAAGCGAAAGTGCTCCGCAATGCTGTCGGAGCCAATGTGCGGAGGCCCAAACTAACCTCCACTCGCCGTAGCGCCTCTCGTAGCCGGCGGCCACCATCCCCTCCTCTGCGGAGATCTCCTTCATGCGAGACCAGGCGGGACAGGTGAGGATGCGGTCCACCCTCCGGCCCCAGGGGTCAAAGTGCTTCAGGCGCGGGGGGTTGTCCTCGCACTCCAGACCCAGCACGTCAATCTCCTCCACCACGCGCTCGCCAAACCTCCTGAGGTCCTCCTCCACATCCTAGGGCAGCAGAGTAGAGAAGAATCGAGAAGAATAGAATAGAATAGAATAGAATAGAATAGAATAGAATAGAATAGAATAGAATAGAGTAACTTTATTGATTCCCGAAGGGGAAATTCAGGTGTCAAGTAGCTTATACACTAAATGCCCACGTGAACATTTAAGACACATAACAAAAAGTCAGGGAGGGGACAAATAAAAACTAAACAGAACAGAACTAGAACTAAGAACTAAACTAGAACAGAAGAGAAATACTTTATTGTCATTATACAGGAATAATGACATTTAAGCTTCAACATAAAGTGCACACATTAATAGTAAACATAGGGAAATGTGCAGTGTACTGAAAACAATGTATGTAGCCTTCTACAGTGGTGATGCAGCCCAACCTATGCCTGTTCACAGAGATGTCTAAAGTAAAAGTAAAAGTAAATTGTAAGTACAACACTAGCATGTGATATTACATAGCTGTTACACAAGTTAGTCAATTGCACTTAATGCGGTAGATACTGAAAAACACAAAATTGATCCAACCAGTGCTGGCAGAGTTAGCTGATGATAAAACAAGTACACAGGTCTACTGGTTCCTCAGACAAGTTACCTGTGTTGGAACGAAACTGTGTTTCTGTTTTTTCACTTTTACTTTTACTTTTGACATCTCTTCTGTCATTCAAGTCATTCAAATGATGAAATGGTCGACTGTGTCTAACCCACCCTTGAAGGTAAGTGTCGTCGCAAATAACTCTGCAGTAGTGCGTCCTCCAGGAAGGGGTTTTTCAGCAGGGGCTTGTTCTGGAAGAACGTCCCTATGGAGGAGCGGGAGAACACGGGCCCTTCAGGCAGGTCTACTGCCACCGGCTGCTGCTGCTCATGGGAGTCCGTCCAGCTCTGCTGCTGCTGGTGGTGAACGCCGCAGCTGCATGATATAGGCCGACTCAAGGGGAACCACCAGACACACCGGCCAGAGGTGCTCGCAGCCTGCCGGCCAAACCAGACCAGGGCCATGGGGAGATCTCGGGAAGGGCCTGTGGCAGTCCTATGATGATCCTAAAATAGAATTGAACATAAAAGAACGAGACTGAGAAGGAGCTTCTTTCCTCATGCCATTTGCTTACTTAATTCCTCCTAATTAATTTGATTGAAAACACACACATACACGCACGCACGCACACTTTTCTTCTGCACACTTGTTTTGCACCGGCCATGCATTTCAATACAAGTGACACGAGAGTGTCTCTATGTGACAAATAAATATCCTTGAATTATGACACTGTCATATCATGCGTATGACGCCGGCATCTAGTGAAGTGTAACTGAACGTGTTTATACTTTCGAATGAAACGTTATTGCAAGGACTATACAAAGTGGTGTTTTTTTGGTTCCTAGAGACGTGTACAAAAAAGTACAAATAATTTATTTTATATAAATACACGGCGAAGTAGGCTCGTTTGTTGTTCGTTTTGTTTACTTATTTCCATGTGATGGATCTGATATGGATCATGTGATAGTAATGCAAGGCAAGTATTTTAACTATTTCCCTTGCTTGACCATATACAATCTGCTATGACAGGAGGAGGATGGGAGTGCTATTTGGTCAGTTTTTTTCTTAGTACTGTATCATTGTTTTGTTTTTTTCTATCTATTTTAAAAAGGTCACAGCACACAATGTGACCATTGCTACTACTGTGTAAGAGTAGGTTAAAGATAGCAGGAGCAGCATCTGTAGAAGGGCTGCATGCCTGAATTCACCCCTTGCATAATATAACCGCAGAAGGGTTTTCAGGTGGTGGGGGGTTAAGTGGGTCAAAGTGTAAGCAGCGCATTTGTGGTCTATATTCAAGAAGATCATTCAAGATGAGTCTCTAAAAAAGAATAAAGGTGGTGGACATCAACTGCACTTTCTCAAGGAATCATTGTCAGGCATTTACAAGACATAACAATGACGAAAAATGATATTGTAGCCTAGTCTACTTGTCTCTGTTGTCTGCCAGGTTACGTTTTGTCGCAATGGTTTGTTTTCTATTTTCCACTAGTTGTTTTGTTGGAGTAGCCTACTGGAAATATTGCTATGCTGCTGTCGTATCTAGCACAGTTGTCCGTTTCTTGCTTTGAAAACTTTAAAAATCTTCCTACTTGCCTTTTCTTCCGATAAGGGTCTGTGTTGTTGTTTTATTCTACAGGAGCATTATGAACTTTGACACGTTCAATGAGTCACAGCGCCCCCCTAGGTTAGGAGGGGAGTCTGTATGAGGGGCAAATTATTAATTAATTAATTAAAATGTAATGGTCTACCTATGAATTCTGTTTCTGTAGGCCTATGTTATGTTGCCTAAAGGAGCACAAGCGTACAATAAATAACTATTTCGAATAATTCACATACTGCTTAGGCTACATTATAGGCCCTGTATTTATCTGAACGTAATTATTAAAAGATTATTTCATTGTTTTTTGCTATTATTATTAGGCCTTTTACTGTAAAATAATAAAGAGGCGGTTGCATTAGGCCAATATTTATGTCTTAGTTTTCTGATTGCTTGTGTGGGCTTACTTTGCTTCTTTTGCTTCTTTCTTTTGTACTTTTGGTAGACACACTTCCCTCTGTAAATAGGCCTACTTTTAAAAAATCTTTTAAAGTCTGGTTTTACAGAACAGTGTAATTGTTTTTAAATGTGGTGCTCATGGGTCTGTGTTTCTTTTACCATGTTATTATTTAGTTTTAATCATAGAAATGTGAGTCTTGTCTTCTTGTGTTACATGTAATGTTTTGTTGTTTCGTCTGGTAGCGTTGTTCCATGTCTTTTGTGTTTTTCTTTTGTAACTTTTAACTTGCTGTCTCTTGGCCAGGACTCCCTGGGGGAAAAGTCACTGTGACTCAACTGGGAAAAATAAAATAAAAAAATAAAATTGATACAGCTTTTTTTTTTTGTTCGGGGTTTTTTTTTAGGTCTACTGTTATTATTGGTGAAACATAGAATTAAATTTGATTCGTCTTGACTTGTAACAGTTGAGTTGAATATAATTAATTAGACTTGTATGTGCTCATTTTTTTTTCTAAAACTTTATGTATGCTTTTATTTATGCTTGTGAAGTTTTGTTTATTCTTTCCCTGCCTTGTTTTACTCCAACACACTGCTTTTGTATGTAGGCCTATGAACTTCCAGCACATGCAATAATACATTACAATTAAGGAGGCTGAGAAATCCATGCAAAAAAAACCTGTTTTTTTATTGAGCTTTGAATCAGTTATGTGATAGCAGAGGCTGGTGTCAAAATAGGGGTAGCAGGGGGATATGGTTGGTCCAGAATTTGATGTCAAGCCCCTGGTGTGGTGTGACCACTGGGGCCATACAGGGAGTCCAGTTCGATTGTTCAGATCCCTTTTTTTCATAATAATATCAAGGGGTCCATTGGTGATGGTTGGCCCAGAATTTAATATTACGCCCCTCGTCCCAGCTTTTGGTGTGACCATTGCTCCCTTATGCTGGTGTCCTGCAGACGGGGCAGGTGCGGCTCCTCTCCACCCAAATCTGAAGGCAGTGGTTGTGCATCAAGTGGTTGCACGGAAACATGGAGACTCCATCGCCCTCCTTGTAGTCCTCCAAGCAGATGGGGCAACGTGTGTCCTCAGTCTCCATCTCGGGGCCGTAGATCCCAGGGGGAAAGCCACCGTTGTAATGCGTCATGATACTGTGGACCATCGTGGAGAGCTCGTGGTTTGTCTGACCCATGAATTGTTCCAGCAGCTCGATGGTGTTGAAGTCATCATCTCCACAGACCACCAGGAAGGCCAGCAGAGCGCAGAACTTGGCCATCATGTCTGCTGCACTCCGTGGGAGAGAAGCCAGAATAGTGGCCACCACAGGGTTGATGCGATCAAGCCCAAACACCTGAGGTGGAACGCGAGGTGGGTATCCATAACCGTAAGCAGGTCCTGCTCCAAGCCCAGACACCTGAGGTGCTGCGTGAGGTGGGTATCCATAACCGTAAGCAGGTCCAGCTCCAGGTATCCCATTGGGCTCAAACACCTGAGGTGCTGCGTGAGGTGGGTATCCATAACCGTAAGCAGGTCCAGCTCCAGGCTCAAACACCTGAGGTGCTGCCTGAGGTGGGTATCCATAACCGTAAGCAGGTCCAGCTCCAGGCATCCCATTGGGCTCAAACACTTGAGGTGGAGCGTGAGGTGGGTATCCATATGCTGGTCCTGCTCCAGGCATCTCCATGGGCTCAAACACCTGACGAGATACCATCGGCTGTGGGGATCTCGGGGCAGTTGCAGCCCTGGGCCGGGGACTGGCAGCTCCAGGCCTGGAGCTCATGGATGATGAGGATCCACCATTATCACCGCGGGCACCAAGTGCAGTGGAGGCTCCTGGCTGTGGGGGTCTCGGGGCAGTTGCAGCCCTGGGCCGGGGACTGGCAGCTCCAGGCCTGGATCTCTTGGATGATGCCCCTGGCTGGTCATCACGGAGGGCAGCAGGTTCCCCGGAGGGTCCTGGCTGTGGGCTGCTCTGCCCAGACGGGTTTGCTGGCTCAGAGGGTCTGTTACCGCTCTTCCACTTCCTTTTCCTCCCAATGTAACCCATTGGGCAGGGGAACAGGACACTAGAAATTTCACAAAATGATTTGGAATATTTAGTCCTACTGTACAACTGAAGCAAAATATTTGTAATCCAGAGGTAAAACTTTGAATTTCACAGTTTCATGTCAATAGGTAGGCTATACAGTAATCTAATATTTTACAATATTATATTGTTGTTTAATATTGTATACTGTATATCCCCTATATACTGTAATATTATTCAGGTAAATACAACAACAACAGTTAAATGTATTAGATTATTGTATACCTATTGATACATATTTAATAAATAATTAATGATTAAAATGTACATTATTATTATTATTATTATTATTATTATTATTAATAATAATATTCCTATTGTTATTATTATTAGAAAAAAACGTACCTCTGTTTATGGAAGGTTTGAGATCAGAAGTATAAATTTCAAGAAAAAAGGTTGATTTTCAACATAAGACTTGCACAACACTGTGTAGCATACCACAAAGAGTAGGCTAATGTTTGAGAATTGTCTGCCTCTGTTTAGAATCTTGTCCCCATTGACAGCACAGAGCATCTTGTGTTCTATTGAACATGTGCCAAGCATTGTCAGGTGTTCATGTGCCAATAGAACTAAAAGGCCTTGTGATGTAAGACTTCTTGTTACAGCAGCAGCCATTCATTCAAATCAATCAATTAAAAAGTATTTTTAAAAAAAATCTTATTTACGTATTCCTTTATTCATTCATCTATTCATTTATTTATTTCCGTTTTTGTTTGTCACATGAATAGAAATAGCCTACAAAAAGTATGTCAGAAAGATTCAAGATGTCTTTATACCACATTCTAGGTGTATAAGACAGTAACATTCTTTGTGTTTTAGGGATATTGTGTTTACCTCATTTAGCTTTATTTTGGTTTACTTTTGTCAGTCAATTGATTAAATAATGTAGATAAATAATGTTGTGCAATGCTTTTTCTGCCAACCTGCCGCGGCCCCCCTGGCACCCCATCGTGGCCCCCCCAGGGGTCCCCTGCCCCCCACTTTGAAAACCCCTGGGCTAAGCAATAACCCTACAGGCTACCGAAAGTGTGAAAGCCAGCAAAATGTCACTACAACACTAACTGTTGTAAATGTATCATGAAAATGGCGGTCGTTATTGGCCATGACGGCTGAGCCTCAATATGCTCATAAGGGTTGGAGCAGGCGTCACCCAACAGCCTTTCTCCTCCTCTTAAGGGTGCTTACCAAAATATTGTAATACTGAAAAATGAAAAAAGGTCGCACCATGCATAGGTTTCTTTATTACTTTTTTTTTGAGCCTCAATATGCACCATGCACTTCTGCTTGTGGTGCCACAGTGGTTGAATCTTCACAAGTAACTGTACTCAATTCTCAGCTGGGGCCACTGCAAGAGAAAGCCCACCTGGGAAACTCCATCTTCCATTGTCATTGTGACACAGCTCTCCACAGCACACACATGAACACTGCCCACTGCACACAATGAAATTGCATTTATGCCTCAAGCAACCTGGTTTCTGAGGGAGGGACAGACAAACTGGAGAGTTACTGCATGCACATCCACTGCTGAACAAAAATGAGAGGAAAGGAAGGAAGGAAGGAATGAAGGAAGGAAGGAAGGAAGGAAGGAAGGAGAAAGAGAAATCTGAACACAGAGGATCATCAAAGCATCTCTGGCCCAGACTGCATTCAACTTGGAAAGACAGACCTGATGCAGGGACCACAAGGCAAATGGACATCCAACCGAGATTTTTATGCATCATTAGTCTGCAGTGCATCACATAGGCCTATCACAAATCTGGTCACATGCCAGTCAGTCACATGCAACTGATGGGCTCCTTTTCAAGGCTCTATGCCTGTCATGTTCATGCTCTGATTGCTTGTGTGGGCTTACTTTGCTTCTTTTGCTTCTTTCCTTTGTACTTTTGGTAGACACACTTCCCTCTGTAAATAGGCCTACTTTTAAAAAATCTTTTAAAGTCTGGTTTTACAGAACAGTGTAATTGCTTTTAAATGTGGTGCTCATGGGTCTATGTTTCTTTTACCATGTTATTATTTAGTTTTAATCATAGAAATGTGAGTCTTGTCTTCTTGTGTTACATGTAATGTTTTGTTGTTTCGTCTGGTAGCGTTGATTCCATGTCTTTTGTGTTTTTCTTTTGTAACTTTTAACTTGGTTTTTTTTAGCTAAAATTTATGTATGCTTTTATTTATGCTTGTGAAGTTTTATTTATTCTTTCCCTGCCTTGTTTTACTTCAACACACTGCTTTTGTATGTAGGCCTATGAACCTCAAGCATATGCAAAAATACATTACAATTAAACTCACAGGGAGGCTGAGAAATCCATGCAAAAAAATATGTTTTTTTATTGAGCTTTGAATCAGTTATGTGATAGCGGAGGCTGGTGTCAAAATAGGGGTAGCTGGGGGGATATGGTTGGTCCAGAATTTGATGTCAAGCCCCTAGTGTGTGGTGTGACCACTGGGGCCCTACAGGGAGTCCAGTTCGATTGTTCAGATCCCTTTTTTTCATAATAGTATCAAGGGGTCCATTGGTGATGGTTGGCCCAGAATTTTATATTACGCCCCTCGTCCCAGCTTTTGGTGTGACCGCTGCTCCCCTACGCTGGTGTCCTGCAGACGGGGCAGGTGCGGCTCCTCTCCACCCAAATCTGAAGGCAGTGGTTGTGCATCAAGTGGTTGCACGGAAACATGGAGACTCCATCACCCTCCTTGTAGTCCTCCAAGCAGATGGGGCAACGTGTCTCCTCGGTCTCCATCTCGGGGCCGTAGACCCCGGGGGGAAAGCCGCCGTTGTAATGCGTCATGATGCTGTGGACCATCGTGGAGAGCTCATGGTTTGTCTGACCCATGAATTGTTCCAGCAGCTCGATGGTGTTGAAGTCATCATCTCCACAGACCACCAGGAAGGCCAGCAGAGCGCAGAACTTGGCCATCATGTCTGCTGCACTCCGTGGGAGAGAAGCCAGAATAGTGGCCACCACAGGGTTGATGCGATCAAGCCCAAACACCTGAGGTGGAACGCGAGGTGGGTATCCATAACCGTAAGCAGGTCCTGCTCCAAGCCCAGACACCTGAGGTGCTGCGTGAGGTGGGTATCCATTACCGTAAGCAGGTCCTGCTCCAGGCATCCCCATGGGCTCAAACACCTGAGGTGCTGCTTGAGGTGGGTATCCATAACCGTAAGCAGGTCCAGCTCCAGGCATCCCATTGGGCTCAAACACTTGAGGTGGAGCGTGAGGTGGGTATCCATAGGCATATGCTGGTCCTGCTCCAGGCATCTCCATGGACTCAAACACCTGACGAGATGCCACCGGCTGTGGGGATCTCGGGGCAGTTGCAGCCCTGGGCCGGGGACTGGCAGCTCCAGGCCTGGAGCTCATGGATGATGAGGATCCACCATTATCACCGCGGGCACCAAGTGCAGTGGAGGCTCCTGGCTGTGGGGGTCTCGGGGCAGTTGCAGCCCTGGGCCGGGGACTGGCAGCTCCAGGCCTGGATCTCTTGGATGATGCCCCTGGCTGGTCATCACGGAGGGCAGCAGGTTCCCCGGAGGGTCCTGGCTGTGGGCTGCTCTGCCCAGACGGGTTTGCTGGCTCAGAGGGTCTGTTACCGCTCTTCCACTTCCTTTTCCTCCCAATGTAACCCATTGGGCAGGGGAACAGGACACTAGAAATTTCACAAAATGATTTGGAATATTTAGTCCTACTGTACAACTGAAGCAAAATATTTGTAATCCAGAGGTAAAACTTTGAATTGCACAGTTTCATGTCAATAGGTAGGCTATACAGTAATCTAATATTTTACAATATTATATAGTTATTTAATATTGTATACTGTATATCCCCCTATATACTGTAATATTATTCAGGTAAATACAACAACAACAGTTAAATGTATTAGATTACTGTATACCTGGATACATATTTAATAAATAATTAATGATTAAAATGTACATTATTATTATTATTATTAATAATAATAATAATAATAATATTCCTATCGTTATTATTATTAGAAAAAAACTTACCTCTGTTTATGGAAGGTTTGAGATCAGAAGTATAAATTTCAAGAAAAAAGGTTGATTTTCAACATAAGACTTGCACAACACTGTGTAGCATACCACAAAGAGTAGGCTAATGTTTGAGAATTGTCTGCCTCTGTTTAGAATCTTGTCCCCATTGACAGCACAGAGCATCTTGTGTTCTATTGAACATGTGCCAAGCATTGTCAGGTGTTCATGTGCCAATAGAACTAAAAGGCCTTATGATGTAAGACTTCTTGTTACAGCAGCAGCCATTCATTAAAATCAATCAATTAAAAAGTATTTATTTATTTATTTTTATTTTATTTACGTATTCCTTTATTCATTCATCTATTCATTTATTTATTTCCGTTTTTGTTTGTCACATGAATAGAAATAGCCTACAAAAAGTATGTCAGAAAGATTCAAGATGTCTTTATACCACATTCTAGGTGTATAAGACAGTAACATTCTTTGTGTTTTAGGGATATTGTGTTTACCTCATTTTGCTTTATTTTGGTTTACTTTTGTCAGTCAATTGATTAAATAATGTAGATAAATAATGTTGTGCAATGCTTTTTCTGCCAACCTGCCGGGGGCCCCCTGGCACCCCATCGTGGCCCCCCAGGGGTCCCCTGCCCCCCACTTTGAAAACCCCTGGGCTAAGCAATAACCCTACAGGCTACCGAAAGTGTGAAAGCCAGCAAAATGTCACTACAACACTAACTGTTGTAAATGTATCATGAAATTGGTGGTAGTTATTGGCCATGACAGCTGAGCCTCAATATGCTCATAAGGGTTGGAGCAGGCGTCACCCAACAGCCTTTCTCCTCCTCTTAAGGGTGCTTACCAAAATATTGTAATACTGAAAAATGAAAAAAGGTCGCACCATGCATAGGTTTCTTTATTACTTTTTTTTTTTTTGAGCCTCAATATGCACCATGCACTTCTGCTTGTGGTGTCACAGTGGTTGAATCTTCACAAGTAACTGGGCTCAATTCTCAGCTGGGGCCACTGAAAGAGAAAGCCCACCTGGGAAACTCCATCTTCCATTGTCATTGTGACACAGCTCTCCACAGCACACACATGAACACTGCCCACTGCACACAATGAAATTGCATTTATGCCTCAAGCAACCTGGTTTCTGAGGGAGGGACAGACAAACTGGAGAGTTACTGCATGCACGACTTCCATTGTCATTGTGACACTGCTCTCCACAGCACACAAGTGAACACTGCACACAATGAAATTGCATTTATGCCTCAAGCAACCTGGTTTCTGAGGGAGGGACAGACAAACTGGAGAGTTACTGCATGCACATCCACTGCTGAACAAAAATGAGAGGGAAGGAAGGAAGGAAGGAAGGAAGGAAGGAAGGAAGGAAGGAAGGAAGGAAGGAAGGAAGGAAGGAAGGAAGGAAGGAAGGAAGGAAGGAAGGAAGGAGAAAGAGAAATCTGAACACAGAGGATCATCAAAGCATCTCTGGCCCAGACTGCATTCAACTTGGAAAGACAGACCTGATGCAGGGACCACAAGGCAAATGGACATCCAACCAAGATTTTTATGCATCATTAGTCTGCAGTGCATCACATAGGCCTATCACAAATCTGGTCACATGCCAGTCAGTCACATGCAACTGATGGGCTCCTTTTCAAGGCTCTATGCCTGTCATGTTCATGCTGAAGTAAATACAGTTAGTAGGCCTACTGGATATGCTGCTGAGAATATTATTAAACTTTTCTGCTGACTCTGGTGGGCTAAACAGTTTTTCCACCAGATGGCAGTAATGAAGCATTACTCTGTGCGATAATTATTTTGTTGAAAAGACGGTGAACGCATTCAATTAAAATGAAATGAAATGTTTGGTGTTTACTTACACACAACAAACACTTCTGGCAGACATCAAACAATGAATTAAATAATAATAATAATAATAACGGTTTCTTTTTTTTCTTTTTTTTTTGCTGATGGTAGGCCTTTATCGACACACCTCCTCAAACGTCATTACGTTAGGCTCTAGCTGTCAAAACACGGAAGTAGCCTACAGCTGTGCGCCCACGCGAGTGCTGCTGGTCATGCATTTTTAGTTTATTTTAATGTTTTCACAATGTCAGCGAAGCCCGAAGAGGAGCTGATAAAAGAATGGGAAAGGTTGGACTGTTCAGCTTTTCCACCTTACGCGGTGATGGGAATCCACACGTTAACCAAACAGTTTAGACCAGCGTATTTAGCTTGTTTCACTTCTCATTCACCATTTGCACTTTCAACGATAGTCTGTTTTACGGGACACATTGATTCACCGAATGTGTTCTTTTTCTAGACAGGTGTAATGTGGGTAGTTCTAGCGTTCATTTTAACCTCTGCTGAATCAATGCCAATCAGGGTAGCATGCATTAATGGCTTCTGAATCCCTGATATGTTCATTAGGCCACACAGTATGCACAGCAATAATGAGTAGGCCTAGACCACTTTTGTTCCGTCGGGCTTACAGCAGAATAAGGTTAATGTATCCTGAATCAGGTGTCATTTCACAGTCATGTTGATATGCATGTTTCTTTTGGTGAAATTCAGCTTTCAAATGTTGACTGCACTCATAGCCTACAGACCCAAGTCCCACTATCATAGGCTACTTGATTTTAAGCACGAGACACCTTTGTAGGCTATTTCTCACTTGGTGACAACCACACACACTTGACACCATCTAAAGCAAATTTGTTTATCAGAGTCTCATCAGAGACAAACAACTAAGGATATGAACTGATGAAAATGAGCTTTGGATTGTGCTGTTGCGAGATTTTGAATAAAACTTACATCATAGTGACGTCTTGTCTGCCATCACGAGTAACAGGAAAGGACAGGAGGTACTAGATTGGCTCAAACACTGTGTGCATTCCAATATGCGACCTTGCGTCCTCCACTTGTGCTTGTGGCCTCACCCCGCCTCCTGGCCCCTCCGCTGTGGAGAAAACAATTAATTTTCCCAGCTGTCAGCGAAGCCAAAACATTTTTTTGGGACTATTCTTCATTCCCCATCCCAATTGCAAATGAGAAAATGACATTACAGTTGAGCTTTTGCGAGATATTGAAATATAATGCTGTTGTCATTGATGTCATCATGACATATTACTTCCTGGTACGAGGCCGCAAGCACAAGTGGAGGACTTAAGGTCACATATTGGAACGCACACACTGTGAGTTAGTTAGTGGGTAATTTCTAGTAGGCCTATGCTAACTCCCGTCCTCCCATGCTCCCTTGCCTGCTTGTGGCCTTGGGATGACGTCACTAATATGACAGAAGTGTATTTCAATATCTCGCAAAAGCGCCATTCTAATGTCATTTTCTCATTTGCAATCAGGATGGTGAATGAAGGATAGTCCCCCAAAAGTTGGTTTGACATCAGGGAAACTATTGTTTTCGGAGGCCACAAGCACAGGCCAAGGACGTGTGTCCGCATATTGGCAAGGACCCAGTGTCACATGTCCGCTATTGCAGTGGTGTAGTCTACGTAGAACGCGGGTATACGGAGTATACCCACTTCTAAATTTCAGGGACTTCAGTATACCCACTTAAAATTGATTGATCCATTGTTTTGAATAGCACAAATATATACAGTATACCCACTTCAAAAAATTCTCAAATATACAGTATACCCACTTCAAAAAAGTAGACTACACCACTGCGCTATTGGGCTCGTTTTTGATGGAGCAGTGCTGTGAAAGTTGTGCAGCGCACATGTGCACTGCAACACGCGTAAAGCATCCTGGTTAGAAATTGGGTGCACAACGTTTGCATATGGGAGTAAGGGCATACGACTTCATTGCGAGCGTCGACGTTGCGCAACGGACGTCAGCGAGAACTTGTTGTCACGATGTGGGTGTTATTAAATACAGCGCATTTAAAGTCGGCCACAAATATGAACGAGACGATGAGCTCGCACCGGTTTGCTCTACTAACACACCACGTGTGAGGAGTGGGGGGACAGGCAGTGAGGAGGAGCTGAAGTGGGGACCTGCGCAAACTTGTGTAGAGGTGTGAGACAAGACCCATATACACACGTGAGTGAGTTGTTGACCAACCAGTTCATGGGCGCGTGACCTCGGAGGCAGTCCGCCGACGAGCGCCGACGAGCGTTGAAGGGGATAAGCAACTGCAGAGGTTGCAAGATCTGACTGCAGCCGCATTCATCCCGCGATAGTTTTACACCATGTGACATGTCACCTCGTCAACGCAACGTCGACGAAATTTCGAAGTTTGACAGGAAATCTAACCGTCATGCAGCATTTTCCATCCAGGGTGCATTGCTGTCTAAATGCGCATGCATGCGTTAACACATCTCGATCGCACCTAGTGACTTCTCTGCCGCATTTATGTCACATGGTGTTAAGTCATCGCGGACACAGATAAGATAATATAAACTTAATTGTCTGTTTGCACAGAAATTTGTCTTGCATGTTGACACTTTTCCACAATCCACATGTAAACGCACATTAAAGACACATAAACACATAAACAGCTGGGCAGTCACTGCGCTGCCATGAGACCTCCTCTTTGTCCTCTGTAATCTACCCTGATTGGCATTCATGCCGCTGACGTGAATTGCAGGTGTAGTCCACATGTTTGTGAGGCAGTTCACTCGCTGCTTCAAGTGCGAAGCAGTGTTGTTTTTTATGTGTTAGGAAGTCACGTTATATACAGTATTTCTGTCCACCTTTCTTGCTAAGCATTCAACCCCACCGTTCTAAGACCAAGCAGATCTTATTTAGCCTGGTTCCTACCAGACCTCTGTGTGTTTGAGCTCTGGAGCTAGTAGTGGAGCTCATGAAGCTGTGCGGAACTACAGGTTGGGCAAGAGCCAGGCAAGATCTCATTGTGATCAAGCAAAAATCTGCTTCATCGCAAGCATGACTATTGTTCTGTCCCCTGTGTGTGTGCAGAGAGCAGGCGCGACTGAAGGGGCTGCTCCAGGAGGGGGACACGGAGGAGTGGCAGAGGAGCCCCACCCTCGAGGGGCTGCAGCGGGTCGGGGGAGTGGACCTGTCCTTCATCAAAGGAGACGACGTCAGAGCCTGCGCACAGCTGGTCGTCCTCAGCTACCCAGACATGGAGGTAGTGCATAACATGCTGTAAACCAGGGATGGGCAACTGGAGGCCCGGGGGCCACATGCGGCCCGCCTCCCCACTCAGTGGGCCCATAGATAAAACATAATAAAAAAAATAAAAAATAAAGACCAGATTAAAAAAAAAATCCCTACTGAATTAATCCATCGTAATTCTACTAAAAACACTCCTATTCCTTCCAAAGAATATCGGCAGTCAGTAAGCAAAGAATGTGTATGGCCCCCATGCTCAATAAGTGGCCCGCGGGACATTTGTGGGAGGAATTTGGAAAAACTGTCCCTCTGCGACTTTTAATTGAGTACCCCTGGGGGTTATCGTAATTATGCTGTTATTGTAATCATATGGTTATATGATTAAAAACAAAGTTCCTTTTATTGCGTACATTCAGTGGAACCTGTAGCATGTCCTTACCCATGTTCAAACAATGAATTTGGTGAAATAAGCTAAACAGTTGAAATAAAACAAAAAAATGAGCTTGAATTGAAAGAAAAAAAAAATAACGGGATTTAATCTGCACAGCACAGCTAGTAGAGTAGAGAATCATTTATTGATCCAATGGTAGACTTGATATTAGATAAGAAATTTGAGTTTGCGCACTTGTTGACTTTAATCATGTCTACGTTAACACTCCTGCAACAGTTGGCGTACCCACATGGCTACTCCAGCCACCACCAGCATCATGCCCCCGCCCACCCCTCTCCCTTCAGTTATCAAGCAGCCCTGTTGTTCCAGCCCTCATTTGCTGATGTAATCTACAACACTAATTAGATTCTCTGCAATAAGACTGTCACATCGATTTATTTGTGATGTAGCCTCCGCTGCCAGAGTAATCTCCCTTCCTCCATCCCCCTCTCCCTCCCTCCATCCCCCTCTCCCTCCTTCCATCCCTCCACTGCTCTCTCCATCCCTCCATGGCTCTCTTGTTTCCTCCCTCCTTCATTCCAGTACCTCCCATGAAAAGCCACATCACCCCTTTCTCAGACCATGCCCACATTAAGCCATGTAAACATCACTACTGTGCGTCATCGTATTGTGAAATCTGTATTTTCACTGTATAGACCATTGGTTTTCGAAGTGGGGTCTTAGCTTTTAAGTCCAACTTATTTCATGTTTTTATGTGCTTCGGATACTGAGATATTTAGAATGAACAGGCAGAGGGCACCCTTTCACAAAAAGGGCTTAGGCAAGAGCCCGAATGCAACGTATATGTGTCTCCAGGCACCAAAGGTCAAACAACATACAAGTCATCAGGCTAAAATTCATTGATTGCATTAGCTGTGGTTGCGCCACCCTTATGTGTGCTACTACTAAGACGTCATTTCCCCGGCAACTGACATTTACAAGCTTTTGAGATGGTTGCTGCTCTTAACCCCAGAAGATAAGATAGAGGGGGTTGGACAGTCAATAATTAAGCGGTCTACAGTCTGTAAAAAGAGAGAGGTCAACCCGGCGCTCAGGTGTGTGGAAAAAATGTCCAAAATGGTGCTTTTGGGGTTGGGAAATCCAGAATTAGGAAAGCAGAAGGTCCCAGGCACTCAGAGGTAAATCAATCCGAAGAAGGAGGTATATTAAAAAGCCTTTATTATCTGTGGCTACTCATAATTGAAATTAAAATGCAAGGTGTCTCCCTGACCTCTCTCTGTCTGGTGACCCCTTTTCCTCTGTCCTCCCCTAAGGGCTTCCGCACACCGGCTCCGACAAAGTGCTGAGCACTGCTCAGCTAAAATTCGATTCCATTGTTTTCAATAGAACCACGCACACTGGCGCCGATGTCCGCGGACATTCGCCAATGTCGGATAGCAATTAGAGACAAGTTCTATTTTGTCGGTGCCGCCCGTTGACTATCAATGCAATGTTCGGGTGAAATTGGGTTTGGAGGTCCGAATTATGTCGGAAGCGAAAGTGCGCCGCAGTGCTGTCGGAGCCAGTGTGTGGCCGGCCTAATGCGGTATTGTCATGGCAAGCCGATTTACTTGCATTAAGTTGAAGATTGCTGAACTTTTCTCTTTTTGGAGGCTTTTTTTATGCTTTAATTAGGATAGGAGAATGTGAGAGTATGGATGAGTGGGAGAGACAGGGGAAGTATAATGGGCCGGAATCGAACCCGGATTCCCAGCGTAATGGTATGGCGTCTTAGCTCATTGAGCCACTGTTCCCCCGAGATTGCTGAACTTTTTGCCGTGCCACAACAGCAATTCTCATCCTACCCCATAATACTGTGCGGGAGGGGTACTCTCTTCACATACAAATTAATACAATAGTGCAAAGCGAAGTTCGCATTGTATGGTCAGTCGATCAGCAACATAATGCATTGTCAATTGCAGTGCAACTTCGAGACTTGCGCGGATAGACATGGGCACTGACTGATGTTTAGGAGCTTATTGAGATTTTTACAACTCTTAACCCGAAGGGGGTCTAAGATGGAGGCGGTTGAGCAGTTAATAATTAAGTGGTCCATTCGGCGTTGACCTTTCCGAGAAGAGTCCCCCTTGCCTCTCACTCTCTATCTCTCTCACAATCATGATCTCTCCCTCCTCCCTCTCTCTCTCTCTCTCTCTCTCTCTCTCTCTCTCTCTCTCTCTCTCTCTATCTCTCTCTCCCTCTCTCTCCCCTTCTCTCTCTGTTTGTATCTCTCTCTTGACCCCTTCTTCCTCTCTCCACCAGTTCAACATCGATCCCAGCGCCTTCTCTTTTCTTCCTAGACATCCCCATCTTCTCTGTTTTGTCTGTGATCGTTGTTTACTTGGGCTAAATGAAGGGCTTCTCAGGGGTTTGTGTTGGTCTGACATTTAAAGTCCAGGGCTCCCTGAAGAAGCCTTGAGCTCTGTGAGGAGAGGAGGAGAGGAGGATGCGATGGATGGTCTGACATCTCTGCTATCAGCTCACCACTTTAATCTTTTTTTATATTCCCTAAAGCCTTCTATCGTAACATCATTAGCTTAGCCTAGGGGCTGTAGAGAACTGTTGAGTTGCCGTGTGTGAGTGTTGTGTTTGTAAGGAAGTGTGTGTGTGTGTGTGTGTATCTGTGTGTGTGTCTGCCTTTGCCTGTGTGGGCATTTGTAAAGGATCGGGAGTGTGTGTGTGTGTTTTTCACTGATGGCTCTCTCTCTCTCTGCCTTGTGTTTACATCCTTTTAGATGTCACTGATTCTTGAGAAAGTGGCTAAAACAGGTTGTAATCTTGAAAGAAAAAAACGAAGTGAATTACAAAATAATATGGTATATCCTCGTAGACAAAGGTCTTGGCTTTTCAGAAATGCACAAGGCCAATCTCCAATTTTCCTTTTTTTCAGAAATCAGGTTTTTCTCCGATCATACCTTGTTTTTTGTCAACACCGTCAGACAATTAAAAGCAATAAAAAGTGTATTGATTTGGTTGCATATGTATCTGGAGTTTTTAAGTGATTGTGTGTGTTTTTTGGTTCACACATACGCCTTTAAATGTTGAAAATTCACTTTTATTCTATTTTAATACTGCTTCATGTGTTCTAATTTAAAAATATGTGCTGTCAGACAATGCTTACTTAATGGCTAAATAGATCAAACAATTTTTTGTAATTTCACAAATATTCGTGTAGGCTGAAATTTGCTATTACTTTGATAATTCAACAACTACAAAGGAAAATTTTGTAAGCACATTAATTTAAAATGTCCAAAACTTCTTCTTACGGTGGTGACTTAAGAACTGACGGTGGTGACAGTAATCTGAAGGTGGTGAAAGTGACCTAATTATTACCTACAGTACATTTAGCAAAATAAATAACCCTGTCAAGTCAATGACATCTACTATAAACACTTTATT